>NC_088301.1:3592085-3917349 GCF_032854445.1 Liolophura sinensis | reverse complement strand
CACGTGAGAGATACAAAAAGCTGACTATAGTTAAGGAATGCATCTTCTGATACACATTCCCTACTCACCACTTCTGTTATGTTGACAACCTTTTGAAGTAGACTGCTCTCATCTTTGCTTCTTCCTCGTACAGGAGTAAACCACATGGTATGAAACACTTCATTGACCAGTTTCTGGAACATAAAGTTGGAAAAGTGACATATACCAGTAAATCTTTTTGGCCCCCCTATCCAACATAAAGTATAAGGACGACAGATCTTTAAACTTAGCCATCTGAGTAATTTTACTAACACACTGATAGAAATATTGGACGGCTGCTGAGCTCTTTAGGCTAGTATTTAACCCTACAAATTTAGGCATCTAAGCAGCGGAGTAATTCAGAAGAAAAAAAATTAACAATGTCAACACTTTCATTCTTCTGCCCTGATCACCCTCCTGAACATAAAATTCAATGTTAAAATCTGGCAACAGAAGTCTCATGCATGCATTCATACCTTGTTTATGTAAAACTCTTCAGATACATTTGGTTTATTTATTCCACAGATGGTTTAGGCTTAGCAAAGGTTCTACAAATCTGTATCCCTACAACTACAAAATCTAAGGCCCATCAAACAGATGAACCTTCCATCTGTTTGGGTAATATTCACATACAGGCCACAGTAGAGAAGCTAGTATGCCCTCTGCCAAACCTTACCTTTATTCCCTCTTCATCGTTCACTCTCCTAATCATCTTCACACACATCTCAGGGATCTTCCTGAAGTCTGGTTGATCCAAACAGATTTCTCTGAAGATTTTGATCACTCTTTTCCTTACACTAATTCCTGTGTCCTGTGGAAATTAGTCAACATGGTTTTATGCAGTTGGGTTCTTCAAATTATATAGAACTTTTCTTACACAGAAATATCGAAAAAGAATCAGCCTTTGTGAAAATATGAACAAGTTCAAAAGAATCATTAAACTGCTACCAATAATATGGAATCGTTAATTGTTTATCAGGACCCTAATGTCAGCATGCAATTTTCTCACAAGAGTTTTATTATTTGCAACTTAGGCAGAGACACCAGACAAACTTCAGAGTGTGAACTCACCAGGATTCTCTCTGATAACATGTCATAGTAACGGGAATGAGTTCAGGACGGATGAGGATAAATTTGCCCACCAATTCTACTGCCGCTTCTCGGACTGATGTTGAATGATCCAGGAACCTGCCGTTCACACCTCTTTTCATGTCATCCTAAAAAGACACAGACAAGCCTGTTATTTAGAAACACCTAAAACAGCACCCGTTCTTCTCCAACAAAACTGAAAGCTTCTTTTGCATGCTATGTTTTAATAATTAGTCATGAAATTTATACATAGAACGTCCACTGAGCATTAACCATTAGCACCTAGTTTTTAACCAGTGACATATACTGATGATTCAATAAAACTAATTCAAGCAAGGATTTATTTATTTCATTGGCATTATCAACAAAATACTCAAGAGGAAATGGAGGAAATCGAAGTGCCCATCACCTTTTGCCTGGTACCTGTCAAACTTCAAGCATTTATTTATTTATCTGATTGGTGTTTTACGCTGTACTCAAGAATATTTCACTCATACGACGGCGGCCAGCATTATGGTGGGAGGAAACCCACGACCATCTGGCAGGTTTCTGGCAGACCTTCCCACGTACGACCGGAGAGGAAGACAGCATGAGCTGGACTTGAACTCAGAGCGACCACACTGGTGAGAGGCTCCTGGGTCATTACACTGCGCTAGCGCACTAACCAACTGAGCCACGGAGGCCCCCTCAAACTTCAAATATACTGCAAGCAAAACTTTGAAATATTTTGGAATTCTGTCTTGATTTGATTTCACATTTACTAGGTGATTGTAAAGTTGGTCAAACAGTTCAATTCCACTGCATCAAAACAATGAGAACTGTGATTACTTGATAAAGATGATTTTGGGAGACAAAAATGCTGTCGATTTGGCTTCAACAAATTCTACTTCCCTTACCCTTGCTAGAATGCTTGGGTCTGCCTCTACTACTGCTGTCAAACACTTCATGGCCTTTGTTCTCACAGCCACAGCAGTCTCACTTAGCACCCTCAAGATCTGTGTCAGATAGATATCAAAGCTCTTGGCGAAGGGTCTCTGTGACGATAGGTAGCGAGCCACCAGGCAGGCATCATTGTAGTCCAGCTTACTCGGAGAAGGTCTGCAAAGCCAAAGTGTAGATTACTTTATACAGCGTCTTAATTATTACACTAGACTTGACACATGGATAAATACATGTGCAACACCATACGGCTATTTATTGCTAGTAGTGCCATGGATTGGTAAAATTAATTCACGTCAGGTCTAGACAATTAACCAATTCCTTTGTTCCTATGAAGTGGTGTAAACTTACTTGAATGAAGAAAATGGTTTATATGTTGTGGTCATTTGTGTAGATAGGAAGCCTTTCCTCCTTTCAGCATTCTGTAGCACCTCTGTAGTACGCTCAGCCTCCGTAGCATCAAAATCAACATCATTGGCCTGGGCATCTGACTGGGACTTGATTCGGTTCTCGGCTTCTACAGTCGAGTCGCGGTACCACTGAGCAATGTAGAACTGGCGAGCAAACTGTAAACATAGAAATCTGGTTGTACAGCAATTGCCAGTTTTGGGACCAGGATATACTGTAATAAAAGAATTTTTATTATATATCTTAATTCCTCTTTAAAGAGAACAGTATTAATATTTCATCTGAAGTTTCCACATTTCTCCAGTTAGATAGACTTGACCACATGTGTCACAGAAACCAGGTAGTTGCAACCACTCTTACCATAGATTTTATCTATTTATTCTGCAGTTATTCTAGCACATCTCAACAAAAGTTGTCAAATTTAAAAAGAGGGGAGTCAGGACGAGCACTGATTAGACTACAAATTGGTCAGCTTTGTTCAAATCAATGAATGTATCCCATACACCCTTGTGCCAACACTCCTCATGGTAATGTTTATCATTCTATTCCCTATGCAAACCACTGAAACCCAGTGAGCAAAATTGTTTCACATGGGCTACAACAAAGTATAAAAGTGAATCTCCTTACCAAATAGGCTGGTTCACTTTGCCCATTGTAAGCCAAATACTCAAGCATAGAATGTTGCAAACTCTGCGTTTGATCTCCTTTATCCGGCTGAAAATCGAAAATAACATCTGTAACTTTGTGTGAACTTATTTGTTGTTTTCCTTTATTTCTTCTTCCATTACACTTACTCACACTAGAAAGTTATGTTAAGATTTGTTTAACTTCTCTAAAACCAAATGAATGCTTAAAAATAACAATAAAAAGTACATGTGACACTGGAACATTTTGTGTTTCATATATTTCATGTTATTTTGAATAGGAACAGGAAATATAATGGATACTTCAGAACTGTTTATGAACGTCTCAAATGAATGTCAGAATCTGAAGATATTGTTCAGCAGAAACCTCACAAATTCAAATGTCACCTACGTAATATGTACAGTTTTGTTTTGAAGAGAAAAGAAAGATTGAAATCAACTCACTTTTCCTTTCTTTTCATCATCTGAGTCCCGATCTTCATCATTTATCTGAAAAATAGAAAAACCAAACATAGTTATAAATACAGAAGCAAAATCAAGAAGACTGATAGTTAAATATTTCAAAAAGATAGCACAAAGAAAATGTTGCAGAAAAACATAACCTCGTACTTTAAATGTACTGCTTAGCTCCCCTTTCATCATGACAGCCTTTACTATGTTACTTCCCCCTGGCCTTTTCAGTGATCAGCAGAAAAACTGATATCTTGCAAAAAAATTGTTTTTATTCAGGCGACATTATAAAGTTTGAGATACCTACCTTATCTACAATGTCATCAATCATCTCTTGGTCCAGATGACTAGATACTGCGTCCTTCCTCAGTCTGGCAGCCACAATGCCCAGATACTCCAGCGAGGCTGTCCTTAGAGACATATCTACAGACTTGTTACTGAACTGCTTCACCTGAAATACGTCAAACAGCGATCACTTACATGTAGCTTATTACAGTCAAATTTAACCACAATGAACAACCTGCTGGCAATGATACACCCTGAACTCATTCGGTTCTATAATAAAAGTTTTCTCTCTACTTGTCATATATGAATTTAGTGTTTCTTTTTTGGGTACACTTTCACAAAGCTAAGTCAACTAAATTGTTTGCAGCCTTTATTTTCCAGGAAACAAATGCATCACAAGAGATAACTAAGTTTATCAAATATAGACTATGATGATTTTAACAGTAAGCCACATGGACTTGTGCGAAGATATGATATGAAGTCCAGAATTTTTGATGTAATGAAGAAAGCTGTACCTGAATGCATCAAACCTACATTTGTCATTTCACTTATTTGAGACTTACTTGCAAGAGGGGCATTTTACATATTGAAATATATATACAATATTTCATATACTCTAAACACCCCTAACCCTGACTGCTATCCACACTTACGAGAATCCTGCCGAGTAAACTAAGCAGCAGCTCTGAAGCAGGCCACTCGGGTTTGTTCACCGTAGACAACAGATCCTGAACAAAATTCTCAAACAATGGCCTGTAATCTTCTTCTCCCTTGACAGTACACCTGAAAAACAAAATATTGCACTTTAGCCTTCTTGGATGAACAAACAAATTTGGTCCTTCTGCCTTCATGATACATTGGTATACTGAAGACAATTAATGACATATGACTAGGAAAAAGCAGGACCTGAAAGTTTTCTTGTCCCTTTTGACCCATGTTGGTTCTACTATAGTTAAGCTAATATTTAATAACACATGCAGTTGTATATTAATACTACACTGAACCAAATGTACTCCTTCTTTATGCGCAGAAGTCACTTTATTGAGAAGTGGGACAATTTCATCTACCAAGGGAGCACTAATAAAAATGAAATGCAAACTTACTTCTTGAGAAACACCGAAAGGAAATTGTAGCCTGTTCGCATGGATGTTTCATAGGAGGTAACTATCACAACATCATTGTCAGTCTGTAGAAACAAAAAAGCAGGTCATCAGATTCCAGTTACACAAGAGTATTTCACATATTTTGAGGATTTATCATGAAGTAAATTTCAATAAGAAATCTTAACATTCATATTTTAATCATGAATGCTACAGGTCATTACACAAGAGACAAGTCTATATAGTTGTTAACCTGCAAGATAAAGCCTTTCTCTCCTTCAAAACTTTCCCTCAAATAAAAACAAGTTATACAAATAAAAGGACCACAGTGTGAAAATGAAATGCCCATGCCATAACACAAGAATGAACTGCAACACTCTTTAAAACCAGAGTAATCCGTTGTATGATGTCCCTGTCATGAACATGAGACTAAGCCTGGTGGGAGGAGAAAAGATGAATAGCTTTACAAATCATGATGTCAACAAGAGCACATGAAGAAACCCAATACTGGAGGCTCTGGTTCACTATTTCTAAGCTGATGATTGATCAGGTGCCTAAACAGTGTAGTGTCTGTCAAACCACATACATGTACAGCTAATAATGGGACATGGCTTAGCAGCACATAAAGCAGATTCTCAATCAGAATTGGAATACAATGGTGTGGTTAACATGGCTGTATGTTAATTCCCTTGGGTTATGTGTCAGAAAATGAACTTTCAATTATAACGAATGTCCTCGCAAAGAGAGCTGAGTGTAAAACTAAAACTAAGATCTGTGAGGCACAAAACCGGAGATGATTCACTTCTGAAAGAGGCAGGCACACTGAGATCTAACAATACAAACATAACAAAGGGGATAATAGATTTTTCATGAAGATCCACAAATGGTAAAAGATGTAAGTAGACCGCTCAATTCTTCAATTAAGCTTTAAAGTGAACACAACCAAGTAACTGTTAAGATAATTACTTGACAATATTTGGGTTTGAAAACACTTTAATTACGCATAAGCTATACACCCAGCAGCACATGACATTTAAGAACACAAGTTTTCTACAACATACTTTTACATGTACAAAACACAAGATACATGCACCTGTCCTGTATAAATATGTTTTTGTTTTTTTTAGAATACGTATGATATAATACACACAAGCTGTCTACCATTATGACAGAATCTGAAAAAGACTGAATCCTTCTTCATACAAATGAACATCTGTATTTCTCACACCATCTTCTATTGGCACATATGAACCTCCTTATCTTTTATATGCATTGCACACAGTACAGAACTAAACCACATTATCATGTAAGCCATACTGAAATTGGAATGACAGATCACAAACTTGCATCACAGATCCAATAAACCAACTGTAAAAGCTTTAATACCAAAGTGCATCATAAAAACATGCACAGCAATATAAAATAAACAGTACATCTTGGATTGCTAAAAACGGCCATGATGGTGGTATGTACAAGGGAGATAGAAATAAAAGAACGGGTCTTGTTTGAGGCAAAAAAGGATCAAGGATACACCACAGTGACTGCAACTATCAGCATACTTAACAGCCAATGTGCAACTAGGCCAAATAAAGTACATATTCAGTACCTTTTTCAAAATTATTTTGTCACCTGCATACCTGACCTAAAATGGCAGAAACGTAGGCAGCACAGCTTGAGAAACAATCACAAATTACCGATTAAAATGCACAGCACAAATACAGTTTGATTTTTTTCCTGCATTAATTTAGTAATTTATTGCCAGTTACTTGACCAGGGGCTAGCTTCACCTGATCAAGTCTACTCCCAGGACTTTCATATTACATTTCATTTCATTAGCTTGGATTCCATTTCTGATGAATTGGTGGAAGCAACAAAGAAGTTTCGTAAAGAGTGAAACATCAAGCTTGAAAAATCATTGGTTTGTACCACTGAACTAATGTCTACAAGCAGATCCATGGAACCACTGAGTTTAAGCAGCCAGTGGATAGACTTTCCCAGGAATTGTTTGTTCTACATCTGTACATCATACAGGTAACAGTCTCGGCTCCAGTATGCAAAATGTTGCATTCAGTTTCACAACCATGTCATCAGAAAAATTGTAGAGCAAAGAGTGAAACTGGAAAATGTGCACAAATGTGTGATATCAGTCTACAATTTCTTTTAGCGAGCTATATATCCAAGGTGACGAGTAAAATTGAAAATTAAGGTTACTTTAGTCCCAGAACTCCTCACTTTTAACATGGGAAAAACAGGAAAGAAATGAACTCTAGATACCTGGTTGAAATAAACATGATAATCAACACACATTTTAAAAGTAAAATCTTGTTTTTAGAAAATGAACACTACATAAACATTATATGGTACTTGCATTACTGTACATCCAAGGCGGGCAGAGCTTGGGAAATTATATTTTACATCAGCAAAGTTAATGGTTCTGAACCTCTGTTTTGTCCTGTTCTTAATCCTTGATCTCTTGTGCCTTTTCAAAAGGAGACAATGAAACTAAGGGTGGTGTTGATACACCACTAGACCATATACAAGACTTACAACAACTGGTCAGTTGTCATCGTTAAGCTTGTCTCCAGAGGTCAGGATTGAGTACCTGATTAACGTACCTGTTTACTGATATCAGGGCTTGAAGGACGTGCAGACTCTTCCTCAGAAATTGTTGGTAATTTCACCACACACTGGATTAACTGGAGAGCCAGTGCTGTCACCATTTGTATAGAGTCATCAGCATTCAGTCTGCAGACAGTAAATTGTGACAATTTTGTAACAATGCTTTATTTGTTGTCCATCGAACTAGTGGACTCCTATTAGTAAAATGTATAGTTTTAAACACTTTGGTCTAAGAAAAGAAACTTATTATTTTCCTTAAAATCAGCTGAAAATTCTCATCCCTGTCCTTTTTAAATACTGATGGGTAAACTGGACCTTGTTGAGACTAGTTGATGGGGGTTGAAGTATCCCAGCCACCATTGTACATGCGCATGTATTTAAAATGACGAAACTGTTCATGAGAAACGGGACTTTTTATTTATTTATTTATCTGATTGGTGTTTTCACCATACTCAGGAACATATAACTTATACGAGGGCAGCTAGCATTATGGTGGGTGGAAACCGGGCAGAGCCCAGGGAAACCCAGTGAGCATCTGCAGGTTGCTGACAGACCTTCCCACGTAGAACCGGAGAGGAAGCAGGACTTTTTGGAATTGTTTGTACATTTTAATGAAAACTTTACCCAAAGCAGATATACAAACTGAGCGGTTAGTAACAATACCTGTAATTTCTCAAGTTTCGTTTACTTGATGGCAGTCTGGCCAGTGAAGCAAATATATCCTCCAAAATCAACTGTCTGTGTTTATCGTACTTTGCAAAGATCTGAAATACACCAGCCAAAAAGTCTCCTTAGATGTTAATCAAGGAAAGCAATTGAACAAATACAATTACAAATTAGACAAAGATTTTTTTGTCAAAACATGTCTATACTATCTGATTTATGTATTCATTTGATTGGTGTTTCACACCGTACTCAAGAATATTTAACTTATGCGATGGCCCCAGCATTATGGTGGGTGGGAACCGGACAGAGCCCGTGGGAAACCCATGACCATCCGCAGGTTGCAGACAGACCTTCCCACGTACGTCGGAGTTGAAGCCAGCATGAGCTGGTCTTGAACTCACATCGACCACATTGGTGAGAGGCTCAATAATATTTCACATGCAAGACTGCAGTCAGCACTATGGTGGGATGAAACCCTTCAGAGCCTGGGGGAAACCCCAATCATCCGCAGTCTATGGCCGGATGTACGGCCGGAGAGGAAGCCAGCTCATGTTTATAGATGACAGACAAACACTTATAAAATTGCACTTAAATATCTAAAATAATACTTAACAAATGTTTGGTTTACTCACACAAGTAACAAGCTTCATTGCATTCAACTGCAACTCACTGATATTTTCCACAAAAAATGTGGAAACTCCTAACGATGATAACTGAAAAACATTACAAAAATATGTCAAGTATCGGATATTGTCAATGTTTTTTTTTTTAATATTAACTTAATAATTCCAGACTGAGTGGAAATCAAAAACTACAAAGAACATCAACCAAACTTAAAAGTTATCAACTTCCTATGCCTCATGCATAACACTAAAGAGACAACTTAACTTTAGGCTCAATTTACAACACAGTGCTTGCGTACTCCATATGTGTTTGATGAGCACATATATCGATAATTGTGACGTAAAAAAGGACAGCACAAAAGAGTTCAGTGTTGAACAGTTTTGTTACAGGCAGGAGGGAGTTTTAGGCGTTCCACATTCTCTTTGACAAGCTGAATCATACCTGCAAAATGACAGTGTCAGTCAATTCTTGTATTTCGATCAGCTCTGCAAAATAGCCAATGATTTCAGTCATTTTGTTGTACAACAACAAAGTATGTTTATTCTTGACCTGCCCTGCTCGAGCTCTCTTTAACTTGAAGTTCCCACTGTATTCTGGAAAGGAAAAAAAGAAAGAGAAAGCAATATTTTAGTAATGCTTTGAAATCCTTGATGCAATTGCAGTCAGAGAATTTATACAAAAAAATAACTGAACTGGACATTACTCAATTTTCTCACAATTTAAGAAGCCTGTGATATCTTTGCCACTACCATCAACTCGTAAATTTCAGCAATATGTCATATTTGCTTCAATCCAATCAACAAATTCCAGATATATTTATTCTATAATGTTTTAGTTCATAAAAATTATTACCATAATGGACATCTACTGCACTAAAATCAAGTCATTTGTGTACAAATGGATTCTTTCAATAACATACAACATATATTTGATGACCTGAAATATAGTGGAAGGGATCGAACAGGTAACGTGAACATCTTTGGGACAATGTTTTTTTTTTTGCAAGTTATTAAGACAACAGTGCATTCTACTGTGGCTGAGACAGCACCATGAGGCCTAACTTCACTACTGACTCACCTCTGGCCGATGGGTCTATCCTGTAGACCGGGTCAAACTCTGGATACACAGTATTGTGTAACTGGAATTTGGCTAGCATGATGGTCCTCTCCATGACATCCTCAAGGAAAACTTGTTTAGGCATGTCAGGAGCGATCATGACACAAATGGCTGTGAGTCCTGCCTCTACACTTCGCATCACACGGTCCATCGTGATCTCACGCCACAACTCGGACTCATCATCATCATCCTTCAAGAAAAGTACATTAAAGTTCATCACATTAGGGGCGGACCGAAGGATTGACTGACAAATATTCGTTAGCCACACGAGGTCAAACATAGCAATATACTTAATTCTTTTGGAAGTTCTTCCAGCTGAGCGAACACCTGGTACTTTACATGCTGGTGAAAAGACAAACAAAACAAATTTGATCGATTCGCATTCAGATTCAGAAATGAATATTTACCAGGTGTACCTGTTACATTCATCCATTAATTCTGACAAAGACATTTCTCTGTGAATTGCATTTACTTTTGTCATTTCATAACAAAAAAAAACAAGATTGGGAAAATGGGGAACTGGCAGAATTTGCTACATTTTTAAGGCAACTACTTGTAACTAGAGCTGGAGAACAATGTGAATGTTGAAAAAGGGTGAATATGAAAAGAAACCACTGAGGAGTTTTGAAAGAAATCAAGACTTAAAATGTGTCTATTAACATAAAGATCTTAAGAAATTGTGCCAGCCCACATACGTGTCAGACTAGTTTAAGTTGTTCTGTTGTGGTCAGCGCTAATACATCTGTTTTAATCAAAACTGGTCATTTTCATAAAATGTCACGCATAGCCCTTGTTTACTGTCTGGAATCTTGTAATCTTAACGTAATAGCTTAATTCTAGTCATCTGTTACAGGATAACTTGACATACCTGGTTTATATTTGGCAGGAGTCTGGCTCCATCTTTGATGTTCCACTGTAAAATTGTCAATAACTTAACAAGCTTTTCACCAGGAATCTGCAAAACAAGAACAGCGATGACTCATCAAATCTGATAAGCTTTAATTAAATATCTAATGTTTCCTCATAGAACGACACAAACAAATTGGAAATGACTAAAACAGCCCTTCAAATCTTATACGTCAGAACTATCAACAGGCTTCTGACAGTAGATACGGATCATTTTCAGTAAGATTATTCATTTACAATGCTATGCTCAAAGAGGGTCAGTCACCAAGTCAAAGTTCGGGCAGAAGTCTGATCATTTTATCTCCACTCACCTGGTTTAGCACACCCTGGGATTTCAGCTTTGCTGCCTCTGAGCAAATGTCCCCCATGGTAACTTTGGCAATTAGTATTTCAGCAGGTGTCACTGTTTCTTCGTCATCTGAAAAAAAAACCAAAAAAAAAAAAAACAAATTTCAGAATATATCTCTGTTGCCTTCAATTAATGTGGTTCGAGACACAAAAAAAAGTCAAGAAATTCATCTTTGATGGTAATTTCAGGTCACAGTGAAGATATATACAAAAATACTGGTGCTGTCAGATTACAATTACTTCAAATCCCTGACTAAGTTTATGAACTAAAGCTACAGCAGCAGGAGCACATGAAGAGGGGGTCTCCATGGTGAAGGAATAGTGGTCTTTGGCTCAGTGCCTTTACCAGCTGAAGAACAAGGGTTCGCAGTGAAACAATATACACACTAATACATGTGATTGATATCAAACACATAAAAGCCTTGAACACAATTCTATGCAACAGTAATCAAAACATGTGAGCCAGCACTACCACTTGTACATATACTTACTCATGTCAAAACTGCCAATGTCCACTTCTTCCACAGAATCAAACACATTCTCTATTGCAGTGCTGAACTTCTTGAATGTGGCACCTCTCCAGAAGTTCTTCCATACTGAGACACTGCTGCTGCTGCTGTCTCTTGTTCTTCTTCTCTTTCTTTCTCTTTCTGGCAGCCAACACTAAAGGAAGCCCAAAAACATGGTTATTTTGAGTCACAATTACATGGATGCCTTGATTTCATCAAAACTCGAAATCTTTACATTTTTAAAATGTGTACAACTGATTTAATATAATTTTAGCATCCACTGAGAATAATCCGGTTATGTAGCATGAAAATTGGAAAGCAGTCACTGTGTTTCCTCATTTTTTGAGGCTTGAAGAGAACAGGTTTCATTCATGTTTTGGATGTTCGAAAATGGTCTGGCCACAAAAATACAGCACATTACTAAGCACTAACTTTCAGAGATATAACAATAACTGAAACATGCAGAAAAGTGAAATAAATCCACAAATCACAATTAGAGCCAATTCTTAAGATAAGTCAGATATTCATCGATGGTGATGCAACTTAAGTTTGTTTTCGAAATAGTGCAGTGGAAAGAGCCATAAAAAAATACACCTGAAATTACAGTAACCAGAGCAAACAACCTGAAAGATGAGCTGAAATCCTCTAGGTGCAGTCACACTAGATACAGCAGTATTCAAACACCTGATCTACTGAGTAATAGTTAAACTCTGACCACCTTTTTTTAGTTTATGTTTACAGTTTTCTTTCTCCATGAATTGCTACTGTTTGGGCTGGATAGCTATATTTTTACACGAGTACTGTAAGAAAAGCTTACCAGCTCTTCTCAGTCACTATGTTTCTGAAGCAAACATATGGGTATGACTTAAATTTTTTGCAAAACCTCTCCATTTTGGAATTCAGCATACAACTACCAGCTCAAGCAATTTACTGAACTTTGTGGAATCGAGTCCATCTACTTATAAGATCAATTACTTGAGCCGTACACACCCTGTCAGACATATTTGGATGAGCTCACCTTCTATGGGTGTTTCTGGTCGGCTGTCTGGTTCACTCTCATTGGAGCTGTCTCTGCTTTCTTCTGGTGATTGCTCTGTGTAGGACACATTTCTCCCGCCGCCGTTTCACCCGCTCAGTGAGAGAGGCTCTGCCTTCTGATCTTCATCACGGCCTCTGTCACCTCTTCTCCCTAAAAATTCATAGCGATTCCAACTGCCTATGTGAAATACACCTATTTTTGTCTTCCACAAGGGATTAAAATTTATCTATCCTCAACAATTTTATCAGGTACATGACAAAGTGAAGATTAATTTGTAAATAAGAAGACTTTTCCCCCCAATTCAACGAAGATCCAACACCTTCTACAAGTCCCTTTATGCTGTATACAGCACAAGCACTTTGAAATGCATACTCAAGAATTATACCATGGTGAGCATAAAGCACTATCCTTTGGCTAGCTACTGACCCCATGCGAGTGAATCCTTGGGGTTTAACGTCGTACATAACAATTTTTCAGCTGACCCATGTGAGACACAGAAATATGCACACCATATTGGTGTTGAACAAGTTGTCTTCAACAAATGCAGGACTGTGCAAAATGGTGGCAAATGTCTGCTTATTGTGACCAAGGTCCCAAATTGTGAGAGTGGAGAGTGGACAAACTTCCTGTGAAAGGCCAGGATTGAACCAATGCCTACCTCCTTACAACTGAAAGACAAATGCCTTTAACCACTCGGCCACAACTGACTTCACAAGGAGTCAGAATAACAGCTATGTCAACACCCACAACAAAAATGGTAATAAATTGGGAAAAATGGATGAAACAGACCAAAATTCTGATTTTTTTTTTCCTACACAAGCAGATTTCTTGTTAGATGAAATTTCATGTTACTTGAATAAAATCAACTTAAATACATACCTCTATGTTTTGGTGAAGTGAGATGCTGAATTGTCTGAAAACAAAACACAGAAGAAAATAGTGTTGATGGAAAATATATTTTATATTATAAATCATTTTCCTTCGTTATCATCGACTTGCCCAAAGGGCGATTTTAATAAAAGAATTGCAAAGTTTTGGGGATATTAAAATTAATATGGGGCAAAAACAGGCAGTGTGCCATATGTTTACACTTTGTCTCTAGCTTGAGCTGAAAATGACTTTTACAGAGAGCCTACCTGGGCATCAAGTGGCTGGAGGAGTACCACAGGTTCCTTAAGGGACGATCGCCTCCTCTGTGGGGGTGGGGAGGGTCTCTTACTAGTGGAGGGTGTGGCTGCTGGCCTGTGTACAGAGGTGGAGCTCATGGACCCAATGGAATGCATATTCGACTGCACATGTTCAGCAGATGTGGCTTGCACCGGTGACAACACCACTAAAAACATAAAACAGGCAATACAGAAAACTACAGTAAACCACCTATAATTTCATGACATTTTTCACCTGTTGAACAACCAGCTGTGTTAAGTTGGTAACTAATCGTCATTCTTCACTACTGTCTGTACACCAGGGTGAATACTTCTTGATAATGGAGAAAGGGTTTCATAACAAACAAAATCCCAGGAATCCTAATGTGATAGGAAAATCGAACCAACAATGTAGTTGACAATACCACCTGAGCCAGTTTTTCAACATCCTACCTACATGTAAGACTGAAGAGGCAAAATGGACATACCAACTGGTTGACAATTCAGTTTAGAAACGCTCCCTTTGGCTGCAGTAGATTCTCTCTGTGTAGAGGTCGCCACTGGGAAGTGCTCCCCATTCATAGCAGGGGTGGGCAAAATCTCTGTAAAACAAGGTAAAACAAGAGCATGTCAGAAAACTGCTAATGAATTGCATACGCTCTGGCTGTATGGACAGTGACATCTTCGAGGAGCACTTCAAACATTCACCTATCAATTCCTGGTGTGACTAATTTAGTATTTATCTTCAAGCATGACATCATTATTCCCGCAAACTAGATCCAAACATCCAAACATTATGAGGATTCTAAAATGACATCTGACTGTTATTTTTTCTTTCAGATTTTTCTCAAAGGAAATGCATTCACATTTCTCCAGGAAAGGGATGCGGCAAGTATGAATTGGTAAGTGAATTCCATACTGCTTGGAAGATGTTTAACCCTGTGAGCAATTTATTTAACACGTCTTGTTTCATTCAAACTCAGATTTATCTACCTTACGTATAGACAGTCTCATTCACCATATGAAAGAATGGGGATAAATCACTGCAACTTACATGTATCAAGCACAACACATAAAGGTGAACAAAATGAAATTTTAACACGTCAACTACTCTACCTGGTACTGAGTTTTGTTGACTTGATGAGGCAAAATTCTTAAATTGTTGCTGGTACCGGCTAGATGAGGAAGCATTAGTGTTTGACTGATAGTGGGGACTTCCATGTTGGGCATATGGGCTATTTTGTCGAGGTGGGTGCCATCCAGGACTGGTTTGAGGGGGGCATCTGTAACAGAAAGAGATTAGCCTGTGCATCAACCAAGTAATTCCTCGCACCTCTTTCAATTCCCAGAAATCATTATTCTCCAGGCAAGCATGAAATAAAATTCTTTTTACACATTCTTGCCCAAATTCCAGCATTGCTCGGGAATACTTTGATGTAAACTGAATCATTTGGCTACTTTGCAGTACAGGACTTTCGAAGCAGCCTTAACTGTTTTGTAAGGGTAATGATTAGCCTTACCTCGGGGATGTGTTGTTCTGCTGATATGGGGAATATGGACTAGCATGGAAGGGAGACATTTGTTGTTGTGGATGAGCAGACCCTTGAGCAGATGCCATTCCTCTAGGGCTGGGCATAGCTGAAATATAAATACATACACTTCCACACTAAGAACATGTCCACTTTTCCATTTATCTACTCATAATTTAGTTATTCATTGGTCAGATTCAAGTTCCTAGAACAGACAGAATAAAACAGCACTAAGCTGGTGGGAAGTACATCACTTGTCATTGTGACGACAACAAGCAGCAGGTACACATTATAACTGTTCAGAATATCACTTCACTTACACACTTTCACAGGCTTATCAGCATAAGCTTTATACATATATTTTTTAGTATCTGAAAGCAAGACTTCTTTTTTATCTATTCAGAACAAGTAAAACACGACTAAAATCATGAATGGCATACCTTCATAATTCTTTTTGCCCTTGAATACATTGGGATCCCGCCTCAGGATACCACTCAGCAACTCCGGGATTTCCCCCTCTATTGAATCTCCAGCAAGTGTGTCTTTAAGTTCACTGAAAAGCAATGAGAATTATGGTTACCCAATCAATAAATTATGTTCAGAAATTACAAATAGAAAACCATGTCTTAGACTTAAAGAATACAAAAAAAAAGGTAATACAACACAAGAATGTTTTCAAGAAAAAATGAAAAGAAGTGTGCCATAAAATATGAGGAAAAAATAATTTTAAAAAAAAAATAGCCCTTTCATGTATCCTTTAAATCTTGCGTAGTAATGAAGGCATCAATGAATTGAACAATACAAGTATAACAATACCAACTGTTCAAATTTTGATGTCTTCAAGACCATCTCTCTTATTTCCATTAATCCCAAGTTAAGATCCACAACAGCTGCAACAATGTACAGGTTATGTATCACTTTTTTCCCCTCCAAAACACCATAAGCTTACATATGGTCTGTTGTGGTTTGTCGTAAGGAGTGGACAAGCTGTGTAATGAGATTTTCATCCTGTGTTCCCAAAATTTCTCTTGCATCATCTGCAATCTTCGGATGGAAAAGCAAACTCTTGTTGTGCATCGTTACTGGTAAAGGTGTTGGGAGAGGAAGTTCTGGTAACACTGGACGAAAAAGAAAAAAAGGAATTAAATAACACACTTTCTCTTGCAACATTTAGCACCGAGGCCATTTTGAAATAGATCTATACCAAACTCCATCTATATTTGCTAGCTGAGATATGGGTCCACACTGAACACAAAACACAATTAATTGTGCTTAACCTGCAATTTCACACAGAAGAATGTAGCTTTGACTTGTCACAAGTGACTCATCAAATTAAAAGATTTAATAGATCATAAGCATTTTTTAAAACATGCTCATCTTCTTAAATGTGTAAATTAGATTAGTTATTAAGATGACGGTAATGTAGGTTGTTACTGTTCATTTGTATGCACTCACTATCAGTGAGACTGGCCACCCCTGCCAGTGTGGTGATGGGGACATTGGGAATCTCCCCGTTCATTTTGGCATGTCAGAATTACCAGTCCAGTACAGGATCAGCCCAGAGGGCTTCACGACAGCTGTCACCTTGACCACTTGAGACAGAGAACCAAATCTGAAAAACACAAAACAGTACACTTTTTTATGTGCACTTCTAGCTTGACATTAACCACACTAACATGGAGTTAAGGTATTTTAAATAACTGTCTAAGACTGCATTGTTATATTTCAGGAAACATTGCCATGACTGGAAAGGAAACCAAGATGTATGAAACCAACACCATGCCTGAGGTCATACCAGAAATTTTTGCCACAAAAATCTTCACTAATCAAAACAAATTTTCTGTTTTAAAGAAGCAGAGCTTAAATTATCACTTTCCAATCAATACCCGCCTCATGCCTGTACTATTTATAGTGTGAAAATGATTGTAAAGTTTGAAAAAGTTATACTAAAGTTCAAGTCCAGGGAAATTACAGGTCATCAAATAGTAACACATTGGTACATGCTTTTTAAAACCGAAACCACTCGGTAATTTTCGTCGTCTGAGCCTTAATGCCGTCCACAAGTAGACATTTGAAATTGTTATCCATACAGTCAAAACTGGAAGCCAGCGACAGACTTACCAAAAAACTATAATAGAGGCAAAAGAATGACAGTAATGATTTATGCTGTAGATGGTAGCCCTATATAACACTGCACATGGCAAAGACCACTGAAACTATTTCACTGAAGTGACACTGTCTCCCAAAATCTGGATTTTTAAACAAATTCTGGATGCGATGACTTAGTGAAATCTTAAAGTTCATTCATAAACTAAATCACTCATGCTGAAATAAAAAATATTAATGTAGCATGTAGTTTGCATGAGCCAGTAGAAGTCCGCTGTTACCTGAATTCAACACAAAGAGGGCGGGCCATTCTGCCTCATTAATATTCAACTGGAAGAGAAGCACATGCACAGCGTTTGGAAAAGTTCCTTACGACACGGACTTTCAATCAATCTTCTCATTAAACTACAAGTCAGAAACACATATCTGTTCAAAGTTTAACACCCCTTGTCCACAACAGCAACATTTGCACCCATGAAGCAGTAGCTTTGCAAGATCCTCATGCTTCAAGAGACCCTTTTGTTTCTTCAATGCTTGTCAAGCTGTCAAGCTCTTTTTTACGCCTCTTTTGGCCGATTCTGTCACGAGCGAGATGCAAGTCCTTTTATGTGTGTGATCAGCTATATTTGTTCACATTTGAAGTTACCAAGCGCTGTGTGCATGCTCCATTTCCACTGAATCGACAGCGCCTCATTTAAATATTCTGACGAAATTTTCAGTTATCTTGTTATTTTTAAACATTAACTTAACGTACAGTGCTGGAGGTGGGATTAACGCAACACTTGTGACTTTTACTTCTTGAGAAAAATACCCAATACTCATGTCATTCTGTAATAACGCAGAAATACAAATAAAAATAACTGGTAGTTTTCTTACTCAACTGATGATCACGGACTTTGTAGCATCCACACTGATGTATGTTCACTGCATTTTATAAAAATAAACTACAAACATATAAAATAAAATCTTGGTGTGCAGAGATTTGAACTAAATCGAAGTGCCTTTGTTTTAAAGCCAGTATTTCCAATGCTTAGCTCCCTGTCATCAGCTCAGCTGCCATGTTTATCAGGGATGAGACAGACACTAGGATGAAAATGAGGAAACAACCATAATTTTGTCATTTTTAGCATTTCTGAATTACATTCTGAACATTTTTCTGATGCATTTTTTGTATAAATGAAGAGGAACTAGTCCAAAAAGAGGACAAATCTCATGCCTGGTTTATATTTGGTGTGTCAAACATCTCACGATCACACACAAGTGCTCCAAACATCTCCTGTAACCATATCCTGTCATCTTAAAATGATTTATAAAGCTTTAAATCTCATCTAAACATAACATGTCATGTTAAAATTCTTCATAAAGATTAAATTTACTAAGTACAGTGCCAGTATCGAGCATATTTAGCGGCAGTATTAATGTCAAGTGCTTTGGCTAGATGTCATTTTGACCCCATCACTGCTGCCAAAAAGATCTAGGAGTTGTCAGTGCTATGTCTTTCCAAATTGTGAAGAAGTAATGTGTGGGACGAAGTGTATACAATAATAAAGTCTTTCTTTTCTGGTTAAAGATGATGGATTGTATAGACCTTATAAAGCACTGAAAGGCTTTGTTTATTTGATTGGTGTTTTACAATATACTCAAGAATATTTCACTTATACGACAGTGGCCAGCATTATGGTGGGAGGAGACTGGCCAAAGAGAAACTCATAAAAATCTGCAGGTTGCTGGCAGATCTTCCCAAGAGGAAACCAGCAAGTGCTCAAGAGCAACTCACAGTGACCACATTGGTATTTATCTGAGCCACAGTGTAAGTTATACATATACAGGCCATCAGTTGGTTAATAAATACAGTTTTTGTCAGTGAGCAAGTCTTTTTCAAATGGTCTCAATTAATCCACAGGTCACAGTTAAATTTCTAAAATTATACTTTGCTGAAAGACAATCCTTCAGTGTAATGGAACATCAATGGTTTTATGACATTTTACAGGTGTCACTATATGCGCTCCATTTTGAAATATGAAGAGGTGTAGCGTCTGAGCAGCTGTTTACTTGTGACATCACGCAATCCATATCATGACCTACAAGTCAGTTTGGGTGTGTCCGGCTCAAGTGTTAAACGCCCTTACAGTGCTCCAGATAAGAGGCGTATCGGCGTAATTTACGCATTCAAAAATGCCCAACACCCATAAAAGTGAAAAACTAGGAATAACAAATACGCCTAGAAAACTTTAGATATGCATGAGTTTCTAAAAGCGTACGTACATGTTATTTCATGTCGATAGGCAGAATCACTTGCCAGTTGAATGTGGTAGATAACTCTATGAGTAAACCTTTGCAAAGTCACCATACTTCCCGTTCCACTCGTATAATTTCTGCAAACTTGCACTGATTATAAATGACTGGCAAGGTACGAGTCACGCAGTCAAGTGAAAGAATGCAAATTTCTGAGATCTTTGAGATTTTCCAAGGGTACCAAAACCAGCAACAAACAACCAAGACAAACTGGACCGTGTTAAAAAATATTAGAACAAGAAGACCTGTAGGGAAATTTCAGATCTTCACGAACTTCATGAATTCCTGCACATAGCATGTTGTTGTTGAAAACTGCTAAATATGATGACTTGCATGTAAACCATCAATGAGCTTTTTATGTGCATTATTTGTAAACTTTGTTTTTATAAATATGGGACTGTTTTCTCAAAATATTGCGAACTGCAACAAGTGCATAATAGTAATTTGAACATGTTACATATTCAAATGTTTATTAACATGTAACAAGTTTAACTCCACAAGTGGGTCAAGGGAATCACTCCACTGAATACCTATCAGAAACACTGATGGCTGCTGTAGGCACGGCAATTTTAGAAATAACAAGGATCAAAGTCAAAAGGACAATGCTGATGACAAAGAATAGGGTGAATGGTTTCCCCTGATTAGGCAGTACTCCTAAGACATAAGCCAGTACTCCTCTGCTAAAATCTGGAAGAACACTGTACTACCACATCAATATATTTATTTAGAGCACTGCCCTTGTAAATGCATTACACACTTCACCAAAACAGCTCATATTCGTATTATTTTCTACATTTCTGGTATGCATGTGTACAGCTACGTCTGTTATTCATGAATTTGTCATAATGGCATTTTCACTAAAGTAGCACTTCAAATGTAGCCTGATTTACAAATATGAGGAACTTGATGAACAGTACTATGTGCACAGACAAGCCTGATGGTAATTATTTGAGATACACTAAACGATAGCAACAATTTGATTAAATTTATGACGACAGATTCTGTTTTGCCCCAAATCCACGGTATAGCCTCTTTACGAGACGCTGTCAGATGGAGTCTGATTGATGCACTGATTAATATCAAAGGCCACTAAAGAGGTTATCTGTTTGAGATGGCAGAGATTCAGGCATTTCACCTAAAAGCAGCAAAGACCAGTGGGTGACGAGGTGAAAGATAACATAGGAAGATCTTGAGAAATAACACCGATGCAACATATTCTGAGAACTACGCCTGATAATAATCTCAAATTACAGTTCATTAAACAACAGAACAATCAGAACAGCATGTAAATTGTGAACTTCACAATCAGATTTGTATTAGCTTCCAAGTTACTGAGACAATATTTTCAGCTCCCTATCAGCATGCGCAAAGGCGTTCGAGGAAACGTAGAGACATCAGGGGAGTATAAGCCATGGACAACATGATTTACAGTATGGAATGATTAAAGTAATATATATAAAAAAACGATTTTGATCAGAATTCTGAGAGCTACATATCAAAATATGATTTTAGGACACATTGCATAGTAAATTTGTATAGTTAGTGGTTCGCTAAGCATTGGTGAATGTTTCATGTTGTTGTTGTTAGCATCTGACTTGCAATGATCAAGCTATGGCCGTTAGAAGGCCCTGTGAATACTCTCTCAATGACGAGTATACGCTGGATTCTGTTAAGACACAATCTATCTATGTGAAAAAAAATCAAGATACATACATGTCTTCTATCAGCTCTGTCTAAACAGTGGTTTCGGGGGAATTCAAAAAATCATGGCTGACCTTCCAATACCAAGCAGTGACGTTTGTAGATGGCTAAACAATTCAGCCATGTCCCAGTGAATAATCAGTAAAGACCAGATTATGGATAATGAAAAGGGCAGTCATTTACATCATTTGTAGAGTGGTTTTTGAAATACATATGCATATAAATATCGACATTGTAAATATGTATGTATTGTATCGGGTGTACATGTCAAGTTTGACCTGAATTACCTCCCTTACACCAGAAAAGTAGTGCTTCATTTATGTTTGGTACCAAAACAATGGACATATGAGAACGAAAGCCACTATACAGCTATCCCAAACGACACAGAAAAAACAAAATAATAATCGAAATGCTAAATGATCACTACACAATCCACTTTCATATATAGTCCCAAAACTAAGACAGTTATTTGGTATCACAGTGTAAAATACGGCCAACACCAACCCGGAGAAAATTTGTCGTAAAAATCGGGAAAATGTTTACCATACCTGAATGTGATGCAGTTGTCTATTCGTTCCTGTTGGCCCCCTTTAGATGTAAAAATCTCCTGGAAGAGAAGACGAATTGATGATCTACATGATTAACAGTTAACATTCCAATCATACGCTAATCTCCAGGGCAAAAATAAATTCCCATCATTGCGACTTCACGACAATACCCGCGCCAAAAAATTACTAAACCGCATTACATTGAAAAAAAAATAGTGCGCGTAGTCAAATAGCAAATGAGCATTTTCTACACGGTGCTTGAGTTGTATTTTGAAGAGAATGGCTCTCGTTTCCTCCCATTAGAGTTGCTATGTTAATATATTTCATTTCCAACTCTACAGCGTCCTTAAAAGTGGCATAATTTCAGACAGACAAACATGGTATTTGGTGTAGAGATACGGTAGAAAGTAGTTCTGATCCGGGCACTGTCACATTGGAGCACTGCACGTTTGTCTTCTCGCCTCTCAAGACTGGTACTACACACGCAAAATGAGACGGGTGTTTGTTGTCGGTGTTGGTATGACTAAGGTATCAATGCTTCAGTTGTTGGCTATGGGTATCTTTTTTTCAGTCGGCACTATTAAAATTTAATGACACGGCTGAAGAAGTAAATCTGACAGTGATACCGGTCCAAAGTCCAATCTTTTAGAAGGAAATCTACATGTATATATCATCCGATAACTGACATGTCTTTCGTTGCTGAACTAGAAATCGTTTAAGGGGAAAAAAAGTGGCTAACAGTTTGATACTCACCCACTTTGACGCACCCTCATACACGGACGAAATATGGGGCGCTTTATACATCTAATTTTCGTAGCAACTATAGTGGCAAAATACATCCATAACGTTTACAACACGATTGCCGTCTGCCATTGTATTTAACTCATTGAGCTTGTAACTGGTCTGTACAGTAGCCTATATACACAAGTAGTGTAACTCCAAAAAAGACTTAATTGCGACTCAGTGGAAAAAGGCAATGACATATATACATTGATATGGGTTCGGATAGGTACAGATGTCATTTAGAAAGTGGATTAAGTAACAGTATTATTGTTTATAGGGATTACACTTTCTGAATATAGCACAGATTCTGGTGCTGAAATTTGGCTGAGACCACTGCGGGTTTCGAACCAGCGACCTCAGTCAGGCAACAAATTGCCAGCATACATGTCAACCGTCTAGACCACTCGACCAACAGGCCTTCCAGGTTTTGTTGTTATAGTAATTGAACAAAACTTATAACCAGTGATTTTAAGGGCAGAAATGGCAGAGAATAAACTAATTAGAAACCATACATGTAGGTTAGATAACCTACTGACTAACAGACAAAGAACAAGTAAAACATATCTATAGTTGTGTATGGCTGTGGTAAGAGAAAAAGTCTTGGGGGTGGGGAGGGGAACGGGGAATAGACAGGGTATCATTGACCATATTTACATGCATACACAAATCTTACAGGAGGGTCGTTCAAAAGGTCAGGGTAATTATTATGGAAAAAGAACTAATTGTTCTGAGGCTTTTAAACAGTGATTTAAAACAGGCCTGTACCTACATATCTACAAAGCATCTTTAAATAGGTTCTCTGACCAGTGATAAGATTGGTCTATAATCTTTGTATTACTTAAAATAATATCGGGGCTTCTTTGGATCAGTTGGTTGGAGTGCTAGTGCAGCGTAATGACCCAGAAGCCTCTCACCAATGCGGTCGCTGTGAGTTCAAGTCCAGCTCATGCTGGCTTCCCCTCCGGCCAAAAGTGGGAAGGTCTGCTAGCAACCTGCGGTTGGTCATGGGTTTCGCCCGGGCTCTACCCAGTTTCCTCCCACCATAATGCTGGCTTGCCGTCGTATAAGTGAAATATTCTTGAGTATGGCGTAAAACACCAATCAAATAAATAAAATAAAATAATATCACGTAGACTAGTAGGATCAACGTTACGGCAGTCTGGTAGGCAAAATAGGTTTGAAAGGTAATGGGAATTCAGCACATAAAGATATGTGGTTAAATACTTCACTGTGGCTGAAACCACTGCTGTGTTCCTTGATTCTAGAGAGGAGACATCTGTCAGTTTTGCCGGTGTATTCAGAAAGACATCTGGACATGAGAACTTGTATACAACAGAGGCTTTTAAATTCTATAGGAGTCAGATCTTTTGTGTTCAAGTACAAACTGGATTTGGTAGTCTGCCAGAGAAAGGCAAACGTAACGGGTTTGTTCAAGAGAGAGCGTATTTTAGAAATACATTTTCTAGCAAGGTACTCCCCTTCTTTATCAGTGTAAGGGGAGACGCATCCATATTTTGACAGGCTTTTCTGCAGATGTTATGATTTTAGGCCCGAATTTGGGGTAAACTTCAGGAGAGGGAATGGGAAATTTTATTCAATTTGGCCAAAAAGGTTGTTTGATCTGAGCAAATTTTGAAAGCCCTCGAAAGCCTATATGGTAACTGCATTCTGTAGTTAGAACAAGAGTTTGAAAACTGCTTTTGCAGAGTGTTAAAGAATAAAACCCTCTGACACACTTGATAATAAAAGGGGTTTTAATCCACAATAAATCAGCCAGCCAGTTTGCCAAGCAGCTGATACATGCCGCTTGATGTCAAGCCCCATGTGGGATCCCTGTGGTCTGTACCTGTGTTTTGGTGCCATTCAAGCTTTATTAGGGATTGTGTGGGGGTGGGGATTAGAATTAAGGTGGGGTGGAGGTAAGAAGGATGTTTATGTCTTACTTTGATTCCTAACTGTATTATTTAAGATTGTAAGTATCAGTACTGGCACATATATTGTTGCTGAAACATATTTTGTTTCTAAACTGTGTTTGGAATAATTAAGTGACATAATAGGAGAGTAAAATAAAATATAAAAAAAAATCAGCCAAATCTTAGCATTCAGTAGGCAGAGCTACACTACTGGAGTGTTACATGAAACTTACATGTATCTGTTGATCTACTGGATTTGATAAAAAAAGCCTGCTCTCCTTTCATTGTAATTCTACATGACACAGATTTATATGAGGTTAAGGTTACTAAAATACTGTAAAAGTAGCCTTTTTAAAACCTAGTAGTATGGTTGAAACTGGAATCAGTTGAAATTCCCTAAAGTATTTTGTGTCAGTTATTTTCTTGCTGAGGTAGTGGTAATGTAGGATACTTTGTAAAAAGGCTTTTAGTGGTAGGACCAGTTAGTGAGGTGACTGCCCCACCAACACATCTCACCCTCAGCCACTTGTGTTCAGCCCCTCACCCACCCTCCCAGAACACGCTCCCAGAACACCCCTGTTGTTCCAAGAATACCTGTTAATCTGACATCCATAAAATTACTCTGCTATTGGTTTCCTGTTGTGGGTTCTAATCCTGCTTGCCCTCCCCAAATCCGGTTGGACATCCCCAGGCCCAGTAACTGGGAGTTTAGCTAATTACTTCATGTTTTAATAGAAAAAGCTGTGCAACTCTGTAGTTCTGCTTTTTTGAAATTTTTTTTAGTTTGAGAAACCTGGCCGTAGAGATGATTTTGATTACCCTGAGATGGCCAAAGAAGCAGGTATGTATGTATGAACGTACCTGATTTGTTCAGTTCATTACAAGATAAGCTTGGAATTCAAGGGTACATATGCATGTACTGGAGTTTTCTAAAATTGCCTGATAGTGTTAGCAAAATTTATTACCGCCTAAATCTCATTTTGCCGGGATATGGTTTGTCAAGACGGATTCAAGACTTTCAGCCTTGAATCAGTTTTTGATTTTGTAATTTTTTTTAACATCAACACTTAGCCACACAGCAGCACAAATGTGTGAAATTTATTTTATCTTTGTGACTTTGTCAGTTAAATTGCAATGTTGATAATCCAGACTGCGGTCATGAAATTATCCTCACTGTTCATTAAAAATGTGTAAATGCTTTGTTGTAATTTCAGGAGAGAAGGCTTTACAAGATGCTGGTATTCCATACAGTGAAGTTGAACAAGCCTGTGTGGGTTATGTGTATGGTGATTATTGATTTAGTGTACAAACTTCACAAATTTTTTCTGCACTCTGTGGTCTACCTATCTTAAGGTTTCCAGCAATTGTCTCTTTATAAGCCTGGCTCCCACCATAATGCTGGCCGACCCCTTGTAAAAGAAATATTCTTGAGTATGGCGTAAAACACCAATCAAATAAGTGAATTAACATGCCCTGCTATAGGTGGACAAAAGGTCAACCCTGAGGGTGGGGAAATTGATGACCTCTTGGATCACTGGAGGTCACATTTTCGCCTGCCCGAACAACATCAGTTAAACCTTGTGCGGTAAATGACCTCAAATTTTGATCCAAAAAGAGAGTTTACATGCAAATAAGCATCATAAAATAATACTCTTAGTCTGGGATATTTGTGTCCGAGCCATATCTCCAATTGTTTTCCATGTCCAGTTTTAATTTTTGGTGGATACATAGATACTGATGCGATGATGTGACTCACATTTGTTCATTTCCATGGTTGCCATGTTAACCAGATCGCCATTTACCCCATATATAGATGGGTTTGCATCACCTACCTCTGGTAGACATATTTGATTACTGTGAATATTACAGCCCATGTTAGCAGGACTCCAATATGGCTACCTGGCAATTGTTCTGCCAAGGTGATGATGTCACGTGCGACCCCTCAAAACTATAAATTGCTATGATTTTATGTCCAAGCTTAACTGTATCCCATATTGAGTTTAATCCTTGGTTGATACTTAGATATAGAGGTTACGATGTGTTGGGACTTACATTTGTCCATTTTCACCTTTGACATGGTAAGCACCTTGCCATAAGCCTTACATATACGACATAAGTAGGTATGATTTGTGTCCAGGCTACAACTTCAGTTGTTTTCCACATGCTGTTTTCATATTAAGTGGATACATAGATACAAATGTGATGATAGGCCCAGACTCACATTTGTCCCTTTCCACGGTTGCCAGGGTAACCAGATTACCAGTTTCCTGATAGGTGTGAACCTTGTGTCCGGGATTGTTATTTTCCTGATATCTACTAGGTAGTTATAAGTGAAATATTGTTGAGTATGGTGTAGAACACCAATCAAATTAAATAAAATAAATTCTTTAGTAAGGAGTAAAACACCAATAAAATAAAATAAATTCTTTAGTACGGCATAAAACACCAATCAAATAAATAAATAAATCTACTAGATAGTTATGTATGAACTTCGTGTCCGTGGTACAACTCCAGTTGTTTTCCATGTGCAGTTAGTCCATTCTCTGTCCATTTCCACAGTTGCCATGGTAACCACATTGCCATTTTTCCTTAATGTATCATATAAATACTTATTAATTCTTTTAGATTTTGGAACACCTGATCTGCTCTTTGTAGCCAATATACGTGTAATTGTAGTGGAAATATTTAGTTATTTTTTTTTTCATATGATAAGTCCATCTAATTAACAAATAATCATATCTTTACTTTTCCAAAAACAGAGAGAAACATAATTCTTTGTTTTCAGCATTTCTAATATCTGTCCTAAAAACTATATGAGTTAGGGTAGGTATGGCTTCATGTCTGTGCTACAAATCCTATTGTTGTGCATGCACAGTTTTAATTTTTGGTGGATAGTCCCACATAGTTACCGCGATAACGACATATGGCATCTCAGAATTTACCATGGCAACCTCATAGTCAGTTTACTTATCTGCAGTGTGTAAATTAAATACTGGTTGATATCATTTCCTCTCTGACCTACTGCCCTAATGACTTATGTGGATTGTATGTTTGATGTATACATACAGATGTGAGATTGGACAATAGTATACATACTTCCATGGCTGCCATGGTCATTATGATTTTTGGTGGTTACATATATACAGAGGTGATGATGGACATTCAGGGATAGTAACTGACCTTTAGTGGTATCTGTGGCCACCATTATTTTCACACGTGGTGCAATACATTGATTCCAGTCATTCTTGAAATATCGTCATGTTATTTACGCTGTTGTTGGATTAGCCCTGGTCAGGTCATATCAAAAAAATGGTACTTGTTGCTACCTCCCTGGGCACTCAGCTCTTAGAGGCAAGAGCAAGGAAACCTGACTGGTTGGCCCAGTGTATAATGTGACTGGGTGGGGTGTCATGTGTGGTGTTTTCAGCGCGATGCTTCAGTGGCGGCAGCACTTTGGCGACACACACTTAACGATGACTTCTCTTCATATGACTGAAAAAATTTTCAAGTACGATGTTAAACCTCAAGCATCCATACATTCTTTCCATACTTGTTTTTTATGTACTTTTCAGATTACTATTTACTACAAAGACCTGTCATTAACACACATGAGTTTATGCTCATCACATTGCTGTAGACGTCCCCCGATGGCTCAGTTGGCATTGCGTCCTCTTCAGGGGCAGTAAATCCAGGGTCAAACCTAGGTCGGGTCACACCTAAAACCGTGAAGCTTCCTCACTAGGCGCTCAGTATTCAGGGGATAGTGCAATGACTGGTTGACCCATATCAGTATAATTGCTCAGGTGGGGCAGCTAACTTGCCTTTGGTAATTTGTCTCGGTGAAGCAGCACTAGATAAAAGAGCAGTAGAAATCCGTCCTGCAACAGAGAGGCACATTACACGCACTCTAAGGACTCTTTCGTCGTTCTTCATGCATCACTCAATCTCAATCCTGGAGCTATTCACACAAATGTAATTGTACAGGGGTATCTTGTGTTCCCCTGGACTCTTGTTGAATTCTATTTATTTCTTCTTCATATGTTCAGGGGACACTACTTGTGGACAAAGAGCGATTTATCAGCTAGGACTGACTGGGATCCCTGTCTACAATGTAAGTCAATTTGCCAGTGAACCATTTGTTTTTTCCGGAACTGTTAATTGGAAGTTAGTCAAAATAATGTGATTTAAAGGTATTGCCCAACAATGGTGATTGAGTTTATGGTCAAAAATTGACAAATTTTGACAAAATGGTCAAAAATTGACAAATTTTGACAAAATGGTCAAAAATTGCTGGTCAAAAATTGACATTAGGCAAACTGCTGATGCCTGCTCTTTATTATTATAATGTTTCAAATCTCCTTACGGACAGATCGTAAGGTGTAAAGATGGTGAGAGCCAAAAAGTACTCACTATCGTGACAGTATTTGACATGTGTGAAAAAAGTCAGTGCAGACAACGAATCCAAGAATAAGATGCATCAGTAGTAAACTTTATGGACTAACTTTGAAGAGGGAAATTCATGATCAGATGTGGGTTAATTAAGTAGTGTTCTAGTTACAAAACGGTGGACGAAATCATGTTGACCAAGGCCGATATTTCGCACTGAAGTGTGGTGTGTTTTGCATCAGAGAATATCAGATAACAAATAATTCATGTAATGTTTAGTGATCAAGATATAGACGTATTGTGGCAGAAAATATGCACGAAATGTTTTATATCAAGATTACAAGACTGTGGCTTAAGCTCTGTCTTCATTAAGCAATCAGAACTATTGGGCAATACCCTAAATGAATTTATTGTCTAAGCTGTTGTAATGTGTATTTAAATGGCTTTATGATTGGGTTTTTTTTTTTCCACATCTTTGTCAGGCCAGTTATTTGTTAAAGACAAATATCCACATCAAAAGTTTATTAACATAACCTGCAACAAACGAATAAGTTAATATCCATAAGTGACTAGCTGACCAGGTGTTTGCATGAAATCACTTGTAAATGTCTGTCAAGATTGGTGTGTGAGCTGTGGCTGTGTATTTAAGATGCCCTGCTGCCTCTGTTCTCGGGGCTGTCTCGGTGCTGTCTGGGTGGTGAGGGCTGGATAGCACGTGAGATGTATTCATGTTATCTAACATGAAGTTTGTTGGAGGTCATGACCTTCCCATCAATATGGCAGATACATTGACCCTTTCTCTGTGGGAGAATGTCTGTCATATGTAGTACACTTCTCACTGTGACTCAACAAAGTCAAACAAATATTACGAGAATAGATTAAAATATAAACCAAAATATAAAATCACAAGGCATCACTTAATCTGCTAGCTGCTACATACAATACTTAACGTGTAAAACTCCTCAGTACAAAACAAAAGTATTATTTGACAAAAGCCAATTGGTTTATTCTTTGCACTCCTGTTTCATTCACTGATGACATTCAGTGCTGTTCTGTGCATGTGTGTGAAACTGCACAGTGTTAAACATGTATCAATCAGTCATTGAGAAACTGTCTTTATTCCCGTAGGTGAACAACGCCTGCTCTACAGGATCCACCGCCCTCTACATGGCTAAGCAGTTTATACAAGGAGGTAAGCAGATGTTTTTAGTCCAAAATGTTTGTAATCTTGCGTTCTTCCTCTCAGATTGCTCACATTGGTGATAATTTTGAATGAAATTAAAGCCTCTCCATTGTAGAGGGGACATGTCTATCATTTCTGTCTGTGTGTCTTGTAAACCTTAACTTTCAGGTCTGACTAATATTTTTCAAATCCACTGGCCTAATCATTGTCAAACTTTGTCATATACACATCATCTAAGGAGACATCAACATCATATTGTTAATGTAGCAGAGTGGACATAATGATAATTACAGTTATGAAGAACTTAAATTAAGTCCAAGAAGTCATTTTATCCAAGTCAACAATTTACTCCCATGATAGTTACCTTGAGCTCACATGGTTTAATCACATAAAGGTTCTGTTACCCTTATCAAAGTTCTCAACATTTGTTCACATCACATGCAACAAGCAAAGAGACAATATAAACCCTAAAGATTAGGTTCATGTAATCTTGACTAGCAGCTAAAACTATACATGTTAATAACAGGTAATTCGTTAGGGTAAGGTGAGGGGTAAGGTTTTTACGACTCAAATTCTCAATTCTGCTGTAGACCTTATTTTGTGACATTGCAAACTCTTGTTTGATCTAATGCAAAGTGCTATTGTGACATGCTGCACCAGTAGGATAGTTCAGAAACTGTAACACCATACCATGTATCGCATTTAGTACTGTCCGAAACAACTGGTGAGGGCGATTGTACAATTTACTAATGCTTTTAGAAGTTTTACTCTGTGGAAAGTTTATAAAAAAAGAATCACGAGGATGAACGTTTGATGAAAGCTTACTTCAATGCTCTTTTAATGTCTCCTTTCTGTTGATAAACATTTTCTGTTTGTTCAGGGTTTTTTTTATCGCATATGTCTGGATTTTTCTGATCATCAGGTATATCTGACTGTGTACTGGCATTGGGCTTTGAGAAGATGGAAAGAGGCTCTCTAAAAATGAAGGTAATGACATTAAACGGTTTCAGTTTTGAGTTTTTAGAGGATGAAAAAGGGCTCTTTGTGAATGAGGGTAATGGCCGGTGGCTGAATTCAGTATTGAGATAATAGAGCTGAACTTTGAGAAAATTGAAAATATGCTCTATGAAAATGTAACCAAGAACTGAGGGTTATTCTAGTTTTGAGGACATAAGCTGGGCTTTGAGAAGATCAAAAAGGGCTCTATAAAAATAAAGGTAATGATAGATGGCTGTATTCAATCTGGAGAATGTTGATTGGTATGTGCTCTGTCTGGAAATTAATACTGTTGCGTAAAAGAGGTATAGTTCAATCTATGTGATTTATTTAAGTTGACAAGTTGACAGACATTCTTGAAAACAGTGTGCCGTTGACCCCCATGTTGTTGTTGTTGTTGCAGTACTCTGACCGTACCAGTCCCATGGACAAACATGTGGAGGTCATGTGCAACTGCTGTGGAATGGACGCATCGCCAATCACTGCACAGTTGTTTGGGAATGCTGGCAAGGAGTACATGGAGAAGTATGGTGAGTTGTTTAGGACAGAATGACAAAACTATGGTAAGTCATTGGTAAGAGAATGATAGAAGTATGGTAAGTCAATGGGGACAGAGTAGCCAAAGTATGGTAAGTCATTGGGAACAGAGTAGCAAAAGTATGGCAAGTCATTGGGAACAGAGAAGCAGAAGTATGGCAAGTCAGTGGGAACAGAGTAGCAAAAGTATGGCAAGTCATAGGAAACAGAATGACAAAAGTATGGCAAGTCAGTGGGGACAGAGTGGCAAAAGTATGGTAAGTCATAGGGAACAGAGTAGCAAAAGTATGGCAAGTCGTTGGGAACAGAGTAGCAGAAGTATGGCAAGTCATTGGAAACAGAATGACAAAGTATGGTAAGTCATTGGGATCAGAATGATAAAAGTATGGCAAGTGAATGGGGACAGAGTAGCCAAAGTATGGTAAGTCATTGGGAACAGAGTAGCAAAAGTATGGCAAGTCAATGGGGACAGAGTAGCAAAAGTATGCAAGTCAATGGGAACAGAGTAGCAAAATTATGACAAGTCATTGGGAACAGAGTAGCAAAATTATGGCAAGTCATTGGGAACAGAGTAGCAAAAGTATGGCAAGTCAATGGGGACAGAGTAGCCAAAGTATGGTAAGTCATTGGGAACAGAGTAGCAAAAGTATGGCAAGTCAATGGGGACAGAGTAGCAAAAGTATGCAAGTCAATGGGAACAGAATGACTGAAGTATGGTAAGCCAAAGGGTACAGCATGACCAATATAGCAAATCATTGGTTTCAGAATGACAAAAGGATGGTAAGTCAAAGGGTAAAGCATGACAGGTGTGGCAATTCTTTGGTTACAGAATGATAAAAATATGACAAGTTAAAGCGTACAGAATGACAGATATGGCAAGTCATTGGTTTCAGAATGACAAAAGTATGGTAAGTCAAAGGGTACAGCATGACAGATATGGCAAGTCATTGGTTAGAGAATGACAAAAGTATGGTAAGTTAAAGGGTACAGCCTGACAGGTGTGGCAAGTCATTAAGGACAGAATGACAAAAATATGACAAGCCAAAGGGTACAGCATGACAGGTGTGGAAAGTCATTGGTTAGAGAATGACAAAAGTATGGTAAGTCAAAGGTTACAGCCTGACAGGTATGGCGAGTCATTAAGGACGGAAAGACGAAAATACAGCATGACAGGTGTGGAAAGTTATTCAGAACAGAATGACAAAAATACAGTGTTACTATAGAAAATACCTGTTCTATGCGGCCAGTGAAGGGAGACGTAAAAAGTGGCTGCATATGACAGTTGGCCACATAAAGACAGGTTGTGAAGACCAAGCCAAATCACAACTGAATTAAGTTTCAGGAAATCTACACATGTACATAGTAAACTTATAAATAATTGTTAAGTGTAAGTGGCAGACTGCTGAGATGCTCGAAAATCCAGTCAATCATATTTGCCATTAGTGGTGAAACAACAACAAAGTGAACGAGTGAAGGAAGATCAATTTCTTCATGTGTTCAGTGCACGCAATATTTTGGCAATGCGAAATGAAAACACAACTCCATTTCCCTGCAAAGATAATGGTCAAAAAAGCCAGATAATTTGTCAAAGAAACCATTCATGGCAGAAACCACAGGAGGTCAGATTATATCCTAGTTTGCCCACTGTTTATGGCATTCATAGCTCGGACCTCAGCATGGAGCTAATCCAGCAGTGGATTTCCACAGTGTCCGAACTATAGCCAGCTGGGCCTCATTAAAGAACAATAGACTTCATTGCCATTCACCAATAATGATCACACTTCACTTGTCATCACAAAGTGGCAGGTTGTAACTTTTAATCACTACAAAAACTTCTGAAGCCTGTGGTCGCCATCATCTTCACTGTTGAAAGTCTTGGCCGATCAGGACAGACTGATATAGAATTTGGTTGCAAAATATATTGGCCGCTGGACGCGTTGGACAGGTGCCCAGATGTTACAGGTCGTTTAACATGGAAAATTGTTTGGCCATGGCAGAGAGTGGCCGTTTACGGCAGATGGATGATGTGTACAGGTGGCAGTAAGTACAGGTTTGACTGTATGACAAGGCAAAGGGTACAGCATGACAGGTGTGGCAAGTCATTGTTTAAAGAATGACAAAAGTATGGTAAGTCAAAGGGTACAGCATGACAGGTGTGGCAAGTCATTGGTTAAAGAATGACAAAAGTATGGTAAGTTAAAGGGTACAGCCTGACAGGTGTGGCAAGTCATTGGTTAAAGAATGACAAAAGTATGGTAAGTCAAAGGGTACAGCATGACAGGTGTGGCAAGTCATTGGTTAAAGAATGACAAAAGTATGGTAAGTCAGAGGGTGCAGCATAACAGATAAGGATAAGTCATTGGTTTTAGAATGTCAAAGGGGACAGAATGACAGAAGTAAAGCAAGTCAGTGGGACAGAATGATTGAGCACATGCTGGATTCTTGTGTATAGTTGAAAACACTATGTTGTAGAGGTGTACTCTGTGTCTGTTCAGTACATGCCTTTATTAACTGTGCTTTAGAAGCTGTTAAATAGAAGATATTGCACATTGAAAGGTGAAAATGATAACCCTCGCATTGAGTGGGTTAACATTTCCACCTTTCACTCAAAAATATTTATGATATTCTGTTTATTATTTATATTTTAACAATATCATGATTTTGTGTATTTGAAGGAAATGTTTTTAGCTGTAGGCTTTCACAGACTTGTGTATTTAACGTGACATTATACATGATGTCGTACATTGTTGCCTGACTTAAGATATATAAAATATATATATAAATATATATATATATATGTCATATATAAATATAACATATATATGTCGCAGACAATCTCAGAGAGCAGGAAACGGTACCTGATAAATTGGTGAAAACTGACGATGCATGAGGAATTTTTGATCTACAAATCATGCTACCCTTGTTCGGGTTCACGAGGTTATGACATTAGTTCGTAAGTGCAAATGTACAGTTTTCTCATTCTAGAAGGAGTAAATACAGTTGTAGTTCACCCAGTTGTTTCTTGTACCGAAGTCACCCGATAGGAGGCATATAGGATGATTGGATGTGGTATTCAGTAATATTCACATGTAATCTCCGGAAGATGAAGGCGTTGTTTTTGTTATCATGGATTGTATGTGAACAGATGTGTTGCACTTCACTCTGTGCTTTTCGGCAAAAAACACCTTTCATGCAGAGTTTTAAAATCCAGTGTGCATTGTTGAAGTAAATGTATCATTGAATAAAACAGAATGTATCTTGAAATATTGGAGATACCAGATTTATTTATTTATTTATTTATTTATTTGATTGATGTTTTACGCTGTACTCAAGAATATTTCACTTATATGACTGGCGGCCAGCATTGTGGTGGGAGGAAACCAGGCAGAGCCCGGGGGAAACCCATGACCATCTGCAGGTTGCTGGCAGACCTTCCGACATACGGCCGGAGAGGAAGCCAGCATGAGCTGGACTTGAACTCACAGCGACCGCATTGGTGAAAGGCTCCTGGGTCATCACGCTGGGCTAGCACGCAAAACAACTGAGCCACAGAGGCCCCCGAAATACCAGATGTAAAGAAATTGAACTATGTGATTATTTTAAGGTACACATGTTGGTGGTAAAACCATTGGGGCGTTCCTTTACATTAGTTGACTCCCCCTGGAAGTGAAATGGTCTTGCTGTCATAAAGAAGTTGAATTTACAGTCTTGTTACTCATCTGATGTTTTTTAGCGATCATGAGCTGTATGTTATTGTCATTAAATGTATTTTAAGTATTTTATGACATTTTCTTGGATCATTTGCAAATTGTTCTCATCATAAGAGATATTGACTTTTGTGATCAAGCACATATTTGTTTCTATTACCAGGTGTCAGTCCTGATGTTCTTGCCAAAATTGCTTGGAAAAATCACAAACACTCTGTGAACAACCCGTAAGTACCAACAGTACTCCTTAATCAATGCCTGTATGTAAGGGAAGAAAGAAAATTGTGGCATTTATGTAGAGAAAAAATAATTATTTAAAACAAATAGGCCAGTTGAAGCTTGATTCATCACATTTCTGTTGAGTCCTAGAGGGTTAAAAGAAAAGACAACCCCAGAAATTTAACCAAAGTTATTTCTGAAGATTGGTCTATACAGACCTAAACGGGCAAAGGCAATTTTTTACTATGTTGATGCTTCGTAACCTTATAAACCACTTTTATAGGGTAGGAGACTCTCTATCTGGCCTTAACATTGATGCTTGGTAACACTATAAACCACCTTTATAGGGTAGGAGACTCTCTATGTGGCCTTAACATTGATGCCTGGTGACACTATAAACCAGCATTATAGGATAGGAGACTCTCTATGTGGCCTTAACATTGATGCCTGGTGACACTATAAACCAGTATTATAGGATAGGAGACTCTATGTGGCCTTAACATTGATGCCTGGTGACACTATAAACCAGCATTATAGGATAGGAGACTCTATGTGGCCTTAACATTGATACCTGGTAATACTATAAACCACCTTTATACGATAAGAGACTCTCTATGTGGCCTTAACATTGATGCCTGGAAACACTATAAACCACCTTTATAGGATAGGAGACTCTCTGTCTGGCCTTAACATTGATGCCTGGAAACACTATAAACCACCTTTATAGGATAGGAGACTCTCTATGTGGCCTTAACATTGATGCCTGGTAACTCTGTAAACCACCTTTATAGGATTGGAGAGACTCTATGTGGCCTTAACATTGATGCCTGGAAACACTATAAACCACCTTTATAGGATAGGAGACTCTCTATGTGGCCTTAACATTGATGCCTGGAAACACTATAAACCACCTTTATAGGATAGGAGACTCTCTATGTGGCCTTAACATTGATGCCTGGTAACTCTGTAAACCACCTTTATAGGATAGGAGACTCTCTATGTGGCCTTAACATTAATGCCTGGAAACACTATAAACCACCTTTATAGGATAGGAGACTCTCTATGTGGCCTTAACATTGATGCCTGGTAACTCTGTAAACCAGCTTTATAGGATAGGAGACTCTCTATGTGGCCTTAACATTGATGCCTGGAAACACTATAAACCTCCATTATAGGATTGGAGACTCTCTATGTGGCCTTAACATTGATACCTGGTAACACTATATAAACCACCTTTATAGGGTAGGAGACTCTCTATGTGGCCTTAACATTGATGCCTGGAAACACTATAAACCACCTTTATAGGGTAGGAGACTCTCTATGTGGCCTTAACATTGATGCCTGGAAAAATTATAAACCACCTTTATAGGATAGGAGACTCTCAATGTGGCCTTAACATTAATACCTGGAAACACTATAAACCTCCATTATAGGATTGGAGACTCTCTATGTGGCCTTAACATTGATACCTGGTAAAACTATAAACCACCTTTATAGGATAGGAGACTCTCTATGTGGCCTTAACATTGATGCCTGGAAACACTATAAACCACCTTTATAGGGTAGGAGACTCTCTATGTGGCCTTAACATTGATGCCTGGTAACTCTGTAAACCAGCTTTATAGGATAGGAGACTCTCTATGTGGCCTTAACATTGATGCCTGGAAACACTATAAACCTCCATTATAGGATTGGAGACTCTCTATGTGGCCTTAACATTGATACCTGGTAACACTATATAAACCACCTTTATAGGGTAGGAGACTCTCTATGTGGCCTTAACATTGATGCCTGGAAACACTATAAGCCACCTTTATAGGGTAGGAGACTCTCTATGTGGCCTTAACATTGATGCCTGGAAAAACTATAAACCACCTTTATAGGATAGGAGACTCTCAATGTGGCCTTAACATTAATACCCGGAAACACTATAAACCTCCATTATAGGATTGGAGACTCTCTATGTGGCCTTAACATTGATGCCTGGAAACACTATAAACCACCTTTATAGGGTAGGAGACTCTCTATGTGGCCTTAACATTGATGCCTGGAAACACTATAAACCTCCATTATAGGATTGGAGACTCTCTATGTGGCCTTAACATTGATGCCTGGAAACACTATAAACCTCCATTATAGGATTGGAGACTCTCTATGTGGCCTTAACATTGATACCTGGTAACACTATATAAACCACCTTTATAGGGTAGGAGACTCTCTATGTGGCCTTAACATTGATGCCTGGAAACACTATAAACCACCATTATAGGGTAGGAGACTCTCTATGTGGCCTTAACATTGATGCCTGGAAAAACTATAAACCACCTTTATAGGATAGGAGACTCTCAATGTGGCCTTAACATTAATACCTGGAAACACTATAAACCTCCATTATAGGATTGGAGACTCTCTATGTGGCCTTAACATTGATGCCTGGTAAAACTATAAACCACCTTTATAGGGTAGGAGACTCTATGTGGCCTTAACATTGATGCCTGGAAACACTATAAACCACCTTTATAGGGTAGGAGACCCTCTATGTGGCCTTAACATTGATACCTGGTAACACTATAAACCACCTTTATAGGGTAGGAGACTCTCTATGTGGCCTTAACATTGATACCTGGTAACACTATAAACCACCTTTATAGGATAGGAGACTCTCTATGTGGCCTTAACATTGATACCTGGTAACACTGTAAACCACCTTTATAGGATAGGAGACTCTCTATCTGACCTTAACATTGATGCCTGCAGGCTACCAAATAATATATTTTGGTGGCGTTTCATTTTCAGTGTTTTATAAATATCGTGGATGTCATTAACTCTTGGAAAGTAATCGTTCATAATAACCTAACAGTGGGCCATTGAGACTGTATTCAAACCCAGCCCCTGCTGACCACTGTGGCCTTTCTCTGTAAGGTTTTGTAAGCTATGTGACATTCCCTTATCCTTGCCTTTGTGCTCTGGCAGATACATGTAAATGAAATTTTCTTGTTCGTTTTCAGCTACTCTCAGTTCCGTGATGAGTACACATTGGAACAAATCAAAAGTTCCCCTGTAATCTTTGACCCCCTGACCAAACTTCAGTGCTGGTAAGTTTTATTAAAAGTGTGAAAAATATTCTTATGCACAACATAAAATACCAATCAAATAAATGAATAAATCAAAAGTATTCTTTTTCTCTTTGGAAAAACGGTTCAACAGGGTTATGGATTGTTTGAGCTATGACCTCCGAACTGCCCATCTTGGATTATTCTTTGATTAGTGAAAACTTAAATTTGGTATGCTACATTTATGAGCACGTTTGCCTCGGCTCCTATAAACAGCACTTAAAGTATGGGTATGTAAGAAGGTCTTCCAGCTGTGTGCTGATGGTTGTGGAATTTCCCTGGACTGTGCCCAGTTTCCTGTCACCATAATGCTGGTTGCTGCCGTTTAAGTCATATGTTCTTGTGTACGGCACAAATCTAATAAATAAATACGTGTAAATCTAATCACCTATTTATTTATTTATTTATTTGATTGGTGTTTTACCCCATACTTAAAAATATTTCACTTACACAATGGCGGACAGCATTATGGTGGGGGGAAACCCACAACCATCCGCAGGTTGCTGCAGACCATCTGATGTACAGCCGGACAGGAAGCCAGCATGAGCTGAACACACAGCAACTGCATAGGTGAGAGGCTTCTAGGTCATTACGTTGCGCTAGTGCGCAAACCAACTGAGCCCAATCACCTGTACAGATAATGTAGTATTTGAGGGAGACTTTTAAGGTACACTCCAGTTACAAGGCTAAGAAGTTTGGTGAGTGCTGTGATAACATTGAGCAAGCCTTGTAGTGATATCTACATGTCAATATGACAGTAATTTTTAAAGAAGAGAAAAACATCAAAATGTAATCCATTTCTCAACACTTTAGGAGGGAATAATTCCAATTCTACAGCACATTATAAACACCTTGAAATATAGCCCTCTTAAAGATTTGACTTTGACGCTTCACTGTCTTATTGATAACATTTTAATAAAGTTTTTGAGATAACAGTATGATCATAACCATATTGGAAACTAAGTATTTGTTATGTTAGTACACCTGTTTAAATGTCAGTTTTAAAGTCAATACAGTATAACTTACAATTCTGTTTGATAGAACTTTGCACAAACATCTTCTTACAAATCATACAATTCAACTTAATTGCTAAATGCTTCACCCATAATGCTGGCTGCAATCAAATATGTGAAATATTTTTGAGTATGGTGCAAAACACCAGTCAAATTAAATACAGAAATAAATGCTTCAGCCCGACATCGGATGGCGCAGGGGCGGCTGTGTTAGTGAGCGAGGAGTTTGTAAAGAAGCACAACCTGGAGGATCAAGCTGTGGAGATACTGGCCATGGAGATGGCAACTGACCTGCCAACCACATTCCAAAATAGTCCGCTCAAACTGGTAATGATTGCTGTCTTTTGAACAGGCTTTCTTGTATTCATGTGTCGAGTCAGTTAAAGGTTTTTAGAAATGCATCATCTTCAGATTTCACAAGTGTTTGTCTTTTTCAACCTTTCCTTTTATTTAGACAATTACAAGCGTAAGTTTCCTCTGACATGATACTGTGAGGTGTTACCACGATTTTCTTGTTTCTTTGTGTTCGTTTGGCGACAGAGAAAACTACTAGACTTTCCCAATTTACAGTTACATGTGTTTGAATAAAGTATTCGCTAACCCTGAAGCAGGTTTATGTTAGACAAGTTGTTGGGTGCCTGGCAAGGTGTCTTCTGGCGGAGCTAAACCCGACTGGACACATACATGTATGTGCAGTGAGACTTGCCAACACCGACACATCTAAAAATCGACATCTTCTCAATGCCGATTATATAGGCAGTGATATCCTAAGACAGAAGCAGTTTTACCTTGGCGAGTATGAAACAAGTTCTCCAGGTGATAAGTAGAGATGCCCCCAAGCATCTGTACATGCATATATGTTTTAATGCCGCTACATGCATTGTTGCCTGTTCCATAAACCGACATCTTGTCAAAACTGACATCTTCTTGCGGTTCCTCTTCCTTGTTTTACTGTATATAAGTCTTGGCTAATTTGCCATCCCATTAATAATGAATGAATTGGAACACCAAATATCTTTGTTCTGATAAGAGAAATGAAAAATTGTTTTTGGCTCCTGTTTATAGACCAGGGCCCGTATTTATGAAGTAACTTAAGACTTATATCATACACTACAAGATCGCATAAAGCCTAAGGTAGAACAGGAAACTACTCAAATTGTGGTTAGTACATTGTTCTGCAGTAAAGAATCAGTGCACAAATGTTAAACTTTCTAGAGCAAAGCATTTTATTTGTAGCTGGTTGAATTTTTGAATTAAGTCTTTAAGACATATATGGATAAATATGGGCCCAGTTCTCCGAGGCCACTGAATTACTAAAATCTTGTGTTTATTTAAAGGTTGGCTTTGACATGACAAAGAGAGCAGCCGAGAAGGCCTTCCATAGTGCGGGTGAGTTACATGAAGCTAAATTCTTTAACTTCCCTCTGTAACAAAAAGCAAAATTCATGTTTAAAGTACCTTTTATTTTAAGTTTTGTCTACCTCAGCTGTAATATGTCAATTCAAAATGGAATCTTAGAGGCTATTCCATTGATATGGAAGGCTTTACAATAATCAATCCACTTCAAGTAAGTGAAGTAGACAATGTGTGTCACTAAAGAGAGTTTTGAAGGTCACTGTGCAATTTGTAACTTCAAGTCTGTTGTGTTGAATCATCAGAAATAACCAGTGGAATGAACGTAGGGCAAACTATATTTGTCACAATTTGTATGAATGAGGTACATATACATGTACCTTTTGGCTAAAAACAAATGACAGTCTGGACATTTTGAGTTGAATTTGAAGATACAATAGAATTAATCATGCTGTGAATGCAGCTTAAGGAAACTTGAATTTCAGATACAGTATGGTAGGATTTCTGGTTTGAATAACATTGCCTAAGAAATAACCACCACTTGCCTCTGTATATAAGCACTGGTTGCAACCCTCCAGTTTGTGTGGAGAACTGTTGTATAGACAAACAATGACAGTGTCACATTTTTATGCCAGGTATATGTATATATACCATGATTCTGTAACAGGTGTGAATCCAGACAGCGTGGATGTGGTAGAGCTACATGATGGAGAAATGTTGTATAGACAAATAATGACACTGTGTGACATTTTCATGCCAGATACATGTATATATACCATGATTCTGTAACAGGTGTGAATCCAGACAGCGTGGATGTGGTAGAGCTACATGATGGAGAAATGTTGTATAGACAAATAATGACACTGTGTGACATTTTCATGCCAGATACATGTATATATACCATGATTCTGTAACAGGTGTGAATCCAGACAGCGTGGATGTGGTAGAGCTACATGATGGAGAAATGTTGTATAGACAAATAATGACACTGTGTGACATTTTCATGCCAGATACATGTATATATACCATGATTCTGTAACAGGTGTGAATCCAGACAGCGTGGATGTGGTAGAGCTACATGATGGAGAAATGTTGTATAGACAAATAATGACACTGTGTGACATTTTCATGCCAGATACATGTATATATACCATGATTCTGTAACAGGTGTGAATCCAGACAGCGTGGATGTGGTAGAGCTACATGATGGAGAAATGTTGTATAGACAAATAATGACACTGTGTGACATTTTCATGCCAGATACATGTATATATACCATGATTCTGTAACAGGTGTGAATCCAGACAGCGTGGATGTGGTAGAGCTACATGATGGAGAACTGTTGTATAGACAAATAATGACACTGTGTGACATTTTCATGCCAGATACATGTATATATACCATGATTCTGTAACAGGTGTGAATCCAGACAGCGTGGATGTGGTAGAGCTACATGATGGAGAACTGTTGTATAGACAAATAATGACACTGTGTGACATTTTCATGCCAGATACATGTATATATACCATGATTCTGTAACAGGTGTGAATCCAGACAGCGTGGATGTGGTAGAGCTTCATGACTGTTTCTCAGCCAATGAACTGTTGACCTATGATGCCCTGGGGTTGTGTTCACCCGGTAGGTCCAATATTCCAATCTCTGGCGGGTACAGTCATGATGGTTTTATGTGCTAGCTAGAAATGGTCACATGGAAATATATATGAAGGAGATCATCTCTCCATGGTCATCATGCATTCGATGTTCAGCATGATAGGAACTGCCATTTTGCCTGTCGCAGCGATATGGCTGAAATATTGCTGATGTGGAGTTCAGCCATAATCAGTCATTCATTCAATATGAGTCTTGTTCTATTAATAGACCAGGTATGTGTCTTGTATTTACTGAAAGACAATAATATGAACTGTTCATGGTAAACACAGAAAAATTGATCTAATTATCGAATATGTTCAATACTTTATATTCCATGTACTTTCCACTGACTCGGCACAATGGTATGGCTGCGGCATTGCCGAAGTGGCCGTAACCTGTAATCATTAATTCATTTATTTCATTGGCTCAGCTGAGGACCGACTGTTGACCAAACTACCTGTGTACCAGTCCGGTCTAAAATTCTGACTGATGTGCTCTTCCACTGGGTCAGGTGTAGGTTAGACAGGTGAGGTAATCTGTGTCTTTCACATGAAATATCATTAATATGAACAGTTTGCTGAAACGGTGCATGTGATCTAACACTGAGCCTGGTGTGAATTGAAGGTGGAGCAGGTGACCTGGTGGAGACTGGGAACAACACGTATGGAGGGAAATATGTGATCAATCCAAGTGGGGGCCTCATATCTAAAGGACATCCTCTCGGAGCCACAGGTGGGTCATAATTCTATTTCTGCTTTAGTTTCAGGGTTTTCTATACCTTCCATAAGGACAGTAGCAAGGGTATCAATACCCCAGTGTGAATGGTTAGCAATTCAGTGAGGCAGAGATGTAAATGTACTCCTTTCCTTTGTTGTTTTTTATGCTGCTGCCAAGAATAAAACAACATTCGTCTGTAATTTTTTCTTGGACACAAATCAGTGGCTGTTGTGGGTATGTTTTTTGTAGTTGTCTTACATTTAGATGGCCAAAGTGGTAAAGAATAAATGTGACTCCTGCAACAACTTCTATTAAAGGTGAAGAAAACTTAAAAACATGAGGCTGAAAACAGCACATTTTTATCTGGTGGTGCCTGCTGTATAATTTTCGATTTTTCCTCACCATACATGTAAAGCTGAATACGGCAAAGCTGGCATAAATCGCTGAGTCCATCGCGTCCTCAATCTTTAACACCCAGTAATTTATGCTGGGGGTGTGTTGCCTCTCAGCCAACGAGAGTCGTTAAAACTGTTCGTGTAAACTCGGAACCTACGTCCAACATTCTGGTTTCTCGATTGTCAAGCGGAAAACGAGCTGTACTGTTCGCTACCTTCTTGGAAGAAGAGTTCTACAGGAAATGTCCGAACTGCACTTCAGCAGTTTCCAACGGCAATTCTCCTCCTAACACTGAAGACTTCAGGACTAGTTCTTAGGCAAAATGGAGTCGCCCACAGCAGATGTTGGTGCTGACTTTATTTATAATTTATCACCTTGAGGTACACATTAGAATTTTTTATGGCATGCACCTGCGAGGAATTGCATACTCTTTTCAATGGTATTTGATTGATATTTAAATTTTCGTCTCCTTTAAAGAATTCTGACTGCTTATAGCTTGTGTTGATAATGGTTAATGTTGTAGGTTTGGCTCAGTGTGCTGAGTTGTGCTGGCAGCTGAGAGGGCAGGCAAGCAAAAGACAGGTGAGGGGCGCTAAGCTAGCCCTGCAGCACAACATCGGTCTTGGTGGTGCTGCTGTGGTAGCTATCTACAGACACGGTTTCCCACAGAAACAAGGGTGAGAATACTGTATATTTAACCTAAAATTTGGTATGTAAAGACACTTTCAGTAGCACAAAAATTTGTTAAGATGATATACTTAAAGTTTTACTGGTAAGAAATTTGTTGAACTTCACAGCTGAATAACTCAGCATCAAACAGTATGTGTCCCATGAAAAATGCTAAACCAAAGTGAAATACAGTATACAGGAGCAGTTGTTTCACACATACTGAGTCTAGGTCAATTTCCAATGAGGGAGCGGGGCGTGGCTCAGGGGAAACTACAACCTCAAACACACAAGGTTGTGCAAAAGTTTATCTATAACTTATAAGGGTGTTGTCATCTGGGCACTCCGGTTTCCTCCACCCATAAAACATCCTGACATAAATAAAAACTTTTTGAGTATGGTTTTTTATAATGATCAGGGAAATAATTCATCACCTGTACTAATTAAGCCACAGGATTACACAAAAACCTTCATTGACTTTCTGATGGTTTATCTTTGGCTTTCTCTCTCTTACTACACAGTCTTTTCAACCTAATGTCTTTATTAATGGAGGGCTATTGTGTAACTGTACTTGCACAGAAAAGCGATTGCAAATTGAATCAGACTAAATCAAAGTAAAACCCATTTAACTGTTTGTCGGTCAGAAAAGGTAAATTCTTAGCAGTGGCAGTTTTTTTTTTTAAGGCATCATGTAGAAAGCTGTTTACCTTTTGTCTGCATACAGGACATTACAGGCTGTGGCCACCAGCAATGAGGATGACTTCCAGGCGGCGGCTGTCTTCAGGGAGATTAAGCAGGCCCTGGCCCAGGTGAGATGGCAGTCTTCATCACATTACATCTTAACAGCACAGAATTGCTCAGCCTGAGCCTAACACTAACCAAGCAATGTTTATTATAATCCTCCTATATCTATGTTATATATGAATGTTTAGGTACTCATGTACTTTTCCACACTCACAAGCAAAGGAGATTAGTTCACCAAAATAGTGAAAGTTGGATGGGTTGTATATACAGTGAGGTAAAGTAAAGGTTAATGAGGAGAGTTTACAGAACTTGATCTGGCGTGAATCATATTTTGTGAGACGGAGAGGATCATCTTATAGTCTGTTATTTAATATTTTGTGGTAGCTGTTGAATTCAGGGCCTCTGATAATACAGTTTAATATCAATTTTTTGTTAGAGTTGGTTTAGAGTGCTATGTTTGAGACCACTTGCTCTTGCCATAATATGAGTCTAACTGTACATGTATACATGTAGATTAGGATTCTGTCTGAAAGCTTGTTTGGTATTTGGGGTATACAGTGTAAGTATTGTGTGAAACAGAAATCCAAAAACAAACATTAACAGAAACTATGTCCACTACCTTCGCATTTTCATTCTTTATCAAGAGGCAATGTCTTCATTTAATGCACATTTCATAGATCTTCTATTTCAGGATGGTCCCGCTCTGGTGAAAACGGTTAAGGGAACATTCGCATTCAAGTGTAAAAAGGGCAATCAGGAAGCTGTGTGGTTCGTCGATGTCAAGAATGGAAGTGGAGCTGTCAAGTTCGGAGCTACAGGTGCATTTTGTTCCTTCTTATTGAGCGATATAACAATGGAGTGATAACTAGGTTAATCTCACAGAGGGACAATACTTCAGTGTGCGTTGAGGATATTAACAGGCCATATAAGTGAAAAATTCAAGAGCACACTATGAAACGCCAATCAGGTAAATTATAATTCTTCCGTTTTTGTGCATTGACTAATGGGGTATATTAATTATATTAAATATAATGGTGATGTTTGCAGACAAAGCCGATTGCACGATAACAATGGCTGATGAAGATTTGGTGAAGCTGATGACAGGCAAGATGAACCCACAGCAGGTATGTGGTTCTAGCAGGCTTCTCCACCTAGCTGCTTAGGGGTGCATTCCATTTGCCACAGGAGGAGGTAGTGTCATTACAGTGGGCACTGGAGAAGACCAGTGGCACCACTGATGCCCCTCAAACCCTCCACCCTCCGAGTCTGACGGCAGTGGAGTTTGTAGTGTATGTTGAAGCCTCTTAACTCCCGCAGCTTACAGAACTCTGTGTTCTGTATTGGCGGTTGGATCTGCCCACCAGTGGCGGTCAGATCGACATGTGGAACGTAATTCTGGTGATTACTGTCTACCACCTCAAGGTTGAGGTTGGATCTGCCCACCAGTGGCAGTCAGATCGACATGTGGAACGTAATTCTGGTGATTACTGTCTACCACCTCAAGGTTGAGGTTGGATCTGCCCACCAGTGGCAGTCAGATCGACATGTGGAACGTAATTCTGGTGATTACTGTCTACCACCTCAAGGTTGAGGTTGGATCTGCCCACCAGTGGCGGTCAGATCGACTTGTGGAACGTAATTCTGGTGATTACTGTCTACCACCTCAAGGTTGAGGTTGGATCTGCCCACCAGTGGCGGTCAGATCGACTTGTGGAACGTAATTCTGGTGATTACTGTCTACCACCTCAAGGTTGAGGTTGGATCTGCCCACCAGTGGCGGTCAGATCGACATGTGGAACGTAATTCTGGTGATTACTGTCTACCACCTCAAGGTTGAGGTTGGATCTGCCCACCAGTGGCGGTCAGATCGACATGTGGAACGTAATTCTGGTGATTACTGTCTACCACCTCAAGGTTGAGGTTGGATCTGCCCACCAGTGGCGGTCAGATCGACTTGTGGAACGTAATTCTGGTGATTACTGTCTACCACCTCAAGGTTGAGGTTGGATCTGCCCACCAGTGGCAGTCAGATCGACTTGTGGAACGTAATTCTGGTGATTACTGTCTACCACCTCAAGGTTGAGGTTGGATCTGCCCACCAGTGGCGGTCAGATCGACTTGTGGAACGTAATTCTGGTGATTACTGTCTACCACCTCAAGGTTGAGGTTGGATCTGCCCACCAGTGGCAGTCACATCGACATGTGGAACGTAATTCTGGTGATTACTGTCTACCACCTCAAGGTTGAGGTTGGATCTGCCCACCAGTGGCAGTCAGATCGACTTGTGGAACGTAATTCTGGTGATTACTGTCTACCACCTCAAGGTTGAGGTTGGATCTGCCCACCAGTGGCAGTCAGATCGACATGTGGAACGTAATTCTGGTGATTACTGTCTACCACCTCAAGGTTGAGGTTGGATCTGCCCACCAGTGGCAGTCAGATCGACTTGTGGAACGTAATTCTGGTGATTACTGTCTACCACCTCAAGGTTGAGGTTGGATCTGCCCACCAGTGGCGGTCAGATCGACATGTGGAACGTAATTCTGGTGATTACTGTCTACCACCTCAAGGTTGAGGTTGGATCTGCCCACCAGTGGCAGTCAGATCGACTTGTGGAACGTAATTCTGGTGATTACTGTCTACCACCTCAAGGTTGAGGTTGGATCTGCCCACCAGTGGCGGTCAGATCGACATGTGGAACGTAATTCTGGTGATTACTGTCTACCACCTCAAGGTTGAGGTTGGATCTGCCCACCAGTGGCAGTCAGATCGACTTGTGGAACGTAATTCTGGTGATTACTGTCTACCACCTCAAGGTTGAGGTTGGATCTGCCCACCAGTGGCGGTCAGATCGACTTGTGGAACGTAATTCTGGTGATTACTGTCTACCACCTCAAGGTTGAGGCTTCACCTTTTGAATGAATGAATATGTTTTTAAACCACAGTATTGCAACCATATCGTGGCGAAACATCACCTGTAAGTTTAATACTTTACAATTGTGTATTACTATAACCCTTCTTAGGGTATTTTGTTCTCATTTTGCCCCATTCAGATAGCTCTATTGGTTATGCAAAGATGTTTTGACCTTTGTTTGAAAGGTAGGATGGAATCATACTAGAAAAAGTGTCAACACCAAAAGTAATATATTCTGACATCTATCTGCCTCTAAAAATGCACTTTTGGGGATAAAATTTAGGTCATTTACTGTTTGTGGTAGTTTTTCAGGTTGTCTTGATGCTTGTTAGGTATTGATATTCAATCTCTGTGAGTTCTAGTCCAACTCCTGCTGGCTTCCTCTCCAGTCCCCTTGGCTCTGCCCGCTTTCCTCAAAACATAATGCTGACCGCTTTCATATATGTGAAATGAGTATGGAATAAAACACCAATCAAATAAAGAAAAACAAATTAAAATAAGAATGATATGACATCAATAGATGTTATGGACATCTATTAATTTTTATTCTCTTCTGCTTTCAGGCATTTTTCCAGGGGAAACTGAAGATAGCTGGCAATATGGGACTTGCCATGAAACTCCGAGAGTTACAGTCAAAGACAAAATCTGTGAAGTCCAAGCTCTGATGCCTGTTCCAATGTATGCTGACAGCATAATCGTCCAGAGTGCTGTGTGATTTTTTTGTATGATATAAACAAATTCATAAGAGCAAATGAGCAAATGAAGATATGGGTGATTAGTGGCTGTTGAAATCTCAGGTGTCAAATGAGTGTGATTCTATGAAAAATCTTGTATTTAGTCAATTGCTACAAGAGGTATTGTAAATTTTTACCACTGTTTAATAAAGTATCGTGTCGTTTACATTGACATCACAGCATTTTGGGGATGAATGAAGTACATATTACGATCGTAGTGTTTACAGAATATTTTTATGACATTCTGTACATTTATATCATTATTTTATGTATGTGGATTGCTGAAATGAGGAATATATAACAATTTATTTAGTGCACCAGTTTTTCTAAAGTTAAAGTTATGTCAGCCTTTTACATAAATGCAGTTCAAACCTTAATACAGAGTTTTCCGAAGACTTCTTTCCAGGGTAGTCAATGCTGAGTGTCTAATAGAACAACCACGTGTAGGACTATAATGTGTACATGCCTACACTTGTAGATTTAAGGCTGCACAGCAACAGCTGATTGGATCAATAAATGGTAAAGTGCTATCATTGTACTGCAGGATGTTATAATGTGTACATGCCTACACTTGTAGATTTAAGGCTGCTCAGCAACAGCTAATTGGATCAATAAATGGTAAAGTGCTATCATTGTACTGCAGGATGTTATAATGTGTACATGCCTACACTTGTAGATTTGAGGCTGCACAGCAACAGCTGATTGGATCAATAAATGGTAAAGTGCTATCATTGTACTGCAGGATGTTATAATGTGTACATGCCTACACTTGTAGATTTAAGGCTGCACAGCAATAGCTAATTGGATCAATAAATCGTGTTGAATCGTATTAAAGTGCTATCATTGTACTGCAGAATGTTATTAGGAGGTAATTTGTGAAGAGAAAGTTACAGGTATTTGCTCACCCGTGACCTGAATGGTCTTTAATACTGTGTACAGATTACATGTAAGTCACGAAGTGTAAGCGATGTTTTGCGAAAAGCTTTCTTTAAACATCTGTTATGGGACTAAGCTTCAGGAATCGTTTTGACAAACGTGCCATTTCATTTGGGTAATAGGAAGTATGATTTCTAAGTGAAACCTGCGTTGCTTGGCTTTGTTTTTATATCATTTTGATATTAAAGAGATTGTTTTTAGAAAATGACATAAAATGATGTTATCGACTGGAGTATGATTGAAGGCAGACAATTATAACATAAGGGCATGTTTAATTCAAGGGTGACAAACCGGGACTTTAAACTGGCGATAAACTTTTACATATCTTCTACTCATTTCATATAGTTATAGTAATCAGTAATCATATATCCAAACATAAAGAATTAAATCTTTGTTTTGGTAAATTTTAGTAAGATGTTGAATCATCTAGCACTGTAAAGATGTGAAAAAAGGTAGAAATCTGTTTAAATGATGGAAGAGAACATTTGAGAGCAATACTAGCTGAATAAAGCAAACATATTCTGTGATCTAAAAATGCTTCTTGTTGTGAAAAGTACTTGTAAGTTTGATTTATCAAGAGCAAAGAGCAATAAATGAGCACTCGGGAATGGCACTGGATCCAATGCACTTTCCAGACTACAGCAGCTAGCATGGCTGTTGGTCTGGTCATACCAAAGACTTTAAAAATGGTACTTGTTGCTGCCTTGCTTAACACTCAACACTGAGAGGTTAGAACAAGGAAACAGTAGGTGACTGGATTGCGTTCTGTTTGGTGTCTTCGGCCATTGTCAGTGGGGGCATGAACTCTTCCTTCCACAAGAAGACACGCATACTCCCACCGTCTCACAATTTTGTAAATGAGATCTCTTTGGTTGACCATTTTTTTACGCACATAATTCTGTAAACTAGGTGTCTTGCGGTTTTGAAGCAGTTAAGAGTGACTGGGGGAGGAAAACAGAGTTCCTGGAGTAAGCCAATCGATTTAGCAAGTACATGTAAACAAACAGAAATTTACCCCATAATCTGTGCCTGTGATCAACCACACAAACGCTACCTGCCAAAGGAAATCATTGACTATGAGAGACTGGGAGGAACCAAAACCTTGTGTATCTGATGACTCGTACAACCACCACAACAGAAATCTGGCAGGAATAATAAAAGGTTTAACTTCAACCACTTAATGTAACTGTTTTATTTATCTGCACTTCACATTGGCAGTGTTATTCTTAAAGGTGAAGACTTGTAACTGTTCATAAAACTACATGATTTTTCATTTACCCTAATTCTTCAACCTTTTCAACTGCTTCTGAAACCAATATTTTCAAAGATTCTGAGATAATTAAGGATTGTAGAGAAATAACATACACAGTTTAATGACGCATTTTTAATGACACAATCACTTCAGCATCATTTTCACAATCAACTGTATGCATAAATTCCACTGAAAAAAGTGCTTCAGTGGCCAGAAAGGTTGAAGCTTTACATGAGCTGACAAAATTTGGCAGGTCCAGTTCATTAACCTAAATCCAGAGTGAGGGAATATAATACAGTAGATTTCCGTGAGAGGGGGGTTCCTTGTGAACAGAACTTTAACAGCATATGTAAGCTGTAGTGAACAGGTATACCCCCTTTACTTTTTCTCTAACATTCAGCCTACAAAACAATGGTTGAACAGCTTAGCTGCCAACCCACTTTCCTTATTTCTCAGATTGCTGCTATCCGTCTATCATGATATCAGTACAGGAGATACAGTACGGAAACTTAACTCTAGAAAAATATACTACAGTTTAATAATATTAAACCTTTGCTGTTCTACAACCCTCATAAGACAATTTCTTTCATAGTGCCCCACATTAAAAAAACAATTATAGAAAAATGTACATCTTAATGTATAAAAAAGTGAAAAGAATATTAACATAACATAAAAATATAGGTCCTCTTACGTTCCCTGTAGTAATGTCACGCCCCAAAAATATTTTGCACACAAGCTAATATGGGTATAAAACCATAAACATACAACATGGAATGGATTAAGTTTGTACAAAGCTACTCATAAATATGGGCGCTACTGGCACTGATATGTGGACATGATCACAGAGGAATGTGAAGTATTCCTTACCTAGTCCTTTAACCAAATTCCATTTCACAGCAAGTATATATATATATATATATATATATATATATATATATATATAATATATAATTCCATTTAACAACAAGTATATATATATATATATATATATATATATATATATATATATATATATACACACACACACACATACATATACACAAACATATGTGCCTTACTGTTAAAGGCCAGAAGATAAGCGTGGTAGATAGGCATCACATTCCTCACATAGAGTTTTTTTCAAGACGATTTATGCAAACAAAGAAAAGCAGTCACATTAGTGCATGATAAGTCTTGGCCACCTCTGCCCTCCTAGGTTACAGAACAACAACCCAGGAAGATAGATCACACTCTCTTCAGCAGGAGCAGGTGGAAAGCGGAATATTAGTTCTCTATAATCTCTAGCAATCTTATGGAGTTTCTCATTTTCAGAGTGTATGTTGATTGGAAGAATGTGGAAAGTAAATGCCACTAACTCACTGGCTCTTATTCTTAATCACCTGTATATCTGATGTTCTTTCTTCTCTTGCCTTTGTGCATTAGGACCGTGGTGTACGGAACAGCCAGTACGACCCGAGAGGTTAGGCACAAGGCTCAACCATAAAAACTCTATTGTACACCAGTACCTAACATTTGTCTGTTTTATTCTGGTAATCTTCAGATGGCAAACAAGACGGTTTCAAGTTCTGTTATCAAGTTGCCAAAAATGATATTTCAAACATGAAATTTTGCACATCACATCCACTGACCTGTTAACTGAATCACACTTTAGGAATGAAAATCAATGTAACAATATGTAAGGAATGTGTATTGCCGGATAAATCCCAGAGAATTGGAAGGTCGGGGGATGGGGGGTGGGGGTGGGGGTGGGTGGAGCTCTGATGCATGGGAAAATGTAATATGAGATGGAACAATTGAAATTTTTTCCACATCCACATCAAGAGAAATTAAACAACTTTTTAAACTTACAATTCAATGTTATATGATACTATTTCAGTGCCTTTGTACAGATATGAACGACTGCAAATAAAATCCAGGCAAAATCCTAGATTTTTTTACATGAAAGTCATTCAGTTTATACACAAAACATTGACTCTAGACAAAATATTAATGACACACCAAAACATAACAGATCAATATAACAATGTCGATCATGTCAATATCACAGGAGGATATGTACAGAAGAATTGTACAACAAATTATTAAAATGCTAACATTTTGTATTACACATAGCAAAATATATGTGAATTCATAGGAACCTGTAATACAAACTTGCATACATACGATGTGCCAGTCTGTTGTTTCCCTTATATATACATGATTCTGATCATGAAAAATGATGGATGGGTGGTGTTTTCATTTAGTGGTGTTTTTTGTTTTTTGGCATCAAGGTGTAGCGTTAAAATTTTCCATTATTTGAATACTGCACAGTTAACTCATCAATGACAATAGCTCGTTTCCTGTCTGCAGCTTTGATGACAATGGGCAGTTCCCCTCTAGGCAAGCCTCCAGGCAGACGGACTGTCAGATCTGCAGGGTTGAAGTCATCTGGCTGGACACTGTCCAGGGTATTACAGTCGTGTAACACGTTCACTGCTATATTGATATAGCCTAGTGCATTTATTATGGCAAACCTGTAACACCGAACATTGCTCGGGGTCATGCCCACCCGATCTTTAAATTCCTCCCGCCCCCCGACATTCCAACCCTCTACCTTCACCGTACCCATCTCACCAATGAAGCATCGTATCCCTCTGATATCATCTGGAGTGTCATACTTTATAGTCCGGAAGAAGATATGCAAGCCAGTTTCTTTATCTGCCTCGACATCTGTATGCTTGAGGAACTGGACTCTGCCGACAAGCCTTAGCCTGTCTGTAGGCTGGTACTTGAATTTACTGACCATGTGGACATTTGGCGTCAGGAGTACCACAGCTTCCGTGCTAGGCAGGATGGATCTCTCTTCACGCCAGAATCCCATCTTAACCCAGGCCTCTGGCCGGATCACCACACTGTCACGCTGAAGCACCAGTGGATCCAGTTTCTCCTGGGAACGGTGCCGATACAGCTCTAACTGGTGTTGCAGGTACTCGTGATCGAGGTCGAAGTAGACTTTGTTTGGACGAAACTTGTACGCGATATACATAAGGTCTGCGACGACTGGAACGTCCCCTGTACCATGCCACACAGTGAGTGAGCCACCCGTCACGTCACACAACCACTTCAGCTGGGGGACGGAGTTACGCATTAGGGACAGCCGCACATTGAAAGTCAGTGGCTGTTTTAACTCCCAGTTAGACACTAGCTGGTACATATCCATCACCATCCTCCAGCTGTAACCCGACAAACTTAAGTCTGTGTGGTGGCCCGTCTTCCAGCCCAGGGCCAAGGTGCATTCTGGGAACTGCTGGTGGACCGTACGCAGGAAGCGTGTTGGGTCGATGGGAGGAACTGTTGCATGAGGACCTGACAGTACATCTGCACTCAGCCAAACTGGGCGAATTAGCTGTCAGAAAAATAACATTTTTGAAAAAATTAAACAAAATTACAAATCTTTCACAAACACACCAATTTGATGTGTTTGTCATAATTTTTCCTCACGTTTTTTCTTGGCCTCACAAAAGCTGTCAGGAACGGTAAAACTAATCACGTGCTGTATCATTTCACTGGTATACAGAATACTGTACCTCAGGACATCAGCCTTTGTCATTCGGACTCAAAGAACAGGAGACCAAAATAAACTCGACCTTATGGAATGCAAATTGCTTAAAAAATACACTGAAGTGTGAACAGCTCTATCAATGAATGCAAAGATGCAATAATATTCAATAATATTTCACTTAATTTTTGCGCTGACATGATGTAGAAACTAGGAAAATAAACACAAACAATAGTAAGTATGCCCACTTACATCAGCTTTGCGGAACTTGAGCTTCTGCAGGCTGATTTCCACAGCGTCAATGGAGTGGAAATCCAGCTTAATGCCTGTATTGTAGCGTACCACTCTGTCCAGCCACTGGTCCAGGGTTATGTCGCTGTCAATTTTGGGGGGATCAGCCAGCACGGGCAGCAACTTCTGAGTGTCTCCGTTCACATGCTGTAATATCACATCACACTCCAGCATCATTGCCTTACCTGAGAAGACAAATACATGTACCTCACAGTTTTCAAAATCTTCCAATTATTGACACTTTTGTAAATGTGCATTCAAAGCACTAGTCTGAGCTAAGTTTCACAAATACTGATACAGGCATCAGCCATGACACCCCAAACAGCCCTTGGCCTGTCCTCATACAAATAATAATGCTGATTAAAAAACCAGGAATGTAACGAGAGTGGTCATTTTCATGTTTTCACTATGTTCTGACTAATCAATGTGACTATATGAATGTAAGAATGCCATATAACCAGAAAAGTCATGAACAAATACTGTAAATCTTCAACCTTTTCAACCTCTAAAGCAGTTTTTTTCAGTGGAATTTATGCATATAATTTTTATGAAAATTATGCTAAACAGATCTGTTCAAGTCACTACAGGTTTTCCTGTAAAGCTTCCTAAAGCTGTGCAAATTATTTCCCTAGACCTCATTGTTCTCTCAGATTCTTTCAAAATATTGGTTGCCGAGACGGTTAAAAATACTGAAGAATTAAGATAATAATGCCATGCCGTGACCATCTGTCACAAAAGTTATCAATAATAGGCAATAAAAGACTGTATTTATGAGAAAGCCCCTGAGTCATCATGCTACGTGAGCATGCTAACCGCTAGGCCATAGAAGCCTAAAAATGAGAAAATATAACTTAGTTGAAATACTGAACTGTTAACTACGCACCCTCTCAGTTTTATATGGAACATCTATATGTTTTCGTATTATGCTAAGCTTATTGTGGTATTTATTTATTTTTTTATTTAACTGGTGTTTTATGCCCTACTCAAGAATATTTCACTTATACGACGGCAGCCAGCATTATGGTGGGTGGAAACCAGGCGCAGCCCGGGAAACCCACGCAGGTTGCTGACAGACCTTCCCACGTACGGCCGGAGAGGAAGCCAGCGTGAGCTGGACTTGAACTCACAGCGACCACATTGGTGAGAGACTCCTGGGTCATTATGCTGCGCTAGCAGGCTAACCAACTGAGCCACGGAGGCCCCCTATTGTGGTACCAACAAGATTTCAGAGATCTCTGAAGTCAGATGTATGTTGCCTTGGATGTATTCATAACACTTTCACAGGTTTGTTACAGAGCTGTTCGCTGGACAACTTGTGATGTGAAACACTATAAGGTTTTGAGAGACAAAAGTTTATCCAGCTCAGGTATATCATTACAGTCAGATTACTTACTGTGTAAAGCTTTGTCCAAAGCAGCTTTGCTGTTTACACCCCTTTCCCAGGTGATCTTACTGGCATCATCTTTAACTTGTGAAAAGTATGCTAAGGGGCTTATGTCTGGTCCAACCTTGAGCATGGGGATTTGGTTACGTACAAACTGAGGCAACAGTCCTGCAAGAGAATACCAGATTCTGATATGTAATAGTTGTAGAGAATGCCGTCTTCAAGGGTACGAGTAACCACAATGCTGTATATAATACTACATCAATTACATTTGATTGGATTCACTTTACACAAGTGGAAAGCAGAATGTGAAAAAAAACAAAATGCAGATTACTTATCTTTACAGTCTAATTAAAAGGGATTCAAAACTTGATTTTGTCAGGCAACTGCATCACCTCAAATTTTGAATCACCGATAACTGTGGTGCATGTAGGCTCTACACTAATGCTAACAACATTAACTGCCACTTCAGTTTTTATTTCTCAGTGTGCAGTTTAGGATGTGTCCTACTACACAACAGTACAGAAAACTTCTCAGCTTTATTCTTAGTGCAATAAAATGGTCTTAACCTACAGTTTTCCTCGGGCCCCACTGCTATGGCCTAAGTTAAATCCCAAATCTCTAGAATGCTGCATTCTTGGGATTTGATTTGGTCTGGAACAAGGTTCAGCGATATCGGGTTACACAACAAACACCAAGACGAAGGAGTTAAAGTCTATTTTACCCCAAAAATTGAAAAAAAATGTGGCAAAAATTGCATATTTCATGCTGTCCTTCTGTTTTACTCCCTCCACAGAGATCATGCATTTTTGACCAATCTAAAGCTTAGGCCATGGCAGTTGACCTGCTAGGACAAAGCTACGTATGCATGATGTCATGTCTTGTTGCTGCGTAAATCTTGCTGTGTAAATCTTGTTGCTAGGAATGTAAAAGTTTACTGCCCATGTATTATGACATCATACCAGAGCTCAGATTGGAATGTCTTCAAACAAAAAAAAATGTTCTTTTTCAACATCATGGCATCAGGGTGTAAAATATATAAAATGTAAAAACAAAAGCGATACCTATTAACTGTGTGGAATAACGCTGTTATCACGGAAGGAAATTCCAATAGTTCACCTTTATATAAATCAGGAAGCAAATCTAACAAGTAAACAAACTTTTATTTGTAGACGAAATGATATGATATTACTCGGGGAGGTGAACATACCGGCTGGTGTGTTAAGTGATGCTGTTTGAAAGGTCATCTCTATTTAACATGTGTATTTGGACATGGCTCACTACTAACAGCGCCTTAGAATTATTATCATACTGTAGTGAATAATTTTTCACTCATATGATGATTGTCAAATTTATGGGTGCTGGAAAGACTAGTGCCCAAGGTAACCACTGACATTTGGCAAGTTAGCTGCAATTTTTTGCACATGTGAAAAACATGTCGAAATCACACTTTTGGAAGTCAAGCAGTCTTAGCGAAAGTTAGGTTGTGCACATTGCCACACACGTCCTGCTGACTACTCTGACTCCAAAGGACTCCAAAGGACTCCAACAACAGTGAAAGCGGGGCAATTTACAAATTTCCTGTCTGAGACATGGGTTTAATTCGTAACTTATGGCAAAGACCCATCTGAGAAGGAGGAAAAATGAAGATGAAGAGGTGAGTTCAGGTGCCATAAGTTCAAATCCAGCGTGCGTTCACAATTCCGTCAATGTTCAATTCTTTGTCACATTTAATATTCTACTGAATTTATTGCTACAGTTTCCTTGTTGTTTACCAAAACATGGCCACCGTGGGATTGGGGCATAATGGTTGCGTTCGAATAGGTCGAATGTTATTTATTTTCTCTATTTAGAGGTGTATAATATGTCAAGGTTGAAGCAGTATTTACTGAGTTATCGTATTTTCATGGCACACATTGGAGATCTCGGCTTGATTGCCGGCTTTTCTATCATGGCAGACGATGGGTAATGTAAAAATTTATATAACATCCGAAAATGGACTATAGTATTGTTTCATGGTATACATATAGAACCACATGCTGGGATTCATGTTCATAATATACCACTTTAAACTTCTTGCTGTTTTCTCTTTTCAGGGACAGAGTGTTTGTGCTAGCTAATATGGTAGAACTGTTTTAATGATTATGTGAGCAAAGAAAAATGCACATATGAAATTTCAGCTATGTGAAAAAATTTGATAAATTGGTGCTTATGCCATATCCAAAATGAGATGATGATTTTAAATTTTCTTCAAAAATGCATTCTGTGAAAGTGACGTGTGAATATGGAAAACATGATATGATTGAAGATATGATTGGGTGTGAAAGTATTACTGATGCATAAATGTAATGTATGGAAGCATTTGTCTTGCGTGCGTAAAATTATTTCAACACCAGACAACTGGCAACGTAAGAACCATGGTCACTCAGAAAACTAAGTCAAATTATTCTGCTAACATTCTACGTTATTTTCTTCACAATCTATGTCTTGATTATGCACTGTGGAACAGTTATCTGCTTGTTGTGATTTTTAAATGTTCGCTTAGTGTTTGGTATTTCTATTTAGCAGTAACAACATACTGCACTCTACAAATGTATTTTAAGTCATTGTTACATTATTTTCTTCCTAATAAAAGTTTGGTTTGTTTGGTGTATGGTGTTGGTCTATTTTGCAGTATATCATTAAAATATATTGATATTAAAACTTCATAGTAAATGTTTTTCAATTGCAGGATAACGTGTAAACGCACTAAAGTCACTGTTCCATTACTTTCTTCCTAATAAAACTTTCTTTGGGGTTTGGTGTTGATCTATTTTGCAGTAAACAAATATATATTAAAAAATTTCAAATGTTTTTCAGATGTGTAAAGATAATATTAATATATATAATACATATATCTTATTGATAAACTTACACAATATATATATATATATATTATACACATAAATATATTTATCTGTTTTATTCTATTTCAAGCCAATGTTTCTTCTTTCTTTTTCTTCCTCAGTGTTTATAATTGTTCTTTTTTAGTTTGCCAGATCAATATGCCATCATGAAGTGGAAAGGATATCATTACTGTCAGGCTGAAAAGAGAAAATACTGAGAAGTTTAAAATCATATACTACGAACATGAATCCCAATGTGTAGTAATCAAGTTGAGTTGGGTTTTATATGTATACCATAAAAATTGATCAGTATGACATTAAACCCCGAGCACACACTCACTCTGTTCAGGGGTGTATAATATGTATCATATACCATTACAGTCACGTGACGACGAAGGAATTCTTAGAGTGCATGTAATGTGGCTCCTTGTTGCAGGACGGATTTCCACCCCTCTTTTATCTAGTGCTGCTTCACTGAGATGCCTTACCGATGGCAAGTAAGCCGCCCCGCCCAAGCTATAATACTGATACGGGTCAACCTGTCGTTGCACTATGCCCCTCATGCTCAACACCAAGCGAGGTGGTCACAACTTCCTTTTTTAAGGTCTCAGGTGTGACTCGACCCAGGATTGACCCTGGATCTACCGCTCCCGAAGCAGACACTCTATCAACTGTGCTATCAGGACTGATGCCTGAACAGAGAAAATCAATAGCATTCGATCTATGTCAGTTTTGAGTTGATATTCAAGAACGTTTAACCACAATGGCCAAACCGGATCTTAGACCGGGAGACTGGAGCTCAGAGCGGCTTTTAGGCTGAGCCCACATTTGGGTCTGTTCCTCTGTAACTCTTGCAACTGCATTGCACGATTTCAGCGTTACATTCCGCAACTACACAAGAAACTGCTTTTTCGCCATGAACATCTGAGAAGGTGTCAACGGCAAACGAAAGCCGCGCCCTAAACTTTGCACATGACCAAGGAAATGATTAGGGGCACCGGTAGTTTGTACGCAACCGGTGGTGTTGTTTGTGCTGTGAGTCCGCCATGTGAGTCACTGCCTGCACAGTTTGCAGGTGGTTATTGCATTTCAACAACAGCTTCCTAATTTTATTTTACCTCCATTATAATGGACCCAAATCAATATAAGTATTCCGCCGATAGCAAACTGGATGACCATAAGCCGCCTCATTGGCCTGGGTACGACGTTATACAGTTTCGTCGCTGGATGCGTGCCCCCCGCCATGTCGTTGAGGCCTGTCGTTGTTGACATGCTATCGTGTACGAGCTTAAGTCTCGTTTCCATCACATGACAAAACAGTGTTTTAAAATTTTTCTTTCTTCGTAACATTTCATCTAGATAGTACACAAGATGCTATTAGTGGCGTCAAACAACTCTTTCCAAAAGCGAAATAGTCCCGGCATTTACGTGCGAGTGCCAGAAACATCAGAATATTATTAAAACAAGTCCTTAAGATCTCGTGTTGCGCGGGATTCATGGCAAGTTAAACAAGATGGCTGCCCACATGCAAAAAAGTGCATGAGATTTTCAAACAAGCGATTTATGTGACAGCTAGCTCTGTATGAAATGGTAAGCGTCCTAGAAACGGAATGCAAAATAACCACACTGTCATTCTCTGCCATCTTCATCTATAGTTTTTACAAACACAACTGACAGTGTCTGAAAATCATTGATTTTGTTGGTTAAAGATGTGTCAAATTTTGGACGTACCAGCCGGTAATTTTATGACAACACATGTGTTGTTTTCCTCACTATCAGAAAGTGTGAAAGATGAAACTGCTGACCATGTTGTTGTTACATACCAACATATGTCCACCCTGTAGAGAACCCCGAAAAACACAAACAAATGTGTTCTCCATTTAAATGGAGATTGAATATTTTGTATAGGCCAACGCGCATACAATTTGTAATTGTGTTTGATCATAAACATACCGTACAAAGCTCTATTGACAAGTCTAGAATCAGTTTGCGCGAATGCCTGGCCTTTACCCCTTGGATTTTGGGACATTTTTACATTAAAATGAGCCTTGCTCATTCATCTGACTTTCCTTGCCGTGACAGCAGCTTCATGTACTACTGTACATTTTTAAAAGTGCCAGTAAATGTGAGGTACACGTTCTCGGTAGTTCCACGTGGGGCACTCGCATATATACTGGAAGCTGGTGTAAGATTACATGTTTGCCCCTATGCCAGTGTGTGTTACTGTGTAGCCTGTTTTTATTCCTAGACGTGATAACCTTAAATAGTGACACTTGTGATGATTAATGCTTAGTTAGTCCATCTAGATGAACTTATGGTGCTGTTTTATAATTCTGACATTCATTGTAACACTGAATCAGTCGCCGCCTCTCAAACAAATTGCTGCACATCTGCAGATCTGTGAACTCCAACTTGATGGTGCCAATTTCAGTGAAGTCCGTGCTGACGGGACCCAAACTTACCTGCACAAAAAACACAAGTATTTTTGTTTTATGCTTTTTTGGATTGAATTAAGAAAGTTGAAGTTGTTCTTGCCAGACAGCAATCGAAATGTAATAGTTTTCTCGAGGATTTCAATGCCGAAACTCAGTTACATTTCAAACCCAGAAGTAGGTCACGTGACACTGCAAAATGGTTGTTGACAGTGAGGCACTTAGTACCACCAAAACTCTAGCAGGTCCCATCTAGATGAACAAATGCTTATGGCGTGATCTAATTTAAATAAGCTACTGACATTGATGGATATCGCCAGAAAAGAAAAGAAAACAAATGTGTCATAAGCAAAGGTAGAGTGTAGATTTTTTTTTAATTGAGAACACACTCCATTCGCCCAACATTTATGTACAGGAAGCCTCTGTACTGCCAGGGTTCTAATCCCAATTTCCAGTATACTCGAGAATGCGTATCTCACGTAGGCCCTATTGGATAAAGATCTGCCTTTCCATATCTTATCTTCTTTGCTTAGAAATAGGGACGAGAGTACATGTGTGCCAGAAGCCACGATGGCCAACTAATCTTAGGTCATGTATTTTTAACTACTGTTTTTTTAAGTGTAATGGAGATTAATGTATTTTTGGTGAAATATGTATGTTCCCAAAACATTTTCTTCTAGAGAATGAGCAAATGGATAATTCTAATATTTAGTATGCATGTAGACCAACTCGAGTTATGATAAGTTTGCTAAAATCATTCAGTTTCAGTGTAAACTGTGAAAGCTCACCATTGGTTGAAATTATGACGTCACATCTAGTTTAAAATTTTGATAATATTTTTATATATTCTAGAGTATTTCAGTCCAGTGATTCCAAATCTCCTTTTGCTTTTTGTCCATATGTCCAACTTTTTGAGATAATGTCAAGAAACTAACTTTTGTTACATAAATTGAATGGCTTATAATTTGAAAACTATGAGAGCTAGAAATCTGAACTTGCACCATATTGTAGCCCAAGAAATGCATTTGCCAGATCAGTAGTTTTCTCACTAGAAGTGTTTTAAGAGCTACTACAGTGTGAAGACCAGATTGTCTTGAAAGGAAGGTTAAATGATAAGGATTGGGATAGTCTGAATTGCTTTCCTAAATTGTTAAAACATAGCACTGTAGCACAAAAGTTTTCTGTCATTTCCAATTTTGCCCGGTGTGACGTCATGCAAGAACACTTGGCGTCGCCCATCTCTGATGTATAGCAACGAATGACGTCGCACTTTCAAACACGCATGACGTCATGCCAGCATAACTGCCTTACTCGACTTTACATTTATTTGACTCATTGTCACATAAGGAACATTATCACGTGACATCAGGAAAAATTTTACGGAAACTGCCAAAGATTTTGTTTTTAAAGTCTCTTCACTTATACGAGTTAAATATGTTGTAGATCTTTTTGAACCCTGGTGTTAGCTCTTTTCCCTAGGGTATCCTTCATATCATTTTAATATTTCTGCGTAGCTTCTGTCAGGACTAAAGTAGCACTTTAATAGACATGAACCATTTTTAGTAATGGAAATTGAAGTTCATTTAACATGGAGCTAGACGTTAACTGGACAGATTCACATACATGTAATGTGCTTTTTTGGACTGCCTGGTTTCTACTGCATCGCCCATGCTTTCTCAAAGAGGTTGTATCGTTAGAAATAGGAATGCTGCGTCATATGTGTATTTGACAACGAATAATGAGAATTACATTTCGTGGACCTCACCCGAAATTGCTTGCAGTTCTAGTTTTAACTTCAAATTGGAAGTAACTACATGTGCATGTATGAGGGGTACATTTCTTGTAGTGATTCTACATGTACACGTAAGAGGGGTACATTTCTTGTAGTGATTCTACATGTACATGTATGGGGGGCACATTTCTTGTAGTGATTCTACATGTACATGTATGGGGGGCACATTTCTTGTAGTGATTCTACATGTACATGTATGAGGGGTGCATTTCTTGTAGTGATTCTACATGTACATGTATGAGGGGTACATTTCTTGTAGTGATTCTACATGTACACGTATGAGGGGTACATTTCTTGTAGTGATTCTACATGTACACGTATGAGGGGTACATTTCTTGTAGTGATTCTACATGTACATGTATGGGGGGTACATTTCTTGTAGTGATTCTACATGTACACGTATGAGGGGTACATTTCTTGAAGTGATTCTAAATGTACACATATGGGGGTTACATTTCAAGTTATGATTCTACACGTACATGTATGAAGGGTACATTTCTTGTAGTGATTCTACATGTACACATATGGGGGGTACATTTCTTGTAGTGATTCTACATGTACACATATGGGGGGTACATTTCTTGTAGTGATTCTATATTTACATGTATACGTTAGCACATGTGTGTGGAGGTGCCCATTACTGCAGTTGCCATAGTAACCAGATTGCCAGATTTTGTTATAGTTACATGTATAAGCAGTTTGCTAATATCTACCCTACATGTATATTTACTACGTGTATTTAAATGAGAATATAGGTATACTTGTTCAGGAATGCATTGGGTTCAACTCATGTTAAATCCTTTGGATAAGAATACTGTACATAATTATCATAACATTTGTCTCATCTGGTTTTTTTATTTGCAGTATGGATAGTGGATAAAGAAGTTACTGTCTACAAATACATACTGTACAATTAATCAAATAACAAATGGAATATTCTGCTGAAAACATTGAGTCCGTAAGTATACAATGTGTACGGTATACAAAATACAAGCATTTAATCTTCTATAATGCATTATTCACCACAAAGAAAATTAAGAAAACAGCATGAGGTATTAAAAGTGCATTCATAGTTAATTGTTGTTAGCATTAATTGTGTCTCTCAGCAAGACTTATAACTGTATTTAATGGTAAGTTGTTAGAATGTTGTAGAGTTTTTGTTTGTATGAGGTTTAGATGGATGTGTCAGAAGGCTGGAAATAAGTAATAGATTTGAAAGTAGAATTTACAAGGAAGTCATGACAGGTAATGAGCTGTTGGGATGTCAGTGATTCTCCGCTAATTTCACATCTGTTATTCAATGTAATGTCTAGTGGTCAAGTAGCACGATGATTTTAGACTCTTTCTGTTGTCTGCTCTTCCTGCAGGCAGTTCGTCAGTTTTACTATGATGCCAGCCTACAGAGAGAGGTACACAAATGGCTGACTTCAGCACAGGTATCACCAGAAGCCTGGTCCTTTTCCTGGGAGCTTCTAGGGGACAACAAGGTACATGTAATAATAGGTTAACCTGGGACAACAAGGTAAGAGCGGGTTAACTTTGGACAACAAGGAAATAGCAGGTTAACCTTGGACAACAAGGCAATAGCAGGTTAACCTTGGACAACAAGGCAATAGCAGCTTAATCTTGGACAACAAAGTGAGAGCAGCTTAAGCTAGGACCATAAGGTAATAACAGGTTAACCTGGGACAGTAAGGTAATAGCAGGTTAACATGGGAAGATAAGGTGATGACAGATTAAGCTGGGACAACAAGGTAATAGGACGTTAATTTGGGATAACAAGGCAATAGCAGGTTAACCTTGGACAACAAAGTGAGAGCAGCTTAAGCTAGGACCATAAGGTAATAACAGGTTAACCTGGGACAGTAACGTAATAGCAGGTTAACATGGGAAGATAAGGTGATGACAGATTAAGCTGGGACAACAAGGTAATAGGACGTTAATTTGGGATAACAAGGCAATAGCAGGTTAACCTTGGACAACAAGGCAATAGCAGGTTAACCTTGGACAACAAGGCAATAGCAGGTTAACCTTGGACAACAAGGCAATAGCGGGTTAACATGGGAAGATAAGGTGATGACAGATTAAGCTGGGACAACAAGGTAATAGGACGTTAATTTGGGATAACAAGGCAATAGCAGGTTAACCTTGGACAAAAAGGCAATAGCAGGCTAACCTTGGACAACAAGGAAATAGCAGCTTAATCTTGGACAATAAAGTGAGAGCAGCTTAAGCTGGGACCATAAGGCAATAACAGGTTAACCTGGGACAGTAAGGTATCAGCAGGTTAACATGGGAAGATAAGGTGATGACAGATTAAGTGGGACAACAAGGCAATAGCAGGTTAACCTTGGACAACAAGGCAATAGCGGGTTAACCTTGGACAACAAGGAAATAGCAGCTTAATCTTGGACAACAAAGTGAGAGCAGCTTAAGCTAGGACCATAAGGCAATAACAGGTTAACCTGGGACAGTAAGGTATCAGCAGGTTAACATGGGAAGATAAGGTGATGACAGATTAAGCTGGGAAAACAAGGTAATAGGACGTTAATTTGGGATAACAAGGCAATAGCAGGTTAACCTTGGACAACAAGGCAATAGCAGGTTAACCTTGGACAACAAGGCAATAGCAGGTTAACATGGGAAGATAAGGTGATGACAGATTAAGCTGGGACAACAAGGTAATAGGACATTAATTTGGGATAACAAGGCAATAGCAGGTTAACCTTGGACAACAAGGCAATAGCAGGTTAACCTTGGACAACAAGGCAATAGCAGGTTAACATGGGAAGATAAGGTGATGACAGATTAAGCTGGGACAACAAGGTAATAGGACGTTAATTTGGGATAACAAGGCAATAGCAGGTTAACCTTGGACAACAAGGCAATAGCAGGTTAACCTTGGACAACAAAGTGATAGCAGCTTAAGCTGGGACCATAAGGTAATTAACAGGTTAACCTGGGACAGTAAGGTATCAGCAGGTTAACCTGGAACAATTAAAAAAATTAATTTACGCCCTCTGCAGAAAAATAAAAGCCATTTTTGTTCTTAAAGGTCACCTTCAGTGATGAATGAAGTTACATGGCCTTTGATGTCAAATAAGATATAATATAATGCACGGTAATGTAATGTTTTGAGTTTTAATGTGTTCTTTTTATTGTTTTACAGAGTATTGAAGTGCAGTTTTTTGGGGCAAGCACACTGCATGTGAAAATAGCCAGATATTGGTAAGTCTTTTAAAAATATTGTAGTCTGATCTTTTATCACATAGAAGTATTATATATATAACCAATCCTAAGACATGCTGTTTGCTGTTCTAAACTCTCGCTGACAGAGGACTGAAAAGTGAATGGCATTTTCTTGAAGTAGATACCTTGTTAAGAAATAGGAAGCAAATTTTAATAGTTGAGCTGTAGTAAGTAAAATTGTAAGCAGTGGGGACTGTCACAATTTCGTGATTGTCTATAGACTTTGTTTCACCGGCATATTGCACATTTACAGTGGAGATACAGAATGATACGCTTGTAAAACTGTGGCTGCACAATGTATGCATTATTTGTTCTTGTACTCACTACATGAAAACAAGCCACTTTGTTAATGTTAACCAGATTTAAGGCATATTGAGTTTTCATCAGGAAAGACAAGTAGAAAACTTAACTGTCATTTTGAACTCAAACAATATCAATGCAGCTTTCTTAAGAATCAAAATTATAGATTTATGCCTACTCCCTCCACTCTGGTTTCTTCCTCCCATAGATGTGGCCAGCAGAATACACAGGTAATTGTGAGAATTGTTGAACGTCAGTATACATCAAATGGATAAATATATGAACATACCTTTGTGTTATTTGAGAATAAATAATTAGTGCATGCTGATGGACGGGGTATTACCTTGTGAGTATGACTTGCCCTGGCTAATTATGGCTGTACATTATGGTTTGCAGACTATCACATGACTGTATTAACAAATGGAAACCAAGAATCACCAAGAGTTGTTATGATGATGTTTAACACGTGACCAATTCAGCTCACCTGTGTCACCTCCAGCACATGTAGTATGTGTTTATATAGGATGCTGTCTGTTTGTCCTCCAGTAGATATGCGATGTTGAGATGCTTTACTTTATTTACAGGAAAGAGGTTCCCCATGATCAGTATCTCAGCCTGCGAACCCGTCTCTTTGAGAGGATTTTTCAGTTCACGACAGGGCCGAAGATGGTGTTGACCAGACTGTGTGTGGCTGTGAGTAACCCTACTGCTACAGTCAGTGACCATACATCTTTAGGCTAAGGATGGTGAATTTGTGACCTATAAATATACAGAGATTCATTTCAAAATATCTGGACATATTTTTTAGCTCGCCTGTACAAAGCACAATAGGAGCTTATGTTGTCTAGTAACATTTAAGGCAGTGTTAAGGTAAATATTAACGCTGGTGATTAAAGTGCTGCATGAGACAAAGTTGGATTGGCCATTTTCAGGGTTTCACAAAAGTATAATTGTACCAGTGAACACAGAATATTGCCTGCAGAATGTGTTTGAATAAACACCTTGCAAATATGCAGAATTTCCTTCAGGTTTATCCAATTTGTTGGTGATTGGTGTAATCAGATTGATATGCATACAGTGCTGTTTCTGCACAGGATATGAAAATGGAGAATCAGAAGGTGAAATAATTTCATAAAATGGCCTAATCTTTTGTATCCTTAAACAGATCTTACACCAAAGTAGCTTGTTTTGTTTTTTTTTGAGCAGTCTTTATCTTTTACTACATGTTATATGTTACGTATATAATCATTTACATGCTATTATTTCAAAGAAGGGGGCCTCCGTAGCGCGCTAGCGTAGCGTAATGACCCAGGAGCCTATAACCAATGCAGTCGCTGTGAGTTCAAGTCCAGCTCATGCTGACTTCCTCTCTGGCCGTATTTGGGAAGGTCTGGCTGCAAGCTGCAGATGGTCGTGGGTTTCCCCCGGGCTCTGCCCGGTTTCCTTCCACCATAATGCTGGCTGCCCTCCTATAAGTGAAATATTCTTGAGTACGGCATAAAACACCAATCAAATAAATAAATAAATATTTCAAAGAATATCCTCTTTGTGGCCCCCATGCTAAAATGCAAGCATCAACTGCATCATTTCACATAAGCGTTCAGTGTGTATGTGACGTTTCAGAGGATGCTTAGGTTAAACTTCTGTGGTATGTGATATGCCTGTATGTTCATCACAGGGGAGGGTCTGTGAGCAAACTGCGGATGGTCGTGGGTTTCCCCCGAGCTGTGCCCGGTTTCCTTTCACCATTATACTAACCGCTGTCCTTTAAGTGAAACGTTCTTGAGTACGGCGCAAAGCACCAATCAAATAAACAAATAAATCATCACAGGGGTTAAACTGTTCTGTTAGCTTGTGTAACAACCGTGGCATCCAGCATTGCAGCTGAAAGCCACATTGTGGTACATGTAGTTCTGTGCATGTATTTCTATGAACATTGTGTGAAACTGTCCATGAGTGAAACTTTGAATAATGAACATTATGTGAAACTGTCTATGAGTAAAACATTGAATAATGAACATTGTGTGAAACTGTCTATGAGTAAAACATTGAATAATGAACATGGTGTGAAACTGAGTAAAACATTGAAAAATGAACATTGTGTGAAACTGTCTATGAGTAAAACATTGAATAATGAACATGGTGTGAAACTGTCTGAGTAAAACATTGAAAAATGAACATTGTGTGAAACTGTCTATGAGTAAAACATTGAATAATGAACTTTGTGTGAAACTGTCTATGAGTAAAACATTGCAAAAGTCTGCAAAAAGATATTCCTGATAATGCCTATACCTATCTGTAAACAGTCAATGTACAAGTGAGCATGTGTTCTGGCTTTCAGATGTCTGCCCTTGCTCTCCACACAATGCCAGATGTATGGCCAGATCCGGTGTATGACATGATCTCAACCTTCCAGCAGGAAGACATCCCAAATTTAAGTGTAAGTCTGTGCTTGTCTCTAAATGAAAAAATGACAATAGCGAAAAAGGCTATACCAAAGACTTTTGGCAAAAAATCCATATTTGCTAATCAATTTTTCTGTATTCACCAAGAATAGCTCAGATTGTGGATAGATCTCAAATATGAGATTCCTACCTACACCGTTTATGATGATACACTGATTCTGAAGTTTGAAAAAGTTATAATGCTACCAGTTTGATACATGTTAGAGACTTTATTATTGATTGTGAACACAACACATGTGCAGGTGATGTTGATATTTTGTGAAAGCTGCTGTGCTAAAATAATAATTGAAATCCCCTACACCTGTTGCGTACGGGGTCTTCAGTAATGTTCTTCAAAGGGAATTCTTTTACGCATGGTCTTGGCCTTTTGGAGTCACATTGCATATTCTATCATGCGGGCAGAGTAGTCGTGATTTTTAAAGACCTAAAAAGTAGTTCGTTTCCGGCTTTATAAAACATTGACTCACTCCTCCCTCAGTGTCTTTTTCTATCACACGCTCAGTGAGTTCACACGATTGTGTTTTGAGACGGACAACGGAGATGGTTTGTGATGTCATTCATGGACCCAAGGAAACATGCACGAGACAGTGCAATGAACTGGCTGAGATGTTCAGGTCGGACTCGGAGCACTGTGACACTTGGCTTCCTTTGGAAGGCTTCAACAAAGATGGAGTCCTAAAAAAGGCTCTTGCGGAATCTGCTAAATTGTCGAAAAGTTGCACTAATCTCGAATTAAAATTGATCCCGAATAAAAAAATTGAGCCACTAAAGTTAAGGCAATACGGCTATAACAAAGGCCGCTATAAAGCATGTGGGGAATTCCAACATGGCAAAGCAAAGACAAGCACGGTAAACTTGGATGAAGCTGACTTGCTTGCACTGTGTGAGGAATTAGGAATCGCTGAGCTCGTGTCGAAGCTCAACAAAATCGTTGATGCTCAGTACCCGATGATGATGACGATGAATTTGGGGCTTCCTCGGCACGCCATTTCAGCAATGGCTATAATGACAGGAAATTTAGCTTTACCCTGTGGGAAAGTAGATGTTGTGAAATTAAGGGAGACTTTAACCGATTCGCTTACTATTATGAGTAACGTGTATTTCAGTGTCTGCATGGGCAGAAGGAGTTTTCTCAAGCCATTTCTTGCCCAGAAATATTCTTCAATTTGTATACCTGAGGTTCCCACTACTCGGTGATTGTTTGGTGACAGTATATGAGACAGGGTGAATGAAATTGATAATATTCACCTCATCAGCGAAAAGACTGAAGGGTTTGACAGTTAGGCATCGAGAACTTTTGCAAAAAAAATGGACATTGTCCCGGGGACGGGGATACACCAGAGATCAACGACCTGGATTTCGCCAATCCGGCTGACAGCCCCCATGATATTATCGCAGCAGACCTGTCATGCCTGCAGGCCAGCATACTGCAAACCAGCAATTCCCAACAACACGCAAACGAAGGTTAGTAATCCTGTATTTCTGGCAGGAAATCTCAAGCAAACTTACCTGTTTGGCGGAAGTTGAACCCCAACAAGTGTATACTGGAAGATGTCACTGGTCATAAAATAGAATTTTCATCTACTCCACACCAGAGCAAAATACCATTTCCTATAATATTTAGTAATGCTGAAGAAAAAGTTATTTTCAAAGAAATTGAAACCTTCCTTACTAAATAGGCTGTAGAGAGATACAGTCTTGAACCAAGGCGGTTCATTTCAAATATATTTTTACGACAACAGAAAAGTGCACTCTACAGAGTGGATGTTATAAGCATCAGTTTTTCAAAATATAGTTCTGTATTTCTTTACACCAACAATTGATTTTTTTACATCTCGACTCAACACGCAGCTGGATACTTTTGCTTCCTGGAGGGCTGATCCACATGCCATAATGGTAGATACTGTTGTCCTGCTTTCAGGTTACTACTAGGGGTGCTGAGGAGTTCCATTTTGGCCAACACAATGTTGGTTTCCACAGTTACTTCAGGCTTTAGCAGAATTCCCCCTGAAACTCCCCAGAGGACCATACTGCCTCAGTTTACCTGGGACTCGGACAATACATCCCATGGGCAGACAACTCCAGCTAGTCGCCTTTTCCATATCTGGTCTTCTTTGCGTTCTTTAGGCATTTCAGCTGAAGCTGCGCACTTTATCACTAAGTCTTGGTAGGACTCAGCGAGTCGCCAGTATGAGTTTGCATAAGACGATGGTGTGTTGGGTGGGTACGCAGGGGTGTCCATTCCCTTCATCCGAATCACTCAGACATTCTAAACTATCTACCATACTTAACAGTTGGAGGCTCAACATACAGGGTAGTGAACACACACAGGTCAATGCTGATACAGATTCTTAAGTGTTTAGGGCATGGCGTGTCGGATGACTTAGTACACAGATTCATGAAAGGTTTCTTTGAACGTAGAATATCAAAACAAAGACTTATGCATACATGTGTCCATGCTAATGGTTTATCTTAAGTCTTGTGTTCCTTTAGAAGAACTATCTCTTAAGATTTTGACTAGTAAGTTGGTTGCAGAAAGAGTGCAAACCTTACAAGTATTGAGCATTTAAAATACGAGCTGTATTGATTCAAAAACCGTGTTCATTGTACAGCAAGGCTTGAAAACTACAAAGAAAAATAATCTTCTAAAGCCTGTAGAATTCTGGAAATATTCCAATTGGAAACTTTGTATTGTGGGAACTCGGGTAGAATATTTACGGAGAACAAGAATGAGGAGGACATGTGAAAAGTAATTTCCTACAAAACTATTCAATTTGTTACCACTTCAGCAATATCTCAGTGGCTTGTGTTTGAGTTGTCAAAATCTGGGATAGACACAGGACATTTCAGCTCATTCTTTTTGTAGTGCTTCAACTTCTGCAGCTTGTAGATGTAAGTGCTGTCATGACTGTAGCTGATTGGTCCTCTTCTCAAGGACATTTCAGACATTTTATCACAAACCTGTGATAAAACCTGTGATGAACCTACTAGATTGTTGGCAAATAGTTTTCTTTTGACCTGAAATATGGCTATAAGTTAAGAGGAATTGAGTCAACATTGGTGCAGTAAAAGTGAATGATTACTGAATTTGAGAATCGTCTTGTTGTCAGTTCTTTAAACATACAGTGTGACCCTGAAAGGCTAAGGCCATGCAAAAAAGAATTTCCCCCTCTCATCTGAGCATTTTGGAGAGATGTGCAGGATGAGAGGGATTCTTTGAGCATAACAAGGCCTTTCGGCCTTGAGGGGTCACACCCAACCCATAGATCATTATACAATTATGTGTGCTTGGGTTACCATCCCATTTTTTATTGCCAACAGACACTACTCTTTAGAAAAACACTGAGGGAGGAACAAGTCAGTGTTATATACGGCCTGAAACGGACTACTTTTTTGGTCTTTAAAAATCACGTCTGCTCTGCCCGCATGATAGAATATGCAATGTGACCCCTCATTTCTGAAAGGCCTTGTTATGCTCAAAAAATCCCTCTCACCCTGCACATTTCTTCAAGATGCTCGGATAAGAGGGGGGAATTTTCCAACATCAAACGGCCAAAATTTTCCCCTTTTATCATAAATTATTATATAGTACATAAAGAGATTTTGAATGTTCTTACTTCTCACTTATTTGCATTTTATTTTTTTAGTATATTGTAGTTCATATGTAGTTTTCATCATTAAGAACTCTTTCGTGAAGTTTAAAGTTCTTACTGTGGAAATCATTGAAATGCTGTTTAGTCTGTTGATTTTTTTTTTCTAAAAAAAAATAATTTGTGCATTGCAAACAATTATTGATAGAACACTGACAACACAAGCAACATAAAAAGCAAAAAATAAAATAAAATTCAAAATCTGTTATGTAAATGGGGCCTCTCTACTATGTCAGGACCCTCTAATATTGAGTAAAAATCATATGGGCTTGGCCCATATTCTGAAAACAGGAAACAGCTGGCATGAACTATCATGGAGAAGATTAAACTATAATTTCATTTCTGGCACGCACTTAAAATGCATTTGCTGTATGTCACCTAAGGATCGGTATGTAAAAATGCATTTCAGAAGCACACAAAGGCTTTGAAATGATACTTAAAGGAGAAGAAAACATAAAAATGATGCCAAAATCAGATGATAGTGTGTCAAAACTTATTTGCAAATATGATCTTTAAAATTTTTTGGGATTTTTTTACAAGAGAAAAAAAATATTTTTGTATGGTGGGTATTTGGGACCAACTTTTGGTATTTATCATTGTTGCATAATAATGTTCTAAATAAGGATGTGATGCTTGTGTAATAAATTTATTTGAATGCAAATTTGTTGTTTATATCAAAACATATGCATTTAACCTAAATCATGATAATATTTATGAACATATTAAAAACATAAATATGATCCAAATTGAGGTTTAATGCATTTGTTAGCTGAAAAGAACAAATTCTAGTACAAAAATATTTATTAAACATGCGTTAACATCCTCATTTATTATTAAACAAAGACCATAAATACCAAAAGGTGGTCCCAAATACTCACCATACAAAAATTATTTTCAAGCATGTTTTTCTCCTTCAGGAAAAATCAGAAAAAATATTGAAGACCACATTTAGGAATAACTATTCGCACTCATTCACTACATACTTTGTTATTTTTATGTTTTCTCCACCTTTAAACTAATTAATCAAATTTCATTAAAAAAAGTCCCCCTGTATAAAGATTGATGAATAAGTCAGAATCAAATAAAATGTGTCACTAAAAAAGTGCTAAACTATAGGTGAAATTCAAAAATGGATTCCTTTTTGTGTGTTGTATTATAATATTGTGCTTCACCTGTTTTTTTTATCCCAGGCCGTAACCATCCATAATCTTTTCTGCATGTAAAAGTTTTCATATGATGAGGCCAGGAAGTTTTTGCCAACCATGACTGTATGAACTTGTGGATTACATTTGTACGTTTGTTCTTTCTTCAATTACAGTCAGTACAGAAGGCTACAGTGTTACTGGACCTGCTAACAGTTGTACCTGAAGAGGTTAGTTTTTCACAAGGCCCAGACTCTACACATACAATTGTTAGAAACCACTCAAGGCTGAGTAAGATTAGCCAAAGACTCTAGTATTAAATGTTCATGCAGAAGGCCCAGACCCTACACAAGGCCCAGACTGAACACATACAAATGTTAGAAGCCACACAAGGCTGAGTAAGATCAGCCAAAGACCCTAGTATTAAATGTTCATGCAGAAGGCCCAGACTCTACACAAGGCCCAGACTCTACACATACAACTGTTAGAAGCCAAACAAGGCTGAGTAAGATCAGCCAAAGACCCTAGTATTAAATGTTCATGCAGAAGGCCCAGACTCTACACAAGGCCCAGACTCTACACATACAACTGTTAGAAGCCAAACAAGGCTGAGTAAGATCAGCCAAAGACTCTAGTATTAAATGTTAATGCAGAAGGCCCAGACTCTACACAAGGCCCAGACTTTACACATACAACTGTTAGAAGCCACACTAGGCTGAGTAAGATCAGCCAAAGACCCTAGTATTAAATGTTCATGCAGAAGGCCCAGACTCTACACAAGGCCCAGACTTTACACATACAAATGTTAGAAGCCACACAAGGCTGAGTAAGATCAGCCAAAGACCCTAGTATTAAATGTTAATGCAGAAGGCCCAGACTCTACACATACAACTGTTAGAAGCCACACAAGGCTGAGTAAGATCAGCCAAAGACCCTAGTATTAAATGTTCATGCAGAAGGCCCAGACCCTACACAAGGCCCAGACTTTACACATACAAATGTTAGAAGCCACACAAGGCTGAGTAAGATCAGCCAAAGACCCTAGTATTAAATGTTCATGCAGAAGGCCCAGACTCTACACAAGGCCCAGACTCTACACATACAACTGTTAGAAGCCAAACAAGGCTGAGTAAGATCAGCCAAAGACCCTAGTATTAAATGTTCATGCAGAAGGCCCAGACTCTACACAAGGCCCAGACTTTACACATACAACTGTTAGAAGCCACACAAGGCTGAGTAAGATCAGCCAAAGACCCTAGTATTAAATGTTAATGCAGAAGGCCTAGACTCTACACATACAACTGTTAGAAGCCACACAAGGCTGAGTAAGATCAGCCAAAGACTCTAGTATTAAATGTTAATGCAGAAGGCCCAGACTCTACACAAGGCCCAGACTTTACACATACAACTGTTAGAAGCCACACAAGGCTGAGTAAGATCAGCCAAAGACTCTAGTATTAAATGTTAATGCAGAAGGCCCAGACTCTACACAAGGCCCAGACTCTACACATACAAATGTTAGAAGCCACACAAGGCTGAGTAAGATCAGCCAAAGACCCTAGTATTAAATGTTCATGCAGAAGGCCCAGACTCTACACAAGGCCCAGACTCTACACATACAACTGTTAGAAGCCAAACAAGGCTGAGTAAGATCAGCCAAAGACCCTAGTATTAAATGTTAATGCAGAAGGCCCAGACTCTACACAAGGCCCAGACTTTACACATACAAATGTTAGAAGCCACACAAGGCTGAGTAAGATTAGCCAAAGACCCTAGTATTAAATGTTCATGCAGAAGGCCCAGACTCTACACAAGGCCCAGACTTTACACATACAAATGTTAGAAGCCACACAAGGCTGAGTAAGATCAGCCAAAGACCCTAGTATTAAATGTTAATGCAGAAGGCCCAGACTCTACACATACAACTGTTAGAAGCCACACAAGGCTGAGTAAGATCAGCCAAAGACTCTAGTATTAAATGTTAATGCAGAAGGCCCAGACTCTACACAAGGCCCAGACTCTACACATACAACTGTTAGAAGCCACACAAGGCTGAGTAAGATCAGCCAAAGACTCCAGTATTAAATGTTAATGCAGAAGGCCCAGACTCTACACAAGGCCCAGACTCTACACATACAACTGTTAGAAGCCACACAAGGCTGAGTAAGATCAGCCAAAGACTCTAGTATCAAATGTTCATGCAGAAGGCCCAGACTCTACACAAGCTCCAGACTCTACACATACAACTGTTAGAAGCCACACAAGGCTGAGTAAGATCAGCCAAAGACTCTAGTATTAAATGTTAATGCAGAAGGCCCAGACTCTACACAAGGCCCAGACTTTACACATACAACTGTTAGAAGCCACACAAGGCTGAGTAAGATCAGCCAAAGACTCTAGTATTAAATGTTAATGCAGAAGGCCCAGACTCTACACAAGGCCCAGACTCTACACATACAACTGTTAGAAGCCAAACAAGGCTGAGTAAGATCAGCCAAAGACTCTAGTATTAAATGTTCATGCAGAAGGCCCAGACTCTACACAAGGCCCAGACTCTACACATACAACTGTTAGAAGCCAAACAAGGCTGAGTAAGATCAGCCAAAGACTCTAGTATTAAATGTTCATGCAGAGTGACATAGATCCACTCCACGTCACATCTAGATTCCTGGCCATGAAACACACTGTTGTAAAATGTTTTCACAGATGCCTGCACAACTCTAAGTATTGATCTCTCAGGGGATTTTGTCTTTAAAATCATTTAAATTGTTAAGTCAATGTAATTAATAGTTTAACAGTATTGAGTTAATTTCTGCCATCCACAGTGCAGTTTATGATTTGTGTAAGTACAAGAGGCACATATTCAGATAACCATACATAAAATAGTTTTTTCTTTCTTTTTTTTTGTTATGTTTCAGTTCATCACATTAAACCTTACTCATCACAGACGTGGTATTCTCCGATTTGAACTGGAAAAAGCCTTAAAACATGGTTTGTAGTTTCATCACTTGTAGGCATGGGTGAACAATGAGAAATCTGTTCAGAAACATTCTTGTAAAATCTGATCATGTATCTTCAACTGAAATCTGGACTAACCTTGTGTTGTGGGAGAAAATTTGTGCATCGCATGGGAGAAAGTTTGTCAGTTGCTTGCAAATTGTCAGTGGTTTACTAAATGCACCGTGTAGTTTCCTCCACAATTGAAAATGACCACCGTCAGTTACCGAAGGTCAGTGATTGTTCCACACACTCTAGTTTCATCCACCCATTAATCTGTGCAGGAGAAAAATTCTTTTGAGCCTGAATCCTGCACACATAAACCTGTTGGTTGTGAAATATGTTTGACATGAGGTTATCAGACAATAAGAGTTGTCCCCCCATGGCAGTGCTGCCACTGTTACAGAGCATCCTGACCCCTTCGTCACCAGCAGGGGTGTATGAGCAGGGGCTGCGGTGCTTCGCCAGCTGGGTGGAGTTTGGTATCCCCATCATGGAGGGCGAGCAGATCATACACCAGGTGTTCCAGACAATTGGCAATGAACAGCTGTTTGACACGACTATAGACACACTAGTCAGCGTGTTTTCACACCCAGACACACACAGGTTTGTTGTTTTCTATGTTTTTCCATGTAGCTTAGATGGCCATAAATTTCCTCCATGATAAACTTGCCCATTTTTTCCTGATTCTGAGAGTTCTGTTGATTTTAGAAAGTTGTTTTGAGGTTTGCTAGCAATATGGGATGATATTCTGCTGTAAGTTTCAGCATCAAAAATAGTATTTTTGGACATTTATATGCCTCTAAAAATGCACTTTTTTGGGTGAAGTTTGAGGTCATTTAGCATGCATGTACGTGAACAGTCTTCTGAAACAGAATGATCAAATATTGTGGAAAGCTGGACAACTGTTTAAATGATTGAATACTCACATGATTAGTCATCTGAATACCGACTTCCATGGTCAAATGATTCCTCAAAGTCAGTAGACTGGGGTCAAACCTGGGTCTGTTCACATCAAAGACTTTAAAACTGATTGGCCTGGTGTCTGTGTAATGTGACTGGCTGGGGTGTCATGTCTGGTGGCTTCAGCATGATACTTCAGTGGTTACAACACATTGGCGGCATGGACTCAGCCTCCCACAAGAAGAGAAAGTATATGTACAGACGCCTAATGACTCCTTGTTGTCATATGACTGAAAAATTGTTAAGTATGAAGTAAAACCTTAAGCATTCTTGGATACATCAAGTGATTGCTGTTTGTTTCATAACATAAATATTTACAGGGCTAGGCATAAAACTGCTGCTCTGTCTAGTGCTTCTCAAAACCGCTGCCCTGTCTTGTACTTCTCAAAACTGCTGCTCTGTCTAGTGTTTCTCACATGACTTATGTGGTTTGTTTATGTGGATATCCAGACACTGTTAAGAGACATGGGTGATTTCTTCATTCACATGTTCATACATTGTCCTGCCATCACATAAGTGACAAATTCTTCGCCACAACCAACAATCCAATAAATGTAATAAATCCATAAACAGTGTCAAGAGACTGTGTTTTCTTTATACACATTCGTGTGTTGCTTTTAGACGTCTGTGTATTCTTCATGTAGATATCCATACACCATGGAAACGACTGTATTTTTTTCATCCATACATCTTGCCATGACATAGAATTAAACCTTTATCATTCCTTCATATGTATATCCAGACTATGTCAATAGACTTCTGTATTTTCTTCACATAGATATCTTGCCATGATATGTGGAGTTCACATATCCATACACTGTCAAATGACATCTGTATTTTCTTCCTACAGGTATCCATACACTGTCAAAAGACGTCTGTATTTTCTTCCTACAGGTATCCATACACTGTCAAAAGACGTCTGTATTTTCTTCCTACGGTATCCATACACTGTCAAAAGACGTCTGTATTTTCTTCCTACAGGTATCCATACACTGTCAAAAGACGTCTGTATTTTCTTCCAACAGGTATCCATACACTGTCAAAAGACGTCTGTATTTTCTTCAACCAGATATCCATACACTGTCAGATGACGTTTTTATTTTCTTCCAACAGGTATCCATACACTGTCAAAAGACTTCTCCCTCAAGTGCTTCAGGTTCAAGATATGTTCAATAAGGCGGCTCAGGATTCTGACATGGTGTGTATCAGGAGAAAAGGAATTCACTCTCTACCTTTTTGATTTTAAATGAAGACAAAGATAGTTGATTAGTATTTGTTACCCATTTTTCAGGTCAATTTTTGAGGGGTTTCTTGTTATGTTCACACAGGGAAAACACATAAATACCCTAATACCCAAATTTGGGACAGATATAAGTAGAGTTTAAAGTAGAATATTACATTTCTTTACCAGCCTTTTGGAAAAGTGAAGATTTGAGTATGTTGGTCATTAGTTGGTCCCTTTATTATAACCTTTATTAATATTTGATAGAAAAAAAAAAAAAAAAGAGTTACTGTCTCGTTCCATTTTAGGATACTTGTCATGGAATTTGTCGTTTGGTTGTATCGGTGGCAGAGAATCATTCCAAGATGATAGTAGACAGTATATATGGTGAAGATGAAACTGCCAGAACCAACTGCCTTAACTTAATCAACCTGGCCTTGGTGAGAGCAACAACTACTATGTGCTGTAGCCCCAAACTTCATGATATTTCATACATGTTAAGTTTTTGTAGATTTTATATTAAGTCATTTTTCCTTAAGGTGTTTAAATCTCACATGAAAGACAGGAAAGCAATCTGTAATAATTAGTTGAACTTCCCATTAGGGATGATAACTTAAGTGATCAGTTGTACTTTGATGCTGTAATTCTTCAACATTTTTGCAGGTTAGCAAGGTGTTTATTCGAGCATATTCTGAAGGCATTATTCTGTGTAGACTGATAAAATTATACTTTTTGTGAAACCCTTAAAATTGGCCAATCCAACCATTGTAGTTTTATCTCCAAGATCAAATTAAAGTGCCTATATTGAACTGAAAGTTGCTTTTTCCTGTGCAAAAAGGTTGAGGAATTAGGACAGTTGTTTAACACCATACTGGAGAATTGTTACCCCTTTTACAATGAAAACCACTTTTGTGTGTGAAGGAAACCATCAACCCCTTCTTGCCAGAAAGACAATGAAAGGAATAGAAGGTGGGAAATCTTTTTAACATTCTGTGAAGGGAATTGAACCCACATGGTCTGTGATGTAGTGATTCAAACCTTGTGGCCATGACCCACTCTAATGATCACTTACTGATAGGGTGATACTATTTTCTAACATTTCAGTCTGGAAATCATTCTTACCTGAAGTCCTCTTACTGCTTTTATTCCAGTCCATAACAGCTGCTCCTGGTCATTACCCTGTAGAGGAGATTTGCAGCGACCTGACCTTCACCTTCTGGTACATCCTTCAGGTGAGCCTATTAGCCGAACTATCGTTTGGGGGGTGAGATGAGAACGTGGGGAGGGGGAAATGCGCATTAACAAGTTTACTTTACGATTTTCAGTGCATAGGAAGATATTAAAAGTGCCTGGTGATTCAAAAGACACGATTTGAGCACTAAGGTGGTTAGCATGCCAGCGCGGCGCAGTCACCCAGGGGCCTCTTACCAATGCGGTCGCTGTGAGTCCAGCTCATGCTGGCTTCCTCTCCGACTATATGTGGGAAGGTCTGCCAGCAACCTGCAGATGACCATGAGTTTTCCCCTGGTTTTGCCTGGTTTCTTTGCACCATAATGCTGTCCTCCATCATTTATAAGTGAAATATTCTTGAGTATGGCATAAAACATCAATCAGGTTAATAAAAGCAAATATTTAAGATTTTCAAACAGTTGTTAAGATATCAGTGAAGACATACAAGGAATTATTGTAAACTTAAGATGAAAGAATAAAGGCTGTAACATGTAATTAAAATGATAACAGTCCTAGTTTTAAGAAAGCTAACTTTGTGACTATTTGAATTCTCTTCTTTCTAACAGGACGATATAGTAGCCCTGGAGCAGGATAAGTACCGCACTGTTCTAGCTGTGCTACAGCCCATCTACCTGTCCTTAATAGAGGTGCTGCTAGTCAAAGTCCAGCACCCACAACCCTCAGAGTTTGATTCCTGGTCAGCAGGTCAGTGTTGATATCATATAGCAGACCTGAGGTAGGATAAGTGCTGTTTTGTCTTATTGTTTTTTCACCTCCATACTATGATTAGCTGTCCATTGAATACTGTACATAGTAAAAGCATGCTCTTTACACCATGTGGCAGACATTTATTCCTTTGAAAAAGAAAAAAAAATGCACTAGCTATGTTAAAGAGAGAAATGCAAGAAAGAAGTGTGTGCCTATATAGAAATTATGGTGTATCTCAAACGGTGAAGTAAAGAAACTGAACATGCATCATGTTAGGTTTGTGGTGTAACATTATAACATGATTGTATATGTAGAATGCTCCAAGGTGATTTACTTTATGATGTATGTAGTTTTGTAAATTAATTACGTATATTTACTATTAGGTCCCAGGGAATAACAGATGAGTGAATTCAACAGTGTGTTTCTGATTGTCTATTTCAGATGAGAAAGAACAGTTTCGCTGTTACAGACAAGACATAGGAGACACAATGGTAAGAAAAGATATGGGAGATACAGTGGTATGTGTGAGACATAGGAGACAATGGTAAGACAGAAGACACGATGGTAAGACATAGGAGATGCAACAGTAAGACAGAAGACACAATGGTAAGACATAGGAAACACAGTGGCAAGACAGGAGACACAATGGTAAGACATAGGAGACACAATGGTAAGACATAGGAGACACAATGGTAAGACATAGGAAACACAATGGTAAGACATAGGAGACACAATGGTAAGACATAGGAGACACAATGGTAAGACATAGGAGACACAATGGTAAGACATAGGTGACACAATGGTAAGACATAGGAAACACAATGGTAAGACAGGAGACAACGGCAAGACAGGAGACAATGGTAAGACACAGAAGACACAATGGTAAGACAGGAGACAATGGTAAGACACAGGAGACACAATGGTAAGACACAGGAGACAATGGTAAGACAGGAGACACAACAGCAAGACAGGAGACAATGGTAAGACACAGGAGACACAATGGTAGGACATAGGAGACACAATGGTAAGACATAGGAGACACAACAGTAAGACACAGGAGATACAATGGTAAGACATAGGAGACACAACAGTAAGACACAGGAGACACAACAGTAAGGGACAGGAGACACAATGGTAGGACATAGGACAACCACAATGGTAAGACATACTTGTAGGATACGCAGTGGTATGTGTGAGCAGGTGTTTGATACATTATAGGTTGTAGTGAGTTAATGAGTGCAGGGTGATTCACACTCAACCAATTTGGTTGGTTGATTGTTCATCAGGGAAAGTTAATCGGAGGACACTCTACTTAAGAAATACAGTGTAGAAAATCGCAGTAGGAATTCAAAGTGGCAAGTAATAATGAAAGTGACTGAGAGGCAGGAATAACGCCCTGGTGGAAATTGTATTCAGTGTTATATATAGTGAAGGGAAGAGAGATTCGTCTCTTATTTATTAACTTTCTGCAGTGTTACAGTGTAATGTTAAGCTGTTTTGTAATGGTTTCCAGAAGCTGAAGGGTATCCCCAATGTTTCTCTTTGTCGGTGTAACATGTAGAGTTACTCTTGAATGATCTGAAATCCGAAACTGCTATTAGCATTAGTGCCATTGACTGTATTTAGTGTGATTCCTGTCCACATTTAGTGATCACAAAATGTTTGTTTAGACTGTAATGTAACTTTGCACACAGTACATATGTTTGTGGTTGTTGTAGATGTATGCGTTTAACATTTTGCACGAGCCTCTTTTGGGGCACATGTGTAATATGCTGGGAAATCTGCTGGAGTCTGGTACACAAGGGGCACAGTGGCAGGTATGTAGTGCTATTAGCTGCTGATTCAGTCATTGCTTAAAGACTTAGCAGATGTAAGGTTATGCAATAAATAAAAAAAATATGAAAAATTTTTTCCATTTTTGGGACATATTTTATATTTCGTAATAACCCTTCTGGTTTATGCTTATTTTCCATCAGTGAGCAAAATGGGAAAAGCGGACCTGCTTTGCACCGTCAATGCGGGCTCTACCCTTAACAAGGTTGTTTTGACAGCTGTACTTAACCATTTTTAAAACCTCAAGCAGAAATCTGTGAAGCTATTTTGTACTTTTAAATGTTAGGCCATATCACATACTCAGTATTAACAAATAAACACTCAGCACATGATGAATCCTTTGACAAGACACTATTGTAGGTAACAATTTTGTGTAAGCAGCCTTGTATGAAGTAGTTCTCCTTGTGTGTTTTAGATGATAGAGGCCGTATTCTTCCTGTTTGGGTCTGTGGCTGAGAGCATTGACCAGTGTGAAGAGGTTTATCTGCCTGCCTTGCTCAATATGTTACCACGTATACCCTTCAACAATGTGAAACTCATATCTACAGCATTGTACATGATAGGTGAGCTTGCTAAACATGTTACCACATATCCCTTTCAACGATGTGAGTGAGTGAGTGAGTGAGTGTTTGGGGTCGTACTTAACAATTTTTCAGTCATATGACGACGAAGGAATCCTTAGTCAACAATGTGAAACTGATATCCACAGCATTGTACATGATAGGTGAGGTTGTTAAACATGTTACAACATATCCCCTTCAGCAGTGTGAAACTGATATCCACAGCATTGGACTTGATTGGTGAGGTTGTTAAATGTGTTACGACATATCCCCTTCAACAATGTGAAACTGATATCCACAGCATTGGACTTGATTGGTGAGGTTGTTAAACATCTTACAACATATCCCCTTCAATAATGTGAAACTGATATCCACAGCATTGGTCTTGATTGGTGAGGTTGTTAAACGTGTTACGACATATCCCCTTCAACGATGTGAAATTGATATCCACAGCATTGGACTTGATTGGTGAGGTTGTTAAATGTGTTACAACATATCCCCTTCAACAGTGTGAAACTGATATCCACAGCATTGGACTTGATTGGTGAGGTTGTTAAACATGGTATGACATATCCCCTTCAACAATGTGAAACTGATATCCACAGCATTGGACTTGATTGGTGAGGTTGTTAAACATGTTACGACATATCCTCTTCAGCAGTGTGAAACTTATATCCACAGCATTGTACATGATAGGTGAGGTTGTTGAACATGTTACAGCATATCCCATTTAACAATGTGAAACTGATATCCACAGCATTGGACATGATAAATGAGGTTGTTAAACGTGTTACGACATATCCCCTTCAACAATGTAAAACTGATATCCACAGCATTGGACATGATAGGTGAGGTTGTTAAACATGTTACAACATATCCCCTTCAACAATGTAAAACTGATATCCACAGCATTGGACATGATAGGTGAGGTTGTTAAACATGTTACAACATATCCCTTTCCACAATGTAAAACTGATATCCACAGCATTGTACATGATAGATGAGGTTGTTAAACATGTTACAACATACCCCATTCAACAATGTAAAACTGATATCCACACCTTCAACAATGGGAAACTCATATCTACAGCATTGTACATGATAGGTGAATTCCCTCATGCACATTGTGTCTGTGCTCTAGTGGACAAAATGGGCGTGATTCAGGTGTGTTATTTCAGCTTGTTCGATGTTAGATGAGTTCAGTGATCATTGTTTCAAGGTTTATTGTCAAACATGCCTCTATCTTCAGTGAGACTTGAGGAATCTACAAATTCCCCAGTTGTCCAGTGCCGGGATTGATCCTGGTTAGCATTAGCTCACCTTACTCACTGATTGATGTTACAGGTTCGTTTGGGGAGTGGCTGAGTTATCACCCCAACTGCCTGGGCTGTGTTATCCCACTGCTTCTACAGGGAATGGAGAACCCAGAGGTTGCCACGGCAGCCACCATGGCGCTCAAGGATGTTACCAGGGAAACACTGGACCATATCCATCCATACTCTCATCAGATTCTCTCGTCCTGTAAGGTGAGGTTACCATGACAACAGCAAGCCAAAACTCATTGTGAAGCAACGGCAATGTATTAAAGCCAAAATTTACTGATGGAATGAAAGCTGTTTTAAAGGTCAAACTTATGTATTAAATCTGTGAGCTTGATCATCATTGAGTCTGACTGTTCCCTTTAAAGTAGAGTGATAGTGCTGCTCAACTTATGCATGTACATAATGACCAGTGTATTGTTGTTGATGGCAACATTGGCAGTGGATACCTAAGTGTGCACAGATGTGCAGACCTGAAGGTCATAGTTGAATAATTTTCTAAACATGCCACATAATGGAAAAAATAAACTTGGATTATATATATATATTTTTTTGATTGAAAGTTTTATGTCAAACATGAAACCATTTTCTCTTTACAGGTTGCTTTGGAGAGCAACACATTGAAGGTATGCCAACATTCAACATCTAACAGTTCTGTCGACACCCTTTTTAATCAAGCTGAGGGTAAAATTGATATATTCATGGCCGAACATAGACAACATGATGTAATAAGAGAAGTAGTGATCATGAAAATTTGTCCATTGCTTAGGCCTCAGGATCACAAAGCAATTTTAGACATAGGTCAAAATTTGAAATCACTTGAAAATTGTTATTTCTTACATAATATCAGTAACATGTATTGTAATCAGTGAGAAAGAACATGTGGTACAAGAGAGTGCAGCTGAACAGAACTCAAAAGTACCCCAGCAGAAATGTTTTCACTTCTTTTTTTTCCCTTATCTTCAAAGTTTAAAAATGTTTCCTGTGATTTCTTGACGTCAGATGTGTAATGATTTTTAAATGACACAAGTGAAAGGAATTGTACAAGCTATCAGACATATAATTATTGATGTGTGATAACAACATTTTTTAATTACATGTTTTAACTGGAAGTGCCTCACTTTGTGTAATAGTGGAGAGAGAATTTTGGAATAAGTGCCTTTCTTTGTGTAATAGTGGAGAGAGAATTTCGGAATAAGTGCCTTTCTTTGTGTAATAGTGGAGAGAGAATTTCGGAATAAGTGCCTTTCTTTGTGTAATAGTGGAGAGAGAATTTTGGAATAAGTGCCTTTCTTTGTGTAATAGTGGAGAGAGAATTTCGGAATAAGTGCCTTTCTTTGTGCAATAGTGGAGGGAGAATTTCGGAATAAGTGCCTTTCTTTGTGTAATAGTGGAGAGAGAATTTTGGAATAAGTGCCTTTCTTTGTGCAATAGTGGAGGGAGAATTTCGGAATAAGTGCCTTTCTTTGTGTAATAGTGGAGAGAGAATTTCGGAGTAAGTGCCTTTCTTTGTGTAGTAGTGGAGAGAGAATTTCGGAATAAGTGCCTTTCTTTGTGTAATAGTGGAGAGAGAATTTCGGAATAATGTGCAATATTTGTATTTCACCAAAATTTTAGGATTTTTCAAGTGTGGGCATCAGAAGTATCATTTTAAGGCCTGTACATGCTCCTGAAAGTGCATTTGGGTTAAGAACAGTAATCAGCATTGATTTTTGTTACATTCAAGAGAAAATGTCTGTATCATGTCCGCATTGGTGATACCTGATAACATTAATACTTCTGACATAACCAAGAATGTATTTCTCTGTTGCAGTAATGAGAAAACGTCCGTATCATGTCCTTATCAGTAAAATGAATATCTCTTAACATAACCAAGAATGCATTTCTGTGTTGCAGTCACGAGAAAACGTCCGTATCATGTCCTCAGTGGGTCAGGTGTTGTCCGTCATGCCTTTCTCTGATATCATGCAATACCTCAATAGTATCCTCACCGTTCATCTCAACCAACTAGAGCAATACTCAAAAGAAGTGGTGAGTCAGACTGACTTGTGTTTTCATCGGTTTACAACTGCATGACACCAGTTGTCTCCCCTTTTTACCCCTGTGCTCCAATGGCCCATTTAATTCAGAGTTCAGACCATGTGCCAGAATTGTGCGGTCACAGGCATGTGGAGACAGTCTTACACAGTATGTAGCAAACTGGAAGCCTTGAGAGTGAAAGCACTGTGATGTAAAGTGTTCTGGACAGATCCCCTCCACGCTTATTTGCTTCTCTGGCTGTACATGTATGTGACATCAGGAACTGCAAAACGAATGCACCCCAAGTCACTGTTTGCCCTCAAATTACACCCTATTAGTTTAAAATGAAAAAAATGTTAATCATCAGTTGTTACAGTTTTTGTTTGGCCTGAAATTGAAAAATTGAATTTCACTGAAAAGATTAAATTAGCGACCATTTTCACTATTTCCATATCCTTGATATGTTACTGTTTTAAATCCTGCATTTACCCTAGTTTTTGGGCAAAGTGCTGCTACTGCCCTCAGATCTGTATGGTTACGTTCAAGTATAAACCTGATTGCTATGGTGTATTTGTAAGTGAAATAATTTTCAGATAGCATAAAAGATCAGTTCAGATCAAAAGTTCTTTTCACTGTTTCTCTTCAGCCGTCAGCCACATCCAAAGCTGGTATCTTGCTCAAACTAAACATGCTGAGCTGGTTGTTTGCCTCGCTAAACACAACGCGAGACCAGGTTGAGGATGAAGAAGGAGAACAACTTCAGCAGACGAGACAAACCTCGAATGACCCCAAACCTGTAAGTATATAAGCTGTTAATACACCTTCTGAAATGCTCTAATACAAAACTTTCCGTGATTCCAGTCAAAAACTGATGGTACCCATTGTTTTGTTTCTTTCTCAAGACTCTTTCTCTTTTGTTTAGTTTTGATAATGCCTTCATTACATTTATTTAGAACCAACTTGCTTACTTTAGTAAACTGAGAAAGGATACCTTGCTTACTAGCATAGACACCAGTTACGTATGCGCATCCTGAAAATAGTTCTGTTTTTTGTTTATCCATCAGTCTACTTTATTGTAAATACGCTATCTCTGCAAGTCATATTTACCAAATTTGCGTCATGGATGAAAGAAGCCATACAGTAGAACCCTAATGATTTTCAGTGACCTTGACATAATTTTTCAATGTGAACAAGTCCTCCAAAGTTAAATGGCATAGTGCTTGTAACTAGGATATCTTTTGAAAGCATGGAGCAGAGTTAATGAGGCTTATGTCTTATATAGCTCATGTATGAGAATCATGTCCTTGAATCCTACTTTTCCTACAAGGCCATCTGGGTTGCCTTTAGCCTCCAGTGAAGCCGCTGGATACTTACTTTAGACTTAATGCTTTAATGATTATGCTTGTACTTGCTTTTAGTTCATTTGTAAATTGTGCTCAAGGTTGATTTTAAAGTTTCAGTGGAGTTTTGCACGGTATTTTTCTTCTTTGGGTGGTGACCTGCTTATTATGCCATCGATGCAGTGGGTTGAATCAGAAAGTCTGGATTACTAATGTCTACAATAAGTTGAGGGTAAGTGTGTGTAACCTTTGTATTTCTCTTGTTTTTACAGGTATTTGTGATACTACAGCAGATCTGTCCATTACTTCACACAATAATTGAGAAGTGGATTAATGATGCAGGTGTGATTGAGGTGAGTTGACTGCTGACGTGCTAATGTTAAATTCACTGTGTGTTCTCACCTGAAGTGTAATTGAGGTGAGTTGACTGCTGACATGCTAATGTTAAATTCACTGTGTGTTCTCACCTGAAGTGTAATTGAGGTGAGTTGACTGCTGACATGCTAATGTTAAATTCACTGTGTGTTCTCACCTGAAGTGTGATTGAGGTGAGTTGACTGCTGAAATGCTAATGTTAAATCCACTGTGTGTTCTCACCTGAAGTGTGATTGAGGTGAGTTGACTGCTGACATGCTAATGTTAAATCCACTGTGTGTTCTCACCTGAAGTGTGATTGAGGTGAGTTGACTGCTGACATGCTAATGTTAAATCCACTGTGTGTTCTCACCTGAAGTGTGATTGAGGTGAGTTGACTGCTGACATGCTAATGTTAAATCCACTGTGTGTTCTCACCTGAAGTGTGATTGAGGTGAGTTGACTGCTGACATGCTAATGTTAAATCCACTGTGTGTTCTCACCTGAAGTGTGATTGAGGTGAATTGACTGCTGACATGCTAATGTTAAATCCACTGTGTGTTCTCACCTGAAGTGTGATTGAGGTGAGTTGACTGCTGACATGCTAATGTTAAATCCACTGTGTGTTCTCACCTGAAGTGTGATTGAGGTGAGTTGACTGCTGGCATGCTAATGTTAAATCCACTGTATGTTCGCAACTGAAGGTTTGAATCTAGTTGCCGTTTCTTGATTTAGATGCTCTCCCCTAAGCCTGTGCAGTCCCATTCTCCCCACGCTGATGTCCCCTAAGCCTGTGCAGTCCCATTCACCTGATGCTAATGTCCCCTAAGCCTGTGCAGTCTCATTCTCCTGACGCCGATGTCCCCAAAGCCTGTACAGCCCCATTCTCCTAACAATGATGTCCCCTGAGCCTGTGCAGTCCCATTCTCCTGACGCTGATGTGCCCTGAGCCTGTGCAGCCCAATTCTCCTGACGCTGATGTGCCCTGAGCCTGTGCAGCCCCATTCTCCTGACGCTGATGTGCCCTGAGCCTGTGCAGCCCCATTCTCCTGACGCTGATGTGCCCTGAGCCTGTGCAGCCCAATTCTCCTGACGCTGATGTCCCCTGAGCCTGTGCAGCCCCATTCTCCTGACGCTGATGTGCCCTGAGCCTGTGCAGCCCCATTCTCCTGACGCTGATGTGCCCTGAGCCTGTGCAGTCCCATTCTCCTAACGCTGATGTCCCCAAAGCCTGTGCAGCCCCATTCTCCTGACACTGATGTGCCCTGAGCCTGTGCAGCCCCATTCTCCTGACGCTTATGTCCCCTGAGCCTGTACAGCCCCATTCTCGTGACGCTGATGTGCCCTGAGCCTGTGCAGCCCCATTCTCCTGACGCTGATGTGCCCTGAGCCTGTGCAGCCCCATATTTTCCTGACGCTGATGTCCCCTGATCCTGTACAGCCCCATTCTCCTGACGCTGATGTGCCCTGAGCCTGTGCAGCCCCATATTTTCCTGACGCTGATGTCCCCTGATCCTGTACAGCCCCATTCTCCTGACGCTTATGTCCCCTGAGCCTGTACAGCCCCATTCTCCTGACGCTGATGTGCCCTGAACCTGTGCAGCCCCATTCTCCTGATGCTGATGCCCCCTGAGCCTGTGCAGCCCTATTCTCATGACACTGATGTCCCCTAAGCCTGTGCAGCCCAATTCTCCTGACGCTTATGTGCCCTGAGCCTGTGCAGCCCCATTCTCGTGACGCTGATGTGCCCTGAGCCTGTGCAGCCCCATTCTCCTGACGCTGATGTGCCCTGAGCCTGTGCAGCCCCATATTTTCCTGACGCTGATGTCCCCTGATCCTGTACAGCCCCATTCTCCTGACGCTGATGTGCCCTGAGCCTGTGCAGCCCCAAATTTTCCTGACGCTGATGTCCCCTGATCCTGTACAGCCCCATTCTCCTGACGCTGATGTCCCCTGAGCCTGTACAGCCCCATTCTCCTGACGCTGATGTGCCCTGAACCTGTGCAGCCCCATTCTCCTGATGCTGATGTCCCCTAAGCCTGTGCAGCCCAATTCTCCTGACGCTTATGTGCCCTGAGCCTGTGCAGCCCCATTCTCGTGAAGCTGATGTGCCCTGAGCCTGTGCAGCCCCATTCTCCTGATGCTGATGTCCCCTGAGCCTGTGCAGCCCCATTCTCCTGACGCTGATGTGCCCTGAGCCTGTGCAGCCCCATTCTGCTGACGCTGATGTCCCCTGAGCCTGTGCAGCCCCATTCTCCTGACGCTGATGTGCCCTGAGCCTGTGCAGCCCAATTCTCCTGACGCTTATGTGCCCTGAGCCTGTGCAGCCCCATTCTCCTGACGCTGATGTCCCCTGAGCCTGTACAGCCCCATTCTTGTGACGCTGATGTGCCCTGAGCCTGTGCAGCCCCATTCTCCTGACGCTGATGTCCCCTGAGCCTGTGCAGCCCCATTCTCCTGACGCTGGTGTGCCCTGAGCCTGTGCAGCCCTATTCTCATGACACTGATGTCCCCTAAGCCTGTGCAGCCCAATTCTCCTGACGCTTATGTGCCCTGAGCCTGTGCAGCCCTATTCTCCTGACGCTGATGTGCCCTGAGCCTGTGCAGCCCCATTCTCATGACGCTGATGTGCCCTGAGCCTGTGCAGTCCCATTCTCCTGACGCTGATGTGCCCTGAGCCTGTGCAGCTCCATTCTCCTGACGCTGATGTCCCCTGAGCCTGTGCAATCCCATTCTCCTGACGCTGATGTCCCCTGAGCCTGTACAGCCCCATTCTCCTGACACTGATGTGCCCTGAGCCTGTGCAGCCCCATTCTCCTGACGTTGATGTCCCCTAAGCCTGTGCAGCCCCATTCTCCTGACGCTGATGTGCCCTGAGCCTGTGCAGCCCCATTCTTCTGACGCTGATGTCCCCTAAGCCTGTACAGCCCAATTCTCCTGACGCTGATGTCCCATGAGCCTGTGCAGCCCCATTCTCCTGACGTTGATGTCCCCTGAGCCTGTGCAGCCCCATTCTCCTGACGCTTATGTCCCCTGAGCCTGTGCAGTCCCATTCTCCTGACGCTGATATCCCCTGAGCCTGTGCAATCCCATTCTCCTGACACTGATGTGCCCTGAGCCTGTGCAGTCCCATTCTCCTGACGCTGATGTCCCCAAAGCCTGTGCAGCCCCATTCTCCTGACGCCGATGTGCCCTGAGCCTGTGCAGCCCCATTCTCCTGATGCTGATGTCCCCTGAGCCTGTGCAGCCCCATTCTCCTGACGCTTATGTCCCCTGAGCCTGTGCAGCCCCATTCTCCTAACGCGCCTGGGAACTAGTCACTGATCCCATCAATTCCAATATCTGGATATTAGTCACTGTCCCATCAATTCCCATGCCTGGATACTAGTCACTGATCCCATCAATTGCAATGCCTGGATACTAGTCACTGATCCCATCAATTGCAATGCCTGGATACTAGTCACTGATCCCATCAATTGCAATGCCTGGATACTAGTCACTGATCCCATCAATTGCAATGCCTGGATACTAGTCACTGATCCCATCAATTCTAATGCCTAGACACTAGTCACTGATCCCATCAATTCCCATGTCTGGATACTAGTCACTGATCCCATCAATTCCCATGCCTAGATACTAGTCACGGATCCCATCAATTCCCATGCCTAGATACTAGTCACGGATCCCATCAATTACAGTGCCTGGATACTAGTCACTGATCCCATCAATCCCCATGCGTGGATACTAGTCACGGATCCCATCAATCCCCTTGCCTAGATACTAGTCACTGATCCCATCAATTCCCATGCCTGGATACTAGTCACTGATCCCATCAATTCCATTGCCTAGATACTAGTCACTGATCCCATCAATTCCCATGCCTGGATACTAGTCATTGATCCCATCAATTCCCATGCCTAGATACTAGTCACTGATCCCATCAATTCCCATGCCTGGATACTAGTCACTGATCCCATCAATTCCCATGCCTAGATACTAGTCACTGATCCCATCAATTCCCATGCCTGGATACTAGTCACTGATCCCATCAATTCCCATGCCTAGATACTAGTCACGGATCCCATCAATAACAGTGCCTGGATACTAGTCACTGATCCCATCAATTCCATTGCTTGGATACTAGTCACTGATCCCATCAATTCCCATGCCTAGATACTAGTCACTGATCCCATCAATTCCCATGCCTGGATATTAGTCACTGATCCCATCAATTCCATTGCCTAGATACTAGTCACTGATCCCATCAATTCCAATGCCTAGATACTAGTTGTAATGTCTAAGTTTTAGGCCGTATCGATACCCCCTACTGGTTATGTAACATGAGCTAGTCCGGCTCCATGGTAACAAGCGGAAAGTCCGCCATCATGTGGAACAAGCCTGAGTATTGACATGTTTTTACAGAAATAAATTATAGACTTCAAATAACATTGGGTTCCCCCGGGCTCTGCCTGGTTTCCTCCCACCATAAAGCTGGGCGCCATCGTATAAGTGAAATATTCTTGAGTACGGCGTAGAACACCAATCAAATAAATAAATAAATCAGATTACACACCCCATGAACACCACTAGCAAATTTTGTACCGAAACCTTGAGCAAGGTCAAGCTAACAGGCGTCATGGTGACAAGGCAGCAGGTGATCTCAGAAAGAACAAAAGTCTAAACCTTGGCTTCCATTGATACTGTAGACCCTAATTCTTCAACCGCCATCATGTGAAACAAGCCTGAATACAGCCGTCAAGTGTGTCACCAAATAAACTGTTTTTGTTCGTCTATACACAATTAATTAAGACATTATACTAGTCACTGATGGGATCAATCAGACTGACTTAGTGATCTCCCCTTACTTGGGTTGTATCTAGCACCTGTTGCCAAGAATGTGGCTTTGTGCCACAGTAGGTGCACTCCTTCGTCCAGCCATGGCTGTGCTTTGTTAAACAATCAGAGTTAATTAAGGGCATTAGCTTAATACAAGACCGGGTTAACACGTGAACAAGTTGAAGAAATGGGTACAGTAGGTAGTTAAATCAAGCATAAAACTCTATCTTTCATCTTATGTTTATCGACACAAGAAACATAATAAGTTTTTTGCTGGATTCTGTGAAGACCTGACGTTGACAAACCCCTCAAAGCATAAATTATTGCCATAATTAAAAAAATTAAGGTGGCTCAATTGACTTGTGAAAATCTGACAAGATATCATTGATCACAGCATTAAAATTCCCAACTTTGCAGGCAGTTTGTGAACTGTTTAAGAGGGCATTACGGACACTGATGGAGGACTTTGCTCCCATCTGTAACCAGGTGACGCAGATGTTGATGGAGATGTACCAGACTGTGCCCTACGCAGCTATACTCGACATTTCTAAACAGGTCAGCTCAGGCCTTTGGGCAGATATTACTACATTGTAAGGTTATTCCCAGAATTTGGGCAAAAGTTTAGATGGTTTATCGTACTTCAACCTTAAATTTACTGTACGTGAACAAAATTATGTTCTTCCCAATGTAAATACAGCAGATGGATGAATGAAAGGCGTGGGTTTTGTTATAATGAGTTTGGTTTGTTATTTCAGCTGATAGTACTGTTCAGTACTGAGAAGGAAATGGAGAACACAACAAAAGGCTTATTCAGTGCAGTTTGTGGGAAGACGTTAACATTATTCCAGTCAGGGGCAGGTAACTACAGTATTGACATGTTTTTACAGAAATAAATTATAGACTTCAAATAACATTGGGTTTCCCCCAGGCTCTGCCCGGTTTCCTCCCACCATAAAGCTGGGCGCCATCGTATAAGTGAAATATTCTTGAGTACGGCGTAGAACACCAATCAAATAAATAAATAAATCAGATAACATACCCCATGAACACCACTAGCAAATTTTGTACCGAAACCTTGAGCAAGGTCAAGCTAACAGGTGTCATGGTGACAAGGCAGCAAGTGATGTCAGAAAGAACAAAAGTCTCAGCCTTGTCTAAACCTTGAAACATTCTGTGAGAACTGTGGGGAGTAGAGAAATAATCAGCCTCCAAGGTGAGAGGGTTAGCAGGCCAGGTTTCCTTCGGGCTCTGCCAGGTTTCCTCCCACCATAATGGTGGCCAGCGTTGTTCAAGTGAAATATTCTTGAGTACAGCGTAAATCACCATTCAGATAAATAAAGGAATAAAGTTTAGTGGTGGCAGTGATGTGAAGTGAGTATAGGCATTGGCATCTGCGCAGTGAGGACTATGATTGAGTAACCTTAAAAGTCCTTGTTTTATTGAGTTATTTACATATATTTAGTAAGTTTTTTTGGTTTTTTTTGACAGCCATCCGCTTGTAGTAACTTTGTATCTTTGTTTTGCACGTGTTAAACCAGTGTTGTGGGCCTCCGTGGCTCAGTCGGTTAGCGCGCTAGCGCAGCGTAATGACCCAGGAGCCTCTCACCAACTCGCTGTGAGTTCAAGTCCAGCTTATGCTGGCTTCCTCTCTGGCTGTAAGTGGGAAAGTCTGTCAGCAACCTCCGGATGGTCGTGGGTTTCCCCCGGGCTGTGCTCAGTTTCCACCCACCATAATGCTGGCCGCCGTCGTATAAGTGAAATATTCTTGAGTACGGCGTAAAACACCAATCAAAAATAAAATAAATAAATAAACCAGTGTTGGTTTCTGACACAACACATGTTAGTGTATGATTGAAAACATGTAATCTATGAGATACTCAGGTGTGAACCAGTGTTTTGTTGTTGTGTACTTACAGGTATTCAGGAGCACACAGATGTTGTGGAACAGTTCATGGGCTTCCTGGCTCAGGTACTTCTACAACTCTTACAGCAGAAGAAACTATTAAATATCTGCCCATGAGTTATCAGTCCATAGTCGTCGTTGATTAGTCTGTTCAATTTAAATGCAACTTTTATTTATTTTTTGTAAAAACTTAATCAGGTACCCTGCCTACTCATGTCGATAAAGGCATGGCTCATGGGGCAGTGTATATTAGGCACTCCGGTTTCCTTCATCCATAAACCTAACTACCATCATTTATTTATTTATTTGTTTTGTGTTTTATACCTTGCTCAAGAATATTTCACTTATACGACGATGGCCAGCATTATGGTGGGAGGAAAACAAATGTCCTTGGTGATCCATAGGTTGCTGGCAGTCCGACTGCCATCATATAAGTGAACACTTGATGAATATAGTGGTTAATAACAATCAAATTATTAATGAAATCAAATATAAACTTGAAAAAATGCTTTTGTACTTTCAGATGTTTTTTAGGGGGGATGGGGGGGGGGGGGGTAGTTTATTTACATTGATATTCACTGTTTCATTTTAAATTGACATATTTCTTAATCAGATATGGAAGAAAAGATTTGTTTAATGAAGTCACTTACATACTCAGTTCAGTTGTCAGGTAACATGACTTTCTTTTTTGTTTTTTTAGATGACAAAGAAATGCAGGCATTTGGTCACAAAAGAAACTTGTAGTTTAGAGGGACTTTTCCAAGCAGGTAAGGCATAATCAGGTTCCTTTTCACCATTTTCACTTCCTGCTCTTCTCAGATAGTGTCAGGTTCCTCACAGTATGAAGTATGTGATCGTCTGCGCATACATTAAATTGAGATATTTTGATAAGCTGAAGGGTTACCTCACTACCTCAGTTTGAGAGTTTGCTGGCTTTATAGTAGACAGTAGTTCTGGCTGCCTGGCTCTCAGTATACTCTGGTGCCTGGGTGGGGCAGGAATTCTGGCTGGCTGGCTTTCAGTATGCTCTGGTCACTGGGTTGTTCAGGAGGTCTAGCTAGCCCACTCCTAGGAGTTTTGGCAGGCCCGCTCTTAGTATGCTGTGGTGACTTCACTAAGCCATGTGTGTTAGCCAGCCAGCTTTCAGTATGCTCTGGTGAGTGAGTGGGCCAGGAGATTTGGCAGGCCCGCTCTTAGTATGCTGTGGTGACTTCACTAAGCCATGTGTGTTAGCCAGCCCGCTTTCAGTATGCTCTGGTGAGTGAGTGGGCCAGGAGTTTTGGCAGGCCCGCTCTTAGTATGCTGTGGTGACTTCAATAAGCCATGTGTGTTAGCCAGCCCACTTTCAGTGTGCTCTGGTGAGTGAGTGGACCAGGAGTTTTGGCAGGCCCGCTCCTAGTATGCTGTGGCGACTTCACTAAGCCATGTGTGTTAGCCAGCCAGCTTTCAGTATGCTCTGGTGAGTGAGTGGGCCAGGAGTTTTGGCAGGCCCGCTCTTAGTATGCTTGGTGACTTCACTAAGCCATGTGTGTTAGCCAGCCCACTTTCAGTGTGCTCTGGTGAGTGAGTGGACCAGGAGTTTTGGCAGGCCCGCTCTTAGTATGCTGTGGTGACTTCACTAAGCCATGTGTGTTAGCCAGCCCGCTTTCAGTGTGCTCTGGTGAGTGAGTGGACCAGGAGTTTTGGCAGGCCCTCTCTTAGTATGCTGTGGTGACTTCACTAAGCCATGTGTGTTAGCCAGCCCACTTTCAGTATGCTCTGGTGAGTGAGTGGACCAGGAGTTTTGGCAGGCCCGCTCTTAGTATGCTGTGGTGACTTCACTAAGCCATGTGTGTTAGCCAGCCCGCTTTCAGTATGCTCTGGTGAGTGAGTGGGCCAGGAGTTTTGGCAGGCCCGCTCTTAGTATGCTGTGGTGACTTCACTAAGCCATGTGTGTTAGCCAGCCCACTTTCAGTATGCTCTGGTGAGTGAGTGGGCCAGGAGTTTTGGCAGGCCCGCTCTTAGTATGCTGTGGTGACTTCACTAAGCCATGTGTGTTAGCCAGCCAGCTTTCAGTATGCTCTGGTGAGTGAGTGGGCCAGGAGTTTTGGCAGGCCCGCTCTTAGTATGCTTGGTGACTTCAATAAGCCATGTGTGTTAGCCAGCCCACTTTCAGTATGCTCTGGTGAGTGAGTGGGCCAGGAGTTTTGGCAGGCCCGCTCTTAGTATGCTGTGGTGACTTCACTAAGCCATGTGTGTTAGCCAGCCCACTTTCAGTGTGCTCTGGTGAGTGAGTGGACCAGGAGTTTTGGCAGGCCCGCTCTTAGTATGCTGTGGTGACTTCACTAAGCCATGTGTGTTAGCCAGCCCACTTTCAGTATGCTCTGGTGAGTGAGTGGGCCAGGAGTTTTGGCAGGCCGGCTCTTAGTATGCTGTGGTGACTTCAATAAGCCATGTGTGTTAGCCAGCCCGCTTGCAGTGTGCTCTGGTTAGTGAGTGGACCAGGAGTTTTGGCAGGCCCGCTCTTAGTATGCTGTGGTGACTTCACTAAGCCATGTGTGTTAGCCAGCCCACTTTCAGTATGCTCTGGTGAGTGAGTGGGCCAGGAGTTTTGGCAGGCCCGCTCTTAGTATGCTGTGGTGACTTCACTAAGCCATGTGTGTTAGCCAGCCAGCTTTCAGTATGCTCTGGTGAGTGAGTGGGCCAGGAGTTTTGGCAGGCCGGCTCTTAGTATGCTGTGGTGACTTCACTAAGCCATGTGTGTTAGCCAGCCCACTTTCAGTATGCTCTGGTGAGTGAGTGGGCCAGGAGTTTTGGCAGGCCCGCTCTTAGTATGCTGTGGTGACTTCACTAAGCCATGTGTGTTAGCCAGCCCGCTTTCAGTGTGCTCTGGTGAGTGAGTGGACCAGGAGTTTTGGCAGGCCCGCTCTTAGTATGCTGTGGCGACTTCACTAAGCCATGTGTGTTAGCCAGCCCACTTTCAGTATGCTCTGGTGAGTGAGTGGGCCAGGAGTTTTGGCAGGCCGGCTCTTAGTATGCTTGGTGACTTCACTAAGCCATGTGTGTTAGCCAGCTCACTTTCAGTGTGCTCTGGTGAGTGAGTGGACCAGGAGTTTTGGCAGGCCCGCTCTTAGTATGCTGTGGTGACTTCACTAAGCCATGTGTGTTAGCCAGCCCGCTTTCAGTGTGCTCTGGTGAGTGAGTGGACCAGGAGTTTTGGCAGGCCCGCTCTTAGTATGCTGTGGCGACTTCACTAAGCCATGTGTGTTAGCCAGCCCACTTTCAGTATGCTCTGGTGAGTGAGTGGGCCAGGAGTTTTGGCAGGCCGGCTCTTAGTATGCTTGGTGACTTCACTAAGCCATGTGTGTTAGCCAGCTCACTTTCAGTGTGCTCTGGTGAGTGAGTGGACCAGGAGTTTTGGCAGGCCTGCTCTTAGTATGCTGTGGTGACTTCACTAAGCCATGTGTGTTAGCCAGCCCGCTTTCAGTGTGCTCTGGTGAGTGAGTGGACCAGGAGTTTTGGCAGGCCCGCTCTTAGTATGCTGTGGTGACTTCACTAAGCCATGTGTGTTAGCCAGCCCACTTTCAGTATGCTCTGGTGAGGGAGTGGGCCAGGAGTTTTGGTAGGCCCGCTCTTAGTATGCTGTGGTGACTTCACTAAGCCATGTGTGTTAGCCAGCCCGCTTTCAGTGTGCTCTGGTGAGTGAGTGGACCAGGAGTTTTGGCAGGCCCGCTCTTAGTATGCTGTGGTGACTTCACTAAGCCATGTGTGTTAGCCAGCCCACTTTCAGTATGCTCTGGTGAGTGAGTGGACCAGGAGTTTTGGCAGGCCCGCTCTTAGTATGCTGTGGTGACTTCACTAAGCCATGTGTGTTAGCCAGCCCACTTTCAGTATGCTCTGGTGAGTGAGTGGGCCAGGAGTTTTGGCAGGCCCGCTCTTAGTATGCTGTGGTGACTTCAATAAGCCATGTGTGTTAGCCAGCCCACTTTCAGTATGCTCTGGTGAGGGAGTGGGCCAGGAGTTTTGGCAGGCCCGCTCTTAGTATGCTGTGGTGACTTCACTAAGCCATGTGTGTTAGCCAGCCCGCTTTCAGTATGCTTTGGTGAGGGAGTGGGCCATGTGTGCTTGCTGGCCTGCTCTTAGCATGCTCTGCTGACTGGTTGGGCTGGAATCCCAGGTGTCTTTGTTGTTGGTTTTAGTTCAGGTTGACATGTTCATCAACAAGTTGACATTATGATACCACAGTAATAATTTAAACGCAATTCACAATTCTGCAATCTCTTCAATCCTTACGCATCTGATAAACATAGTTGTGACAGTATAATAATTTTGGCCATTTCTGCAGATTTAAAGGCAATACCTTAGGACTGTGTAATTAGAGAATAATATCTGGGCATGTCAGTGTAAATCATTTTACTTTATTTTGGTTTTGAGGCCAATTTGAACATATCACAGTTTGGAACATTATGCAGTTTTATGAACTGCTTAATCAGGCGAGCTACCAGAATTCTCTGAATACATTGTTTAAAATTATTTTTCATCAATCGCTTATTAAGAGTAATTGATAAGTTCCTGTTCCGGTGTAAACAAGCCTTCGCGGAAAGTCTATACTGGTGGCCCTTCTGTTCATTCAGGCATGCTCCATTGGCAGGCCACTGCACGCAATACATGTTCGTTTTGTTCACCGAAGTAATTTTCACTGTACACATGTGTAACCGTAGTCATTATTAATTAGTACAAAATGTTATTGTCTTTCCTTTGCTATGTTATCTTTCCTCTATATTGCAGGTATTGTAGGCATGGCATTGCCAGAAAGCCATACTGTCAAGGCCGCGTGCTGTTTCTTGGTATGAAATTTTCATTTTTATTTTGCTCATTTTTTCACTTTTAGCCTTTCATAGTGAGCATTGACCTCGTGGAAATTATCAGTTCTCACATGGAATTAACCTTGCCCTGTCTGTTGGTCAGATTTGTATCTCTAGTAGTAAATAACTAGCTGTGGAGATCTACTAATAAGAAAACAGAAAAACTACCAGGAAGTTTGAAAGATTCTGCCAGGAAGGCCTAATTACAACAACAAAGTGACATACGTTTTTCACGCTTAAAATCAGTCGTGCTGTTAGTTATGAGTAACAAGGTATTATGTCCGGAAATTATATGTATTATTGTCTCTTTAATCGTTCAAGGGGGAGTTCATGATGGCGGGCAGCTCAAGTCCTGAAATCCACGAAGTCACATTATCCAATGCTCATCACCTCATTGATCAGCTGCTTAGGGTAATTATATCCTTTCTTCTTTGTTAAGTGTAGAGTAAGTATTGTAATGGGGTATATCCCCATCCCTTTAGTTTGTTAATTGAAGGTTTCATTACCCTGTGCTACAGTGAACCACTCTGCTGGTGTGTCACTGTGTGTGTGTGTGTGTGTGCTGTTTGTTTACAGTGTATAGGAGGTTTATCACCTCGGAGTGTGATGGATCACATGGCTGATGTGTCTCTGGATGTGTGTACTGTTTGTTTACAGTGTATAGGAGGTTTATCACCTCGTTTTGTGATGGATCACATGGCTGGTGTGTTACTGTATGTGTGTACTGTTTGTTTACAGTGTATAGGAGGTTTATCACCTTGGGGTGTGATGGATCACATGGCTGATGTGTCACTGTATGTGTGTACTGTTTGTTTACAGTGTATAGGAGGTTTATCACCTTGGGGTGTGATGGATCACATGGCTGGTGTGTCACTGTGTGTGTGTACTGTTTGTTTACAGTGTATAGGAGGTTTATCACCTTGGGGTGTGATGGATCACATGGCTGGTGTGTCTCTGTATGTGTGTACTGTTTGTTTACAGTGTATAGGAGGTTCATCACCTCGGGGTGTGATGGATCACATGGCTGGTGGTTTACTGTATGTGTGTACTGTTTGTTTACAGTGTATAGGAGGTTTATCACCTCGGGGTGTGATGGATCACATGGCTGGTGTGTCACTGTATGTGTGTACTGTTTGTTTACAGTGTATAGGAGGTTTATCACCTTGGGGTGTGATGGATCACATGGCTGGTGTGTTACTGTGTGTGTGTACTGTTTGTTTACAGTGTATAGGAGGTTCATCACCTCGGGGTGTGATGGATCACATGGCTGGTGTGTCACTGTGTGTGTGCTGTTTGTTTACAGTGTATAGGAGGTTTATCACCTCGGGGTGTGATGGATCACATGGCTGGTGTGTTACTGTATGTGTGTACTGTTTGTTTACAGTGTATGGGAGGTTTATCACCCAGGGTTGTGATGGATCACATGGCTGGTGTGTCATTGTGTGTGTGTACTGTTTGTTTACAGTGTATGGGAGGTTTATCACCTCGTGGTGTGATGGATCACATGGCTGGTGTGTCACTGTGTGTGTGTACTGTTTGTTTACAGTGTATAGGAGGTTTATCACCTTGGGGTGTGATGGATCACATGGCTGGTGTGTCACTGTATGTGTGTACTGTCTGTTTACAGTGTATAGGAGGTTCATCACCTCGGGTGTGATGGATCACATGGCTGGTGTGTCACTGTGTGTGTGTACTGTTTGTTTACAGTGTATAGGAGGTTTATCACCTCGGAGTGTGATGGATCACATGGCTGGTGTGTCTCTGTATGTGTGTACTGTTTGTTTACAGTGTATAGGAGGTTCATCACCTCGGGGTGTGATGGATCACATGGCTGGTGGTTTACTGTATGTGTGTACTGTTTGTTTACAGTGTATAGGAGGTTTATCACCTCGGGGTGTGATGGATCACATGGCTGGTGTGTCACTGTATGTGTGTGCTGTTTGTTTACAGTGTATAGGAGGTTCATCACCTCGGGGTGTGATGGATCACATGGCTGGTGTGTCACTGTATGTGTGTACTGTTTGTTTACAGTGTATAGGAGGTTTATCACCTCGGAGTGTGATGGATCACATGGCTGGTGTGTCACTGTATGTGTGTACTGTTTGTTTACAGTGTATAGGAGGTTTATCACCTCGGAGTGTGATGGATCACATGGCTGGTGTGTCACTGTGTGTGTGTACTGTCTGTTTACAGTGTATAGGAGGTTTATCACCTTGGGGTGTGATGGATCACATGGCTGGTGTGTCACTGTATGTGTGTACTGTCTGTTTACAGTGTATAGGAGGTTTATCACCTCGGGGTGTGATGGATCACATGGCTGGTGTGTCACTGTATGTGTGTACTGTTTGTTTACAGTGTATAGGAGGTTTATCACCTCGGAGTGTGATGGATCACATGGCTGGTGTGTCACTGTATGTGTGTACTGTCTGTTTACAGTGTATAGGAGGTTTATCACCGCGGGGTGTGATGGATCTCATGGCTGGTGGTTTACTGTATATGTGTACTGTTTGTTTACAGTGTATAGGAGGTTCATCACCTCGGGGTGTGATGGATCACATGGCTGATGTGTTACTGTCGGTATGCAAGGCTCACACACAACACATCCACAAATGGTTGGAGGTTATGGTAGACAAGGAAGGTTATCCATCAATACGATTGCAAAAGGAAGACAAACAAAAGTTCATCAAAAATATTATGAGGTGAGTGAGCAAATTATCCCAATGTAAAGCTCAGACTAAATAAAGAAGGGCATTCAGTGACTCAGTCATTAACAGTGTCACTCTTGTCAAAAGATTTGTCAGGTGCCTGACTCAATACTCAACAAAGTGTGGTGCTGGTAGTTTCTTTGAGCTCTGTTCCATTGTGTCCCCCGATAGAAACTGGCTTTGAAATTTTTGAGTGTGTAAAAACTATGAAATAAGTACTAATGAAATTTTGCTTGTATATAAAAAGAATGGACAAGTTAAAACAGTTACTAAATGCAGTCACAATACAGCATATTTATCTTTTGTTCAGACACACCCACAGACTTTGTGATTATGATGATTGGTTGTTTTATAAAAAAAAAACAGAAATCCTGTGAATAAGAGAAGGGTACGCGAGGCTGTCACAGAATTCACCTTCCTGGCTCGAGGGCTGATGGGAACAGAATACGCTGCACACTCTACACCGATGATCTAGGTCAAGGTCGATATCGTGAAGATTGTGGATGGTGATGATGGACTGACAGGATGGGAAATCCAGGCAGTGCAAGGAGGGTATCTGTAGGGGCTGGGGATGATCTGATTTGGGGTATGTGGGTGGGTTCTGCAGCAAAAGACTGTGGTAGACAAACTCTCTTAACATGTCCATGGGCTGGCCGACTTAGCCCATTGACTGTGTCTGTTCGAATCTTTGGTGAAGTGTGAATACACAAGATAAGATCTGGAAAAAAGGTGGAAAAAATGTTTAACATACAATGTAGGAATATGTGAGACGAATGAAAATCAACCACAGTACAAATTTACCATGCCGTAAGGGACACTACAGCTGGCACTTGTTCTTAACTTCATGTAAAGCCCAGATTTAACAAAAGTTCTAGTTTCTGGTGTATAGGCTGTGTTCCACACTGATTTTTACCAACTATGTTGTGAGACAACAAAGGGTTGTTGTTGTAGTATAACTCAGGTGCTGTATAGTTAGTTTCCTATATATTCTGTACAGTATAAAATATCTAACAGTGTTTTGAGTTGAAATTTGAAAGAGCAAAATACTACTGTTTCTTCCCCTGGGTTGATGATAGTCTGCATATTTTTGTTTTTAAAGATACTACGCTGCATTATCAAAACACAACTGGTAACCTGCATAGGTTTTTTTTGTTTGAAAGATATTATGATGCATTATGAAAACATAATTGCACATGTTTTTTAGGTTTTGTGATGTACCCAGTAGCCTGGTAACTCTGTCAAGTGACTACTAATGTAAACAGTTTGACTTTACTCTGAACATTCAGCCCTAACGTCAGACTCCCAATCTTTTCTGTCTGCAGTGTAAAGCAGTGCATCAATGAGTTTTAAAGTTACAAGTTGTGTGACTAATTAACAGATCTCAGGGGCAATAATAAAGCCTTAAAAATGTGCTAGAGGAGCCATCTTGGCGGACAAACTGACAGCTTCAAGAAAATATACTGTTCTCACATTGATGTAAAATTTTGATTGACAATGCCAACTGATCACTTGTTTCTCTCCAGTTAAAAAAAAAATTATGATTGTGTATTGCAAAGGTTGTGTATAGAATCTCGAACAAGTGACAAGTGTGTTACTGTATGTACTGCGTTAATCCATGTGTAAGCGTAAGCATTTTTGTGTAGTCATTGGATTGTATTTAGAACACGTCGTGATAAATGCTGATAAAATTAATAAATTTTTACTAATTCTGTTCCAATTTGACTGTTATTGCTGGAGAGATACTGAATCATGGGGATATACTGCTATGTCTTTCCAATCTTAAGGTGCTGTCATATGAGAAATGTGTAACTTTGATATTCATGCATGTTTAAAAATGATAACATGAACAAACATGTAAAAAGTGAACGGTATTTATGTTGAGCATATGTGTAGGTAGGAAATATGTCATTAAAAAACTGAAATGTTTTCCTCAACTCTTTGGATATGGCTATTTATTTGTACAGTGCTATCAAAATGTTTCCTAACTAGTGCATTATATAAACAAGTTGTTTACTGTCAACTCTTTCATAAGAACCCCACATCATATTTTCTAATACATGTACATCTAACTTGTAATGTTTTTCTGTATAATCAATGTTTTTTTGTTGTTTTTTGTTTACACATGAAAAGCTGATTTGTAATTAGTTGTTCATTTTATGGTTGATTACCAATGGCTATTTGACCAGGCTAGATGTGTTATAGCATCTAATTGTGTACATTTAGTGCTCATCAGATATTTAATTTCCAGGACTCCATTCATTTCCTTTTTTTTTCCATGGGAACAGACTTTACTGAAGAGTGCTGCCTGTCTAGTCTTTTGTAGACACAAGTCATATTAGGTGCCATCATTGTCAGAAACTGTGAGCCATGACAGAGGAATAAGATTGGTGGATATTTGAATCAGGTTGTATTAAGAAATAATCATGAATATAGTGATTGTTTATGAAACAATTTCAAACCTCTGTTTGTTGAGATATGTGAATTTTTGAGAAGGAAATTAGGTTTGAATGATTGTTCATGTTTCAGTGTTTGTGTGGATGTACATACTTGTGTTTCAAAATGACCTCAGAAAACTGCTTCCAAATTCCATTCCTCGTTTGTAATCATTAGTAACTATTAGCTGTTGGGTTTGAGGGTCCTTGACCAGCTGAGCACTACTACACCAGTCACAAAGTTGCCATGGTGAGCTAATTTGATTGTAACTACCACAGCAGCCACAAAGCTGTGATGATAAGCTTAGTTGATTCAACTACCACAGCAGCCACAAACCTGTCATGATGAGCTATTTTGATTGTAACTACCACAGCAGCCGTGATGAGCTAATTTGATTGTAACTACCACAGCAGCCACAAAGCTGCCATGATAAGCTTAGTTGATTCAACTTCCACAGCAGCCACAAACCTCTCACGATGAGTTATTTTGATTGTAACTACCACAGCAGCCATGATGAGCTAATTTGATTGTAACTACCACAGCAGTCACAAAGCTGCAATGATAGGCTTGGTTCATTGTAACTACCACAGCAGCCATGAGGCTGCCATTATAAATTAATTTGATTGTAATTACCACAGCTGCCACAAGGTTGCCATGATAAGCTAATTGGATTGTGATTACCACAGCAACTACAAAGCTGCCATTATGGGTCAAGTTGATTGTAACTACCATGGCAGACATATAGCTGTCATCATGGGATGGTTGACAAAGCTGCCATGATAGGCTAATTAGCTACCACGATAACCAACGTTAAAAGGCATCTATACATGTAGTTAGATTCAAATTAGCTTACAATATCTTGGTTCAACAGGGCTCTGATATACAGTTATGACCAGTTTATATAATTTTATGCTCTACAAATCTTATGCAAGTTTTTGGTTATTTTCATTTACTGCAAAATTAGAAGTGTCCAACTATTTAACTGTTCTACTGAACTGAAGTTGATAGGTATTTGCTATTATTAATGCCTCGTGAATTCAATAAACATGTTTATTGGCATAACACTATTTTATGAGCATAAAAGATGAAAAAAGAAACACCAAGATAAAGTTAATTATATGGGCTGTGGAAGTGAAAAAAAGATAATTTCGTACCTTACAAACTGAAATGCTGTGTGTTTTTAATAGCCGTTTTAGTGGACTGCAAAACTGAACTGTGTCCTGTTGTAAGGTAGTGCACGGGTGACATACATATTTCAGATTGTAAAGTTAAGTTTATTTATTTACGGGCTGATTTCTTAATATTACCTTATTTCATTTACTTGTCATGTTTTAGGCTTAGCTGTCATTTTCTATGACCACACCTTGTCGGTTTTGTGTTATAATGGCTTGCTCCTACAAATATCAAAAACTTTTATAGCGCAAAGTAAATGACCATTCATATCATTACAGCCACTACGTGTATATATGCACAGGTCTGCCTTTGAGTGCAAGTAAAACACAATTTTTGTGGTTTATTAATTGAACAGACTAAAATTTGAGTGTGACTGAATTCAGATTCAGTTTGGTCAAAACTATATTCGGGCTGTCCATAAGCCATCAAATATGGTTTGGGTTAAAAGGGATATTTTTGTTTTTTCTGTGAAAAAAAAGTTGTTAAAATGTGTAAAAGTTGTTCAATGATGCTAATATGGATACTTTTTTTCTACCCTGATAGTAAATCCTAAATGGCTGTCCATATACATGTCTGTTGTCCAGTGCTTCGACGCCACGACCACGTTTTCTGTGATGTACTTTTGTCATAAAGAAGAAAACTATGATGAACAAATGAAATGCCACAGTGTGAGAGCTGTTTTCAATACTGTTTCTTATAAAATTAATGCTATCGTTTTTATACTCCGAAATGTAGACGCTTTGGTGACTTATTTTTTGGCGTGAGATCGTCATATGTCACGTCGTCGAACTGGAAGTTCAGCGATTTTCGTCAGCGGTCTCGCCACGATATGGCTGAAATGTGGCCTGTGTGGCGTTAAATTTTATTCCTTAGTTCATTCGTTTGTAGATTACACGTACAGCGTTTCTCCAAGGCCTAGTGGTTAGTGTCGTATAGCAGCACAATGAACGAAGAGCATTTCAGCGATGCGGTCGATTTGAGTTCAAGTCCAGCTCATGCTGGCTTTCTCTCTGGTTCACCGCGCATGTGACGTATAGATGTCAAGACCATAGTGTAAAAAGGCAGCAATCTGAGGATGGTCGTGAGTTTTCAACAGGCTCTGTGCGGTTCCCTCCCACCGTAGTGCTGGCCTCCGCCGTATAAGTGATTCCCTCCCACCGTAGTGCTGGCCTCCGCCATATAAGTGAAATATTCTTGAGTACGGCGTAAAACACCAGTGAAACAAATAAATAACTGGCAGCCAGGTTTATGGATGAATGAAACCGGAGTGCCTACCATACACTACTCCAAGTGGCAGATTAACTACCACGAGAATGGGGAATCCACAGGTTTGAAGGTAAGACGGCAATGTGCGGATGGTTGTGCATGGGTTTTCCCCTAGGCTCTGCAAGGTTTCCTCCAACCATAATGCTGTCCGCCGTCGTATAAATGAAATATTCTTGAGCATGGCGTAAAACACCAATAATTAAATATAATTGAATCCCTTGATTTGAGGATGCCATGGGCATCATAGCTATGTGGCGAGACGGATACTGTCATTCCTGTCCGCTATAAAGTACCAGGAGATATATACATGTTTATACTGCCAAAACATGGGGATTTCCCTTCTACACCAAACGTCCGTATCACCTCAGTGCCCCAAAAGTAAACTTATCTTGTGGTTTTCCTGTCGGACAAAAAACGCAAACTTACAATAGCTCCAACATTCCGCAGAAGGCCAATTTCGTCTTGCTTCCGAAGGCCATCGATATATGTGAATGGCCCATGCTGAAAGATAGGGATGTCGAAACGCACATGGTACGGTTAGGCAGAGAATGGGCCCCAGAGAGGGGTGATAAGAAATGCAATGGACCTGGCACGATAAAGCGAGAAATTGGCCCCAGTGCAAGAAACTGTACACTGCAATAAGCGAAAATGACTATACATCCCTGGGCCCAGTAGTTCAAACCTGGTTTTAGACTTAATACTAGGTTTAACTTTAAGCCAAGTCTTCAATTTTGTGCTTAGCCAAAAAATTTTGTGTAATATTATATTAAATGTGAACTAAAATTGCTGCTGGGTTTGGTTAGTGTTAAATATTAAATATGATTTAATACCAGTATTAGCTAATACACTTTTGAACAACTGGGCCCATGCAGAGTGACACTCTCGTAAGGCTACTTCTTTTTTCAGTTCTGTTTACTCTTCTTTTCTTGTTATATGGCAAGCATGCAACCTATAAACCTCCAAAGAGGCAATGAAGGGATACAGAGATCATAAAATGGTAACCTCGTCACAATGAAATATCTTTTTGCATTAGACACTGTAGATTGGGAGAAATCACTACACCACAAATGGAAGCTTCTGACTTATAATAATAATATGTAACAAATATTTATAATTCCGCTACACGTAACATTTTAATGCTAGACGACCACGTGCTCTGCAGCCAGGATTCACGTATGATTTCACCATAGTTGCTACAAGTTGTGTATACCATACCTTAAACAGTTATCCATTCAAATTCATGATACGTGGGAAGGTCAGCCAGCAACCTGCGGTTGGTCTTGGGTTTCCCCCGGGCACTGCCCGGTTTCCACCCACCATAATGCTGGCCGCCGTCGTATAAGTGAAATATTATTGAGTACGGCGTAAAACACCAATCAAATAAATAAATAAATTCATGATAACACTTATTTTAATGCAAGATGGCCTATAAATCTTTACTCATACAAAAGTATGATTTCGAAGAAAAAAAAACAAGAACCACAAAGATTCGAACTCTTCCCAGTTCTCCCCAGATTGTTCGTTAGTTCGCTGTAGTATGTAAGATGCCTTACACATCTTACACATGTGGCAGAAATACGTGTTTTAAACTTACTAAACTATGAAAAAAATGACAACATATGTCTTACATGTGAAAACAAACGTTAGCCAAAACAAAACTTGGACAGCACGCGCAAATACATAGGCGTATTTGAAAGTTTCAGTAAAAATATTTTTCTGGTTAACGTTGATCTTCACACTGTAAATTTGAAAATTTAAAAAATGCAGTTTTGGCAGGTTATTACTAAGCTATCATTCCTCTCCGGCCGTACTTGGAAAGGTCTTGCAGTAACCTGCGGATGGTCGTGGGTAATGCTGGCCGCTGTCGTATAAGTGAAATGTTCTTGAGTACGGCGTAAAACACCAAATAAATAAATACTAAGCAACCATCTATTTTAAGATCGAAGTGCCCATTAAAGTTTCACGGTCATTAAAGAAGATGCACTCTAGATAATTTTTAGTTCAAACGAGGCACTTAATTTACTGTTAAGATCAGCGTTAGCCACGCAGAAAAATATTTTTACTGAAACAGTCACGTGCCGTTTGCATTTCTGTGTGTGTTAAAGTTTTGGTTACTGTTTGTTTTCATCTTCAAGACATAAACTTTATAATGCATGTGATCAGGTTTGACATATTTTAGCAAGTTTAAAATCCGCATTTCTTCCCAAATCGGTGTGGCATCCTTCATGGTGCCGTACATAAGACTAATGAAGTCACCGTGGAAAACAGTTCGAATCTTAGTGGATCTTTTTATTTCTTTGGAAAAATGTACTTTTGTGTGTGTTAAGATATAGGCCAACTTGTATTAAATAAATAAGTGTTGTCATGAATTAGAATCGATAATTATTAAGGTATGCTAATGTAGCATGTTGGAAAGATACCAGATACATAGGGGAATCCTTCTGAAGAGCACATGTGGTCGTCTATCATTAACTTGTCACGCTAGGTGTAACATGTGGAAGTTACGTTTGTTATACATTCATTTTATTTATTTGACCTGTATTTGTATGGTGATAGGATAGTTGACCTAATGTTATTGTATTTTTGAATTTCGACTTTAAAATCTGATCTGGATTTATTGCAATATGCTTTTTTATCTTAAAAAATGCTTTTTTCTTGAATCGTTAAAAACTGGTATAAAGGAAACAAACGGATGCGATCAGTGTTATTTATTTGCTTGTTTGTTGGACTGATTGAGCGAAGGTTATGGGTGAAAGAAATCACCAACCTTCAACAGACGCCCGACAAACCTCCGGGCTTAAAGTTACAGTCGAACTCCGATGAATCAGAGAAGGGAAGGTTATAATGGATGGTTATGCACTGCATGTGTTAGGCATAATCGGCTGGTTAAACGAGTAATTTTTGAAGATTATTGGTAAAAAAAACAACTAACAAAGGAATTCCAGTTCATCCAGGACAAATGAAAGTCATAAAGGTATGCTAAGTTCAACAGTTTAACAATATTGTTGTTAACGATGAACTAAAAAATGAATAAACCATAGGGTGTTAGCACAAGATAAGCACCGAATTGTAGAGAGCCGTGTGGCGGTATTTATATATACATATACATGTTATCAAAAGGTGATCCTACAGCCCTCTTGCAAGAATTTTACTTATTTTATTAACATTAGATTCACGTTTCATAACTATCACTGGATATAAGGTATTTCAGAACAAAAATAAATAATTGTAAGTTTGCCACAGTGATGATTGGTGGAAAGTCCTCAGTGGCAGCATGCATAGCCTTAACTGACTTCGTGATTTGGGTAGTAATTATAGCTTTTATCATGAATTTACTTTCTTACATGCGCTCGATAGAAACATATGGGGATTCTCGTGGATTAATAGTTTTGGATACATTTCTTCAAAACTTACACATCACAATGGCTTTATTGTCTATAAAAAGAGATAGGGCTGCATCTGTGCACTGAGCCGTGTTAAGCAGCATTCTCATGTTAACCATTCTCGTCCTGATACCAGCCGAGCATGCACTTGTAATCAGGTTTGGCAAAAAATTTCGCAAGGCTAATCATATTTCATTGTTATATGTCAGCGAAGTATTTTAATCAGATTTTATCACGGAAGAAAAATTGTCTCAACTACCCATTGTTATCAAGAACATTGTGTTCTTGAGTGACTTTACATACACAAGTACCTGGGCATGTCGCAGACATCACGAAATGATATAAATATAGCCCATATGTATTATACAATGATGTATTTAAACACCTGAATGAATTTATAACATAACATATGCGCCATCATAAACATCCCGCCGATTTGTTTGTGCAGGCTATTGGGCGACGCTGGATTTTTCTATAAGCCCGTCTGTCCCTCGCCCCAATTAATCTTGTCACCAAAAGTCCAGCCGCCAGATTTTGCTTTCCTGTAATACAAGTATTCATGTCGGCTCTTATTTTGGCAATATAATTTCACTTTTGATCTTTCAGACTTCGCAGCGTAAATGAGTACCCCGGTCCTTTTGTTGTATATTACATTTATAAAGTATTATTCTTTTATTGCACTGGTTTCCATGGCAATATTCATAGGCTAGGCAGTGTTTTAAGGTGTTATAAGCAATTATTCACCAACAATTTGTTTATTTATTGCATTGTGTGTCATGTTTCATGATTATTTAACGTTCAAGAAAAAATTGCCCTTTTTCTTCAATAGGACTTTAGTATAAGATTCCCAAACAGAAATGACATGAATATATGACATGAATTCAAATACTGAAATTTGAGTTTTATTTCAATCAAAATATTTTTCGAGACACTGCAAAACTGTATGTAAAATAGCTATAACTGGAACCCATGGTGAATTTACAATAAACCAGAGGAGCTGATCGATCTGTGTATATGCTGTGCTCTAGAATGTTTCATTTATACGATGTTGTTCAGTTTCGTGGGGTGTGGAAATCACCTGGAATATACCATCTACCTTTGGTAAGTAAATGACTAACTGTACCACGTGTGGTGTACATATTTTCACCGGCAGTCTATGTCACTGATAGGAGGCAAATGATCTATAATGAGCTGCATGATGTAAGGCCAACTAAACAGAACAAGTATATTATAGGTCTACAGAATACATCTGTCAGATTCTGTGAATTATATGCCGATTTCAAGGCCTTTGCTCTTTTTATAGAATTATGCAATTAGTATAATTCTCTTGGCCGTGAATTTCTGACACTTTGTTTCATAACAGTGTCTAATTTCGCATTAAATGACCCGGGTCTAAGGGATGCATATTCATCGTGGTTTTGATCAACGAAAATTTATATACTAGCATGGTAAACGATCCGGAGACCGATTTCTGGAGATTGGAGACTGACTCAGTTGCCTAGAACATACCATGCGTCTTTCCAACACCATTGAAAACTGTTGACATCTGTTTTCGTGAATCCGTCTTAATTTCATGCTTTATATATTTTCTTTTTTAGAGGTCTGTGTAGAACGTTCGTATTTGGGAAGTGGCCTTGTGATTATTGACTTGGAACGTTTACTTAAGAGTAAAGATGTCTTTCTACAGGCCTATATTTTGTGTTTGAAGGCATCGTACAGAATGGGCTCTCTGTACCAAAACCTCCTTAGAACAGAGATGTACTGGCCAAACGTAATGTGCTTTCCTCGTCCCAGTAGGGCCTATGTCTAGGAACAGAAGTGTATTACTCAAACGTCTTGTCCTTTCGTTGCCCGCAATAGGGCCTGTGTGTTAGAACAGAAGCGTGGTGGCCCACTGTAAACCGAACATGTCTCCCAACCTTTCTAAAGAAGACGTATCGTATATATGTGCATTTAGTAGCTTATGCACACTCCAGACACGTTCATGTATTCAGACCTCTGTCTATATTACTAATATTATATGACTAATTCGCACTTTGGTGGAAAAACAGTGCGACAGTGTATCATATACAATTGCAGACATACTTATGTAAATAAGGTCGTTCGTCTATTTTTGTCCGAATTAAACAGGTGATTTTTTTCATGGCGTTGATTGCCGTACAGTATACAGCCGGCGATACATCCCATCCATGACCGGAGTATCCACACAAGTGACGTATACACACTGACGGACTCGGCCAAGTGAGAAGCAGACCTGTCGCCTCCAAGGTAAGTAGTATAAAGTCTCAGGCTCTCTATTTGTTTTGTGTGTGTGTGCGTGCATTATTGGGTGCAAAGTTTGTTTACATGACGAAATTATAAACAATGTTTTAAATATCACTCCACTTTAATGTCTAAGAATACTTTTTTAAAATACACTTTAGTTATAGATGAAATCATACAATTACATTATTCAATTTAATGTTTTTGACACCATACTCTGATGGATCAGAGAGAGGCATTTATTAGCTGTGTTATTGACCTAAAACGTCCTAGTAGGTTGACGCCTGGTACATACGAATGTCTTTTTCGAAACATAGATGAACAGGCGGAAATATTGATTAGCTGTGTTATATAAGTAGAAACAACGGCTCGGAAAAGTAATTTTACATTGTTCTGTCCTGGATGCTATGGGAATTCCGTGTCTTTCATGAGCAAATGTCTTGAACATTTCCTAACAGTATTATGACCAGGGAGATAGATCGCTCAAATACGTACACAGGGGAAATTCGCTCCAGGTAATATTACCTCTAACCATATATTGTAGAAAACAATTATTACTCAGTCAGAGGATATCGGGAGTCTTGGGTTCAGTTTTGGCTTATGATTATGACATTTATTTATTTGATTGGTGTTTTACGCCGTACTCAAGAATATTTCACTTATATGACGGCGGCATTATGATGGGTGGAAACCAGGCAGAGCCCGGGGGAAACCCACGACCATCCGCAGGTTGCTGCAAAAATTCCCACGTACGACCGGAGACGAAGCCAGGATGAGCTTAACTTGAACCCACAGCATTGGTGAGAGACTCCCCCCTCCCCCGGGCCATTACGCTGCGCTAGCGTGCTAACCAACTGAGCCACGGAGGTCCCCTTGATTATGACTTGGTACATGTTCCCTATAATGGCTCAGCATATACGAGATCATGCCAAAGTCGAGTCAATGTAGCATATATGCTGTGCCTATAATTGCGTTTTTTCTTAAACAGATGAATAAACAGACACGACTAGCAGTTTGTTTGTGGATGAGCGTCTGTTTTCTTCAACATGTTACGGGACAACGCGAACCCACTTTGACTAGTAATAAAGCGTATGCTTCTAACCCTCACACCAAACAAGCAAAAGGGGTACAAGCCGTTGATTCCCAAGCTGCGGGGGCCCAACAGCAATATGGCCAGTTACAACAATCCGCTCCTATTTCCGGTACAGAGCAACAGCAACAACGGCAACAAGGTCAGCCAAAAAACTCTCAATCAGGTTTGGCGTACCCTCAGCAGATCCCAAACTCCAACTCAATAGCGACACCAGAACCTTTGGCGGAACCTACGGCGGGTAACACTTTGAAGAATACCGGTACGGTTGATAGACCCCGGGCATATACTCCTTCGCAGGTGCCTGCGCAGTATCGACCCCCCGCGGTGGACACGTCGGCGTTTAATCCTAATCGCCGGGGAAACGGCGTTGATTATTCCATTAATGCTGCGCCGAGCGCCAACCAAGGGAACGTCATGCCCAGATACCCACAAGTACCGCAGAGAAGCATGAATGCGTTTGGGAGTGCGGTCGGTCAGCAGAGGAACACCGGGTATAAAACCACGCGACAGGTCTTTGTACCATCCAATCACAGGACAGGCAGGTATTACTCCACATCCGGACACCAAGGGCCGCAGTCGTCTGGCCTGTACGGCAGGAGTTCTCATCATTCCCCACCATTCAGTTCCAGCTATGGAAGCCCATTTCTTTTAAATACGCTGTTCTCAAACCCACAACCGTCAGCAAACCTTTACCCACCTGGACAGATGGGCACAACCTTGGGTAATTACATTTTTTACTTATAATTAGTACATATCGTCTTTTTTTTATATATGAAATTAAGACGATCTTTTAGAAAGCTGGGCCCAGTGCCACAAAGATGTCGTTTATGTACCATAATCGCACATAAGACAATGATACGGTAATAGTGACGTACAAAATATCGTACCGGTAGGGCAATGTACGATAAAACATGTCTTACGCCGCTTTGTGAAACTGGGTTCTGATACATACATACATACCATATAACATATACATGTACATCATACATACATCAAGCGACGTTTCATTGTGATGGCTGACAAAAAGCAGTACACGGCTTTTTAGGTCTGTGTTGATGTTCGTTGAAAACCACTTGTCCTATACCAGTATGGTGTACAAGTCAGGCATCTAATCAATGCGACAGGCCCGACATTCTTATACAATTCGTGGACCAAAAAGGGCGTTCCTCGAGCCAGTTCCCAAACAATTTAAAACACTAGTTTCAAAGGAATATATTAGAAATAATATATACCTTAAGGCCTACATTTACTGTTGACAGTCGCGGACAGAGAGAACAAATTGACTTCAGGCTGATTCTGTTAGGTGGCTGATAGCGTCTATTTTTCACTGCGACCTCCGCAACCCCGCGGAACACGCGGAACTTCGCCATCCCCGACCTTCACGCCCCCGTGGAAAGCTCCCTTTGTGTGTTCCACTTGTTTGGCGAGAGTACGAAAGTCACAGATAGCGCGGTTTCGCAGGGGCACGAAGGCCGCGGAGAACGGGGTTCTAATTTATTTATTTATTTGATTGGTGTTTTACGCCGTACTCAAGAATATTTCACTTATACGACGGCGGCCAACATTATGGTGGGAGGAAACCGCGCAGAGCCCGGGGAAAACCCACAACATCCGCAGGCTGCTGGCAGACGTTCTCACGTACGGCCGGAGAGGAAGCCAGCATGAGCTGGACTTGAACTCACAGTGACCGCATTGGTAAGAGGCTTCTGGTGTCATAACGCTGCGCTGGCGCGCTAACTAAATGAGCCCCGGATGCCCCGGTCCTAATTAAAGCGGGACCTTCACGAACCCAAGGTGAACGCAGAAAGACGCGGGGTTGCGTGAGCCACGGACAGAAATGCACGCAATCAGCCATCATAAAATCACTAAATGTAGATCGAAATCATCACACTGTATAAAAGTTCTAATAAACAAGTTATAATTAAGTTTCAACCCAAATTATGGATAATTTACAATTTGAAATTAGTAATGATCCATTTGGTCATAAACACAGCATGAGAGGAAACCGTGATCATCAAAAATGTAGGTGCAAATTAGGTGCACCGTCATGCAGGACTGACTATCTGTTGTCTCTTCAGCTCTAACAAATCGGCAATGTGTGACTTATTTTTATAGGATACGCCGATGTTTCTTATGCGCCTCGGAAATGTGTGAATTATTTATATAAAATACACGGATGTTTCTTTCACCGCCTCGTTAATGCGGGCAGACCCCGGGGGCAACCCACGACCATCCGCAGGTTGCTGAAAGACGTTCCCACGTACGGCCGGAGAGGAAGCCAGTATGAGCTGGACTTGAACTCACAGCGACCGCGTTGGTGAGAGGCTCCTGGGTCATGACGCTGCGGTAGCGCGCCAATAAACTGAGCCACGGAGGCCCCTAAATTATTTATAACATACGCTGATGTTTCTTTCACTGCCTCGGTAATATGTGAATTATTTATATAGGATACGCTGATGTTTCTTTCACGGCCTCGGCAATATGTGAATTGTTTATGTAAAACACATCGATGTTTCTTTCAGCGCCTCGGCAATATGTCAGTTGTTTATGTAGAATATGCCGATGTTTCTTTCAGCGCCTCGGTAATGTGTGAATTATTTATATAGGATACGCCGATGTTTCTTTTACCGCCTTGGCAATATGTGAATTTTATGACAAATTTCGGTAATGTATTTCGGACACTTTGGATTGATCCAACAGTGTAGCTCAATGCCATCGTGTAAATGAAAATTCTTGAGTGTACGCCTATATGGCGTTAAGCATCAAGAATCAGTCCTTTCTGATCCCCCTGAGGCCGGGGACATACTATATGGGCGGATTATTTCGCTTGTAGTGACGAACTTAATCCCCCGCCCAAAAACGCTGACGATATTCGCTGCATAGTTGCAGACACACTAGGTGCATTTTCCCGTTGATCATCGTCAGCAGGTTCTATGTCATTTGATCTGGTAAACCATGTGAAACAAAATTTCACAGTTCAACACAAACTCCGCTCGATTGGTCCGCTCGATTGTCTCGATCGCTGAAATTCGCTGGAGCGTACACACTACGTGGACAGAGTGATATCGCTGGCGTATTTCTTCGCTAGAATCTGACATGTTTGTCACAAGCCAATTTCGGGGCGGACAAGATCCGTCTTGTGTGACCAAAGCTTTTGCCCTGACCTAGAAACACCCGTCCTTTTAAGTGATTCCTCGTGAATACCGTATTAAACTCCTTCCAATCAAATAAACTAATAAATAAATCAAGGTTATGCATTTCACAGAGATGATATCTCATAAACATACGTTTGACTTTCAGTAAAACAGCTTATATTTGATAAATACATTTTTATTTGACAGATTTTTGGTGTTATCAATAGGTTCTACTGCAAATGAAACAGGTATCCGGGTTTCTGATTTCTTTGTGAGGTATCAATGGCCAGTGATATTTGCACTTCGCTTTACATTTAAAATTCACAACGTTGTTTTTGTTGTTTCAGTACCGCAGTGTGGTCCGATCAACCAGCCGGGGGTGTGCTGCCCCTCTGTCACCGTGTGCCCTGAGCAGCACCAGATCGACGATGAATTGGGGGTGTGCCCGTTGATGACGGGCACACCCAACGCGGTGTGTTGTATTCCGTACGTGTGCAGCCCAACCCGTCTTCTCGCTTCACTCCTTCAGTCGAAAAAATAGAACTGTCCCAGTCAGGCGCGAATTCAGTAGAACCCCAACTACCCGGCCTCATATACTGTGTATAGATATATTTATCTGCTTCGATTTAACGTTTTTATGTCAATTAGTGTGTTCGCAAGTGTGGAGGGACCACTATCCGCTTCTGGACTGTGAAATACTATAGCTCCTGTATTCTTATTTGCATAATACAACATATGTATCTGTAGTTGAACCAATATGACGATGAGTATATCACTTGGTTTTGGGTATTTCATCGTAAAGCCATCCACAGGCACCGTGTGCACATTGTTCGGTAGCAAGAGAAAACCGCGCACTTTATTTCGCCATTTCAACCCACTGAGGTGTTTAATATTTCGTCGTTAATATACAGTATGAGAGAACTGTTTGCTTTCGTACCTGAGGCCAAGTTTATTAAGACGATATATAGTCTTTACTAGTGCGACGTAGGCCTTTAGTATCAGTAAACCTTGCCCCTTCATACCATGTATTTTGGCTTTTGTATGCATGCTGATTCCGGCGTAACATCAGACAACCAAGCAATTTTATACAAAGTATGAGGCCGACGTTTGTAAGCCACCCAGTGGTTATATTCCGGTGTATCATACACCCTTGCGCTCTTCACAAAGTCGGTTTGTGGGACCGACTTTCTGATCACGTTGTGTAAGCCGCCAGCTTTTTATATTTCGGCGTAGCACAAAGCCCGTCCAGACTATCTAACATCGTTCAACTTTTGTTGACTCAACAGCAAGTTGAATGTTGTTGAATGTGGCTTACAAAAGTCGGTCTCAGCAAGTTGAATGCTGTTGAAGAGAGTTGAGTGATCCGTCCACACCACAAATCAGATAGGTCAACATTGTCCAACACTGGTGTGGTGTGTTGAACCGTGTAGGCCTATGTTTTTTTTTTTGTTTATTTTTTTCTCTTTTTTTTTAACAAGCTTTCGATAAGTTGGAGGGAGATTTCTATCTTTCTCTCAAATGCATGAGACACGATCACGAGCAGCCGGAAGAATCGTGTCGTGGCTTTATCAGCTGTGTTTCTTGCCATGGCCATACTCCTGTATCAACGAAACTGTCTCATCTTTCGCCTTTTGTTCAGGTCACGTGCCTTAAGACGGTCACGTTATTTCCACACGCCCGCTGATTGGCTGCATTCACTCAACTTGACCCCCCCCCCCCACTTATTGACAAAAATACACATTTCCGATTCAACAGATTTGGATTGTGTTGACTGTTGTTGAACGGAAGAGCCCGTCCAGACTACTCAACACGGCTCAGCTTGTTGACTCAACTTCAAATTGACTCTTGTTGAGTCAATAAAAATTGAGTAGCCTGAACGGGGCTTAAGAGAACCAAACGCCTTTTTTACAATGTTATATGGGACCGACTTATGTAAGCCACTTGTGTTTCCAGCGTAGCATGCAGAGCCATGCACTTTTACACCATGTTATCTGGGACGAAATTTTGTACGCCGTTATGGCGTCTAACTGGATTTTTCAATCGATTCATTATTCTAACATGAAGATTTTGTTTGCTTAAATGCGCCAGGGTGCGTTTACATGATTGAAGTCGTGTTTAATAATACCTTGAATACATTACAGCCGTGTGTCTGGCTGTAAGTTGCTTCTAAATCTGTCATAGATCTACCACCAGACATGATACCCCACGCATCACAACACACACGCACACGATGCATAGCGACACATCTGGTCATAGTGTATAGACACCAGACATGACACCCCACGCATCACAACACACACGCACACGATGCATAGCGACTCATCTGGTCATAGTGTATAGACACCAGACATGACATCCCACCCATCACAACACACACGCACACGATGCATGGCACCCCATGTAGTCATAGTGTATAGACACCAGACATGACGCCCCACCCACCACAACACACACGCACACGATGCATGGCATCCCATCTGGCCATAGAGAGCTGACACCAGACATGATACCCCGTCCATCACCACACGCTCGCACACGATGCATAGCACCCCATGTAGTCATAGTGTATAGACACCAGACATGACACCCCACCCATCACAACACACACGCATACGATGCATAGCACCCCATCTAGCCATAGATAACTGACACCAGACATGACACCCCACCCATCACAAAACACACACGCACACGATGCATGGCACCCCATCTAGCCATAGAGAACTGACACCAGACATGACACCCCACCCATCACCACACACTCGCATACGATGCAAAGCACCCCATGTAGTCATAGTGTATAGACACCAGACATGACACCCCACCCACTACAACACATTCGCACACGATGCATATCACCACATCTATCCATACTGTACTGACACCAGACATGACACCGCACCCATCACAACACACTCGCACACGATGCATGGCACCCAATCTAGTCATAGTGTACAGACATCATACATGACACCCCATTCATCACAACACATTCGCACACGATGCATGGCACCCCATCTAGCCATTGTTTACAGACACCAGACATGACACCCTCCCAATAACAACACACTCGCACACGATGCATGGTACCCGATCTAGCCATAATGTACAGACACCAGACATGACACCTCATCCATCACAACATACTCCCACACGGTGCATGGCACCCCATCTAACCATAGTGTACTGACACCAGGCAGTCAGAACACTCAGATCTCGCGGACATTCCAATATAGTCACAGTACCACCCAGCTACACACTAACATGAGAAATAATACCCCATTCAGTCACTGTACTCTGGCGAATAAAATCCCACTTACACTGGACATGACCCCCCATTCAGTCATAACATACTGGCACCAAACATGACACCTACCCAGTCAAATCTATTAACACTACCTAGACATTACACCACATCCAGTCGGAAGATACTGGCACCGTACATGACACCACCTCCAGCCACAAGATGCTAACACCAGACATGACAACAAATCTAGTTATGAAATACCGTCACACCACCCATTTCGTGTGTCTTGAGGCATTAAGCCACAAATATCTATCCTGACCCAGCTCAGGATAGAACCCCGATCTTCCAAACATGACAAAGACAGTTCATCAACCTTTACTTCAAAAAGTAAGTGAGTGCTTGGGGGTTAAGGTCGTACTTAACAATTTGTCAGTCATATGACGACGAAGGAATCTTTAGAGAGCATGTTATGTGCCTCACTGTTGCAGGACGGATTTCCACCGCTCTTCTATCTGTTGCTGCTTCACTGGGACGCCTTACCGAAGGCAAGTAGGCCGCCCCGTCCGAGCCATAATACTGATACGGGTCAACCAGTCGTGGCACTATTCCCGTCATGCTGAACACCAAGCGAGGAAGTTACCGTACGGCTGGTTAACTCGTCACGTTATGCGCAGTTATGCTGACAATATTGCCACAAACTGCATTTTGATTCTTGTTACCGTTGTTGTAAATGATCTTGTCCAGGTCAAAGCGCTGTGTCATTTAATTGCCGTATATTTGGGTAACAAACGTGTATTTTGGGGAGCACTTTCTGAAAATGGTCTCAAAGTATATTGGTTATAAGTATTATTTATTTATTTGATTCGTGTTTAGCTTCGCATAGCCTACTCCAGAATTTTCGCATGTGTAGGACTGTGGCTTGATTTATGGGTGTAGGAAGCCGGAGTGTTTCGTGTAGCACACCCTCTTTCTCCTAATTTAGATCTCCAACCGCAGCAGCAAGATTCGAGAACGCGTCATCATTGGTCAACGACCGGATTGTCACAGCGAACCAGCGTTTTAATAATAGGAACCAGTAAGGATATGTATATCTCTGTAAGAATTAAGTCAGCTTCCCAATGCATGATTGATATATAAATTTATGCAATGACGTGAAAAAACCCGTCTTTCTTATGTTCAGAATTGTCGCGCTATAATGCAACATTCAATCATTCGTCTCACGTTACTCATTATTGACTTTTCTTCTATATTCCAGCCCTACTGGAATAACTGAGTATATACTGTGTAGGACTGATTATCATTCCAGTCAGTACAGGTCTCACTCTCATTGCTATTAATTTATTTCTATGTATTTTGATCGGTGCTTTACGCCGTACTCAAGAATATTTCACTTATACGACAGCCGCCCTAATTACTATTAAAAATGCCTAGTTAATCGTCCACACCTTCATTAATACCTTACATTATTCTCTGTAAACGGATCTACCGAGCACCCATATGATTATAAGACAGGGTTGAAAGTTGTTCAACGTTTATCGTTATTAGGTATGCATACCTCATATGATGTGTATTAGGTCAACAAAAAACGAACAAAGAACTGATGACGTACGTTGATGACCGGTTCAGAAGTAATTTTTCTTATAACTCCCACTCTCTGGTACAAATTTAACACGTCTGTATACGAAGACAACTAAGAAAGTGCATTGAAATAAGGACAATAAAGTGTTTATATCGAAAATTACCTGTATCTCTTATGTCGATGATGTTCCTATATACATGGTACCGATTTTTCACTGAATGTTAACATTAAACAAATTTATTCGTTTTCTTTTTTTCAATTTCAAATTGATTTTAGGACGCAAAACTGCCTTTTAATACAGCCGCTAAAATTACATAATATTATACCATTCACAGAGCTATATTATATGAAAGACGTGCGGCATAGACAGTAAAACCATAGCAGCGACAACACTGCAATATTCCTGATTGAGGTTTTGTTACAATTGCACACGTTAATGCTTAAATAGTTGCACATTACACGCCCCTAGCACCATGGCTTAAGTAGAATTAGGTAAAAGTAAACGCTGTGATGTTAGTTGCAACTCATTCGACGTCCCTTGTTCAGAAGTACTGAAATGCTGTGTTGTCATCACATTTAATACACAATCACATTAAACAATGCGAAGGATTCGGCCAACACGAACCAAAAGCAAACTGCCAGTGATGTGGCTTTGTGTATTCTCCACTAACCCCATCAGTATACAATGCTTTCACACAAGACAGCCTTATATGCTGAGCACAAAATTATTTAAGGCTTGTAGTTAGCTCAGCAGTTTTCACGGTGTGCGCTCAACTTTTGAGGAACATCTTCAACGTTAATACTTGATATTTCTAGTCTCGCATGCCCTGTTGTCTCACCGCATGCAGTGGCCAGTGGTCCTTATGCTGAAGTGATTACGTTGTCACAATGTCCGACTGACCGTTTGAACGACGTGATTGCCAACGAAGTCAAAGCGCGTCAGACAAAGACTTCCAGATTTGGTATAAGTACGTTTATATTGAGATGAACTGGGTTCCTATTTGGACTAAGGTTGCTTCGATCGAATTTCCAAGTCCTATGGCAACCTACTGGAAACAGCGAGTTTCGTCGACGTGAACTTATCACCATAGAAGTAAAAAATCTTCAGATAATAATTTCATATTTAGTTCGTAGATTCGTATTGGGGGTGAAGTAAGTTCTTATTTAAACTGGGGCTGTTTTGAAGATATTTCTGATTTTAATGGCAACGAGCTGGAAATAGCAATTTTCAACGACGTGATTACAAAAACATTTTATCCATGGAGGTAATGATTTCATATTTATAGATTCATATTGACGTGAACTGTCCCTGTTTAGGAGGGAACTGGTTCGATAAAATCTCAGGTTTCCATGGCAACCGATTGGGAATAAAAGTTTCAACGACGTTATCGCATTAGAAATCAAAGCGCTTCGGACATGATTTCACATTTGCTTAGTATTTATTTGTTGTTTTAGGCCGTACTCAAGAATCTTTCACTTATGCGACGGCGGCAAGCATTATGGTGGCCATCCGCAGGTTCCGGGCTTACTGAGGTGAACTAGGATCTTATTTATACAGGGGATGCCCCTATCAAATTTTTGGTTTCCGTAGCAACCGACTAGAAATATATTTAGTAACTTTCAACTACGGGTCGCAACAAAAGTCAAAGCGCTTTAAAAGAGAATGGTTTCATATTTGGAATGTAGGTTCATATTGAGATGAACTTGGTTCCTATCTGATCTTGACGGACAACTGTGATAAAATTTCTGGTTTCCATGGCAATCGACCGGAAACAGGAAATTCCACTGACGTGATAACAAATTATAAACTTGAAATAACAAGATTGAATGAACACAATATACAACTGTCATTACGTTTCACGCAGGAGTCGTGTGAGTTAGATTCCTGCTGTTCTGTCAAATTTCCTGTTCCCATGGTAACGCCCTAAAACTTTTTCAACGTTTTTAAGATTCAGTTTCAATGACGTAATACAGAAATTATATTAGAAATTGTATATAGCCATGCAAGATGATCATAAGGCCAATATATACTAGGATTTAAAACAATCTTTCTGGTTTTCTGGTTTCTAAGGCAACCTACTACACTATAAAAAACAAACAAACCTATAAATTTGGCCGATGGGATAGCATGTGTCCCATTCACTTAATTTTCAGATTTAAATTAATTCTACCGGTATCTAACGCCCGTAGGTTAATGTTTCAATAAAAACGAAAACATGCAGTACATGTTGTTAAGTTTGACTGAGAATGAATAGGGCCTATCAACAATATAAAAAAAAATGTCGTAGGCAACGATAAGCTGAAGAAAGTGAACGTAGACCGAACAAATGAATAAGTTTAATTTGGGCTTGTATTCCCAGTTGTCAAATTCATTATAGAAATGAACGAATGTAAACGTGACTCAACATCGAAGGGAAAAACACAGAAAAACTTTAAAGTAATTTTTTTTAAATCGCTATAGGCTCTGCATATATTATTATCGCTATGGGCCTACAATACCGTATTTAGTTTGGTAATTCTGTAGGCCTATATAGAGTAGACTATAGCACAATCCTAGGGCTAGGCTTTACAGTCTGACGATACCACATCGCTATGCTTTAACCTGGCGGTAGGCGAGATCGCACTGAAGTGCTTGGAGCGCTCCATCAAACCGATGCTCTGAATGTTGTTGTGTGTATTCTTAGTAAAACCCACATATTGTCTGGTCGTTGTACTACCTTGTTAAAAAGAAAACCGACGATAAACATCAAAACTCCGGCTCGACGTTTCCCTCCTCCGCCATGTTTAACTTCGGCACATCTACTCCAGGAAAACGTCTACCAAAGTTACTGTAGCGGATTTCTCTGCTCACCATGATTTTCATAGAATTCCGATCGCAACAGGGCATGGCGCAGTCTGATAACAGTAGACAGTGGGTATGCGTGTTGTTGGGGTCGGGGGTAGGCGTATTTATGGGTGGGGTAGAATTGGAGGTTTCCCTAGAGTAGATGTAGTCTACTTACGTCAAAACAAAGCCGAACATGGCGGTTGAGCAGAACGTCGAGTCGGGGTTTTGATGTTTATCTTCGGTTTTCTTTCTAACAAGGTAAGCCAATATGTCATTTTACTTAAAAATACATGTGGCCTAGATACATTCAGAGCATAAGTTTGATGGAGCACTCCAGGCCCTTCAGTGCAATCTCGCCTACCGCCGCATTAAAGCATAGCGATCCCAGAATTGTGCTGTGTACACGATAACCATGGTAACGCGCTCGCCGGTGCTCAAGGTGACTTTCAAAACAGTGGATAACAATTAACGCACTGGGTGAGGGTAAACCACACAGAATATTAGCAAATAGACATGGATCAAATGCATCTTATTTTCAACATGAAAGCTTCACCAGAGTAGTTAGGCCTTTATGTTGGCTTACGGTCAGTATTTAGGAATATGAATACATAGGCCCATATCATTAACATTTCTGATACTATCTAAAGCATCAGGAGTGTTTGCTGAAGTATCAGTAATCATAAAACAAATATCTAACAGGGCTGAGGAGTCACTTTCACAAAGCTGTGACTCATGTCATACTGTGTAGCAACGACAGCCACTGCATATTTATGGAGATAATGACCAGGGTATGGGACGTTCAGTGAAGTGCACTGCATGACGGTTAATGCAAGTGCTGGAGAAAGGTACGAGTTATAGGTCTCACCGGAAGTTGCAGGCCTTATATTGCGTCAGGTAAGACCCCGACACATGGTATCAGAAAAACGAGCAACTAGGTAAATACGTATGGGACAAATTGCATTACATTGACCACATAGTCGGTATGAGAGTACATGACAACATTCCATTCTGTTTATTTGCCGATGGGAAGCTTTCATACTATGCACGAAAGAAAATGTGAACACAACGTGACGAAAACTGGACCAACCGTCGTACGAACAGCCATATTCCCAATTACAATATTGTCGCCGATGACGGAGGTAGTAAAGATCAGGTTGCTGCCTGTTGTTAACTCGTTTAATAGCAGATTCTGTAATTAACTGACATAAACATGAACCTCAACTTTACCGTCTCTCTCTCGGTCGGTAACTTCTGAATGACAGCAAGAATGACAGCAGACTGATTAAGTGATTATTTAATTGCTGAGAGAGTTGTACTGGTTATGATGATACCTTTGTTTGTCACAGATCCACATTTCACCTGTTCATTTTCATCGAGACTGATACTCTGTCCTGTACCATATGGTAGCGTATCATCTCAATCTGTTTGTCTATGGAAAGACTTAAAAAACTTGTTGTTGCCTCACTTGGCACTCAACACTCAACACCTAGAGGTTAGAGCAAGGAGACATGACTGTTTGGCCCAGTGTAAATATAATGTGACTGGGTGGGGTGTCCTGTCTGATGTCTTTGGTATGATACTTCAGTGGTAGGAGCACTTTGGCTTCAATTTGCCTTGCCACATGAAGACATGTTGTATGTACACACAGCTCATGATACCTGGCAGTCATACTGAAAAATTATTAAGTACTATGTTTTACATACATACATACATACACTTGTCTATGAGGTGGTCCTACTTGATGGCACCGTCGCTCTCTTATGATTTTGAAGTTCCTACAGTGCAGTCATACATCCTTACATTTACTTTTCTTGGAGTAGCGCCAGTGGTGTGCCACCTCTTACCTCAGACACTTATCATGTGTCGCCTGTGAAAGTACAGACCTTCACAATTATGCACTCTTCAATTTTAGCAGATTCAGCTTTTAGCTTTAGCAAACTGGCAGTCTTGAAAATCATTGCCTACGAAGGTTAAGTCAAGTAGGACTATCAGTTGGGCTTAATTTTGAGCACATTCCTCATGCAAGGGATTTCAGCATGGTGGCAGGAACGATTATAAAAGCTGGGGTCTACTTGGAAGCACTGACTTACCCTTATCTGTATCTGATTTATGTCAGTTTAGTGATATGCCTCACCTTACAGTTGTGCTCTGGACCAAAAACATGCATCATGTTTCAATGGCCCAGATTATCACTCAGCAATACTTGAAACTTGTCGTTACCGTAGCCCTCGTGTACCTACTACACTGTATATGGAGACTAAGTTGAAGAAAGCTGAAGGCATAGCTGACTCTCCAAATATTGCCAGACATTCAAACATGGCTCTGCAAGGAGTGTATGTCAAAGAAAAGATGACTACATGAAATCTTCAAGAAATTTGTCAGCATTGATGTTTACTGCAGAATTCTTGAAAACCAGGCGATCTGATTGTAAAAGCTTGTAACCATGTATAATACACACATGGCATGCAGTATCCTTCAACTTCCTTAACAATCTGATAAAATGGGTCTTCATTCTTAACAGATATACCCTGGAGACATCTGAAGCGAAATTTAGTGAATACAGGAACAAAGTAGACCAAGCATCATGGTGTTGACGTGCCGTTTTTATGAGCACAAATTCCCGGAGGTGGAGGATGTGGTGATGGTAAACGTACGCTCCATCGCGGAGATGGGAGCCTATGTCCACCTGCTGGAATATAACAACATCGAGGGTATGATCCTGCTGAGTGAGTTGTCAAGGCGACGTATCCGCTCCATCAACAAACTTATCCGAGTGGGCAGGAATGAGTGTGTTGTGGTCATCAGGGTGGATAAAGACAAAGGTAGGCTTTGACATTTTGTAGCTGGGGTTAGGTTTGTGCAATAGTCAAGAATATTTCACTTTACTATGAAGGATAACTTTCCTTTTTGTTAAAGCCACCATTCACGCGTAAATTTTCTCTATGTTCTATGCTGTCACACAGATAATTAATTTTACAAATTATATTTTAGCAAGCAAATCATATTTTAGCAAAGATCTAAGGAAATCATGGCTCTGTGAGCAAGAAGTTGTGATTGAAGAAGCATAGATTTGTAATCTGAGAAGCATAGTGTTGTGATGGGAAAGGCATAGAGTTTTGATGGGAGAAGCATAGAGTTGTGATGGCTGAAGCACAGAGTTGTGATGAGAGAAGCATAGACTTGTGATGGGTGAAGCATAGAGTTGTGATTGGTGAAGCGTAGAGTTGTGATGAGTGAAGCATAGAGTTGTGATGGGTGAAGCATAGAGTTGTGATGGGAGAAGCATAGAGTTGTGATGGGAGATTGGGAGAAGTATAGAGTTGTGATGGGAGATTGGGAGAAGTATAGAGTTGTGATGGGAGAAGCATAGAGTTGTGATGGGAGAAGCATAGAGTTGTGATGGGAGAAGCATAGAGTTGTGATGGGAGAAGCATAGAGTTGTGATGGGAGAAGCATAGAGTTGTGATGGGTGAAGCATAGAGTTGTGATGGGAGAAGCATAGAGTTGTGATGGGAGAAGCATAGAGTTGTGTTGGGAGATGCATGGAGTTGTGATGGGAGATTGGGAGAAGCATAGAGTTGTGATGGGAGATTGGGAGAAGCATAGAGTTGTGATGGGAGAAAGCATAGAGTTGTGATGGGAGAAGCATGGAGTTGTGATGGGTGATTGGGAGAAGTATAGAGTTGTGATGGGAGATTGGGAGAAGCATGGAGTTGTGATGGGAGATTGGGTGAAGCATAGAGTTCTGATGGGAGATTGGGAGAAGCATAGAGTTGTGATGGGAGAAGCATAGAGTTGTGTTGGGAGAAGCATGGAGTTGTGATGGGAGATTGGGAGAAGCATGGAGTTGTTATGGGAGATTGGGAGAAGCATAGAGTTGTGATGGGAGATTGGGAGAAGCATAGAGTTGTGATGGGAGAAGCATAGAGTTGTGTTGGGAGATGCATGGAGTTGTGATGGGAGATTGGGAGAAGCATAGAGTTGTGATGGGAGATTGGGAGAAGCATAGAGTTGTGATGGGAGAAGCATAGAGTTGTGTTGGGAGAAGCATGGAGTTGTGATGGGAGATTGGGAGAAGCATGGAGTTGTTATGGGAGATTGGGAGAAGCATAGAGTTGTGATGGGAGATTGGGAGAAGCATAGAGTTGTGATGGGAGAAGCATAGAGTTGTGTTGGGAGATGCATGGAGTTGTGATGGGAGATTGGGAGAAGCATGGAGTTGTGATGGGAGATTGGGAGAAGCATGGAGTTGTGATGGGAGATTGGGAGAAGCATAGAGTTGTGATGGGAGATTGGGAGAAGCATAGAGTTGTGATGGGAGAAGCATGCTATGACTGGCAATGCATGGCTGCTAGAGGAAGCCTCTGTGCCCTTCATGAGGCAGATCAAAATAACAATGAGATTTATTATTGCAAATTATAAACTTGTAGATCTTTGTAATCTCCAGTCAGCAGAAAGTTTGTAACTTACAGGTTGTTGTAATCTTCAGTCGCCAGTAAGCTTGTAACTTACATGCATTTGTAATAACCAGTGAGTAGGAAGTTTGTAACCTGTAAGTCTTGTAATCACAGTTTGTAATTTACAGGTCTTTGTAATCTCCAGTTAGCAGTAAGTTTGTTTGTTACTTATGTCATCCGCACAAAGTAACTGATAGGTCTTTTGTAGCTTACCATTACATTTTCAGGTTACATTGATCTCTCCAAAAGAAGAGTATCTCCAGAAGAGGTGATAAGATGTGAGGACAAATTTGCCAAAGCTAAAGCAGTAGGTATCAAAGTTGAGAACAGATTTGCCAGTCCTAAAGTTGTACTGTGGGTATCGAATGTGAGGATACATTTGCCATTTTCTAAAGCACTAGGTGTCAGACATTAAAGTGAATGAGATTTAAACTTTTTTGGGGAAAAGTACACTAACATTAACCAAGACCGGTGGTATTTTGAAAACATGATGCATAGTGAATATTAGGTTTTTGAATTCTTAAATTTTTGGGTAGGTAAATGAGGTGAACTGGTGATGACATTGTCTCTGATGTGGTGATGAATTTGTCTCTTATGTGGTGATGACTTTGTCTTTCATGTGGTGATGACATTGTCTCTTATGTGGTGATGACATTGTCTCTTATGTGGTGATGACATTGTCTGATGTTGTGATAACTGCTTCAGATGTGGTGATGACATTGGCTCTGATGTGGAGATGACTTTGCCTCTGATGTGGTGATGACTTTGTCTCTTATGTGGTGATGACATTGTCTCTTATGTGGTGATGACATTGTCTCTCATGTGGTGATGACATTGTCTCTCATGTGGTGATGACATTGTCTCTTATTTGGTGATGACTTTGTCTCTCATGTGGTGATGACTTTGTCTTTCATGTGGTGATGACATTGTCTCTTATGTGGTGATGACATTGCCTCTTTTGTGTCGATGACATTGTTTCTGATGTGGTGATAACTGCTTCTGATGTGGTGATGACATTGCCTCTGGTGTGTGGATGACATCATCTCTGATGAGGGGATGACTGTCTTCTATGTGGTGATGACATTTTCTCTTGTGGTGATGACATTGTCCCTTATGTGGTGATGACTTTGCTTCTTATGTGGTGATGATTTTGTCTCATGTGGTGATGATGTCTCGCATGGTGATGACATTGTCTCATGCGGTGATGACATTGTCTCTCTTGCGGGATGACTTTGTCTCTCATGTGGTGATGACTTTGTCTCTCATGTGGTGATGACTACAATTTAATTGTATTGTACTTACCTGTTCGTTTGACCAGGTAAACAGTATCCTGCGTCATGTGGCTGAATTGATGGACTATTCTGGAGAGGCCCAGCTGGAAGCTCTATACATGAAGACAGCCTGGTACTTTGACAGGAAGTTTAACAGACCAGGGGCCTCATTTGAAGTCTTCAAACATGCAGTGACGTACGTATCTCCTACAGACATGTTGATTTGGCCTGTGACACCTGGATTTCCTGAATGAAAAAATGAAATAATCAGATATTCTGTGTAATGTTGTGGGACACATGATGACATACATATCACCTAGAGGCAGGTAGATTTGATTTGTGCCACCCGATTATCCGGTGCTGAAATTAGATGAATTACTTCCACACAGAATGTATGATTTTGTACACATATGGGTTGTTTCATTAATATGTTTTGTGTACAAATGTCATGTATGAGACCCACATTTGTATATGGAGGTGCCAAACAAGCCAAACCAGACCAAATGTATTTGGCATTATTGGATTACTCTTCGCATAAATCCACGACACTAGCTCTTGATGTCATTACAATTACATATACGATGTAGATTATGTGACTTATAACTGTATCATAGGGTACTCTTCTGTTATTCAGAAATCCAGAAATTTTAGATGAATGTGAAATTGATGAGGAGACCAGAAAAGTTTTGCTGCAGAACATCAAAAGGAGATTAACGCCGCAAGCTGTGAAAATTAGATCAGGTAAGTGCAGGTATGATACAACTGACAGACAAAATGGCAGTGAGTGAGCTAAATGTGTATAATGCAATATTGCTGCAAGTTGCGATAGTCCTAACAGAAATGCAGGCAAGGAAGGTAATGCTGTTAGAGCCTTTGGGATTGAAAGGCATGTGTTCTTCCCTCAGTAAAGCAATCTCACCCGTGAAACATTGTTTAAAAATTGTTGTGAGAAACAATAACATGTGAGCCAAGACAGCCATAGAAATAAAAGTCTTTTACTTTGTCCTGATAATTAATAATTATCAGCTATTTTTATTTTTGATTGATCAATTTACCAAATGATGATTTATTAGTGATTTGACTTTTAAATATGAAAGAATTCATAAAATCAACCTACTGCATGTAAGTACTTTGCAGCATTGGCATGTCTAATATCAAAGATACAATTTTTACCCTGGAACCCTTTTTAGATCCTTTTTTACAATTTTTTTCAGTCCAATACATTAAACTTCATTATGGAACAACATATTTAACGCTGAATAACCAGCCTTCATTGAAAATGGGCTATCACAACACAGAATCTGTGGCCAAAATATTTAAGAGTTAAATATGTATTATGATATAAGGCTGGAGGCCAACAGTACTTTGAGTGCTTCTTTACACTGTAGACAAATTTTGGTACAAAGTTGGTTGTAAAGACTCTACTATTATGTTGATTTTATTTCAGATATCGAAGTCGCTTGTTACAATTACGAAGGAGTTGATGCTGTGAAAAGCGCTTTGAAGAAAGGACTGGAAGTCTCCACAGAAAGTTTACCCATAAAGGTAGGATTAAGTGTTGAAAGTTGGTATCCTCGTGTAGGTACATGTATCATTGTCACCTTTATTGTTGCAGAAGTGTAGCATGACAAAACTGTGTTGTTAAGACTTTTTTTAGCTCGCCTTACAAAGTCAGGAGAGGTGTGGTTAGAGGGGGATCTGATGCTGGCAGTGGCAGTCTCCAGTTTGGTTGAAGTTTTTGGCCAGTCATAGGATTATAGCACTTAGCCACACATAGTACACAGGTAGCCAATCATAGGGTTGTAGCACTTGGCCACACATAGTACACAGGTAACCAATCATAGGGTTGTAGCACTTGGCCACACATAGACACAGGTAACCACTCATAGGGTTGTAGCACTTGGCCACACATAGTACAAAGGTAACCAATCATAGGGTTGTAGCACTTGGCCACACATAGTACACAGGTAACCAATCATAGGGTTGTAGCACTTGGCCACACATAGTACACAGGTAACCAATCATAGGGTTGTAGCACTTGGTCACACATAGTACACAGGTAACCAATCATAGGGTTGTAACATTTAACCACACATAGTACACAGGTAACCAATCATAGGGTTGTAACATTTAACCACACATAGTACACAAGTAACCAATCATAGGGTTGTAGCACTTGGCCACACATAGTACACAAGTAACCAATCATAGGGTTGTAGCACTTGGCCACACATAGTACACAGGTAACCAATCATAGGGTTGTAGCACTTGGCCACACATAGTACACAGGTAACCATTCATAGGGTTGTAGCACTTGGCCACACATAGCACACAGGTAGCCAATCATAGGGTTGTAGCATTTAGCCACACATAGTACACAGGTAACCAATCATAGGGTTGTAGCACTTGGCCACACATAGTACACTGGTAACCAATCGTAGGGTTGTAGCACTTGGCCACATAGAACACAGGTAACCAATCATAGGGTTGTAGCATTGAACCATTAACAGGGTTGCAGTTGACAGTCTACGGAATGCCAGATGCAGTTCGTGATGTGCATATCATAGACCTCTGCGGTAAATTTGTGCACGAAGTGCCCACAGTGTCTTTTTACCACCGCAATGATTTACAACCTCATAATACACAAAGTCACTGCTCTGCAATCCCACATGATAAAACAGTCATAGTGGTGACAGTATAATAATTTTGGTCTTTGATCTAATGGCAAGATTTTAGTGCTGTCTAATAATATGTGTGTATGACATAGTTGTCAATAATTCTACTTCATTTTGGTTTAGAGGTCCATATTTGAATGTGTGACATGTGTCACATTTATGGCTAAGTGGTTAACATGCTTGCCTTTGAATCACCAGGTGTGGGTTCAATCCCAGCTTAGGACAGGTAATCTTGGGGATTCCCCCACTTTCATTGTTCTTAGGAACATGGCTGCAGTTGTCTGTGAAAATCATGTAAGCTTAACAGCTACTCGCTCAAGGAGTATAAGCACTGGGCGCTCAGGTGTTTGGGACCCAAAACGGTCACATGGGTAAAATATTATTGAGTGAGGCATGAGCTAAAATAGAGAAAGATTTTTTCTGTGGAGCATTTGTTTTTGTGTGATATTGTTTGCAAGTTTTTAAAATGACATAGTTTGCACAGTTGGAAATAATATCGGTAGCTTCTTACCTTTCTGCCAAGGTTTGTCCCTAGTGGCTTTGTTATCCTCATGCACCTTGCATCTGTACATTTAGTAATGGTTGAAGCCCAGAAAGTGTTAATTGAGTAACAGCACCAAACTATAATAATATGGAATTTAATATTATGTATCTAATTGAGTTATCAATGTGACCAAGATGATCCTACTTTGATTAGAATTCTTTTCAAGGCTTATTTTAAGTTGATATGAACACCACACTTCATGCAAACCTGGATTTTTGATTTTATTTGTGTAGATTAACTTGATAGCTCCTCCCCTGTATGTGATGACCACACAGACGTTAGAACGAGCGGATGGATTGGCAGCCCTCAACACAGCTATAGAGAAAATCAAAGAAGCTATTGAAGGAATGGGAGGCATTTTCAAAATCCAACGACCGGTGAGAAAACCTATCCAAATGATGTTATACTAGTCTTAATTTAAAGGTTAGGGCTTGTTTTTGTGACTTTTAACCTTTCTGAACAGTTATCTACCCAAAACTAAAAATTCTCTTAGTGTGTTTTGCAGGAATGATGAGTGGGAAGGAGTTGGCTTTGACACTGTGACTATGTCATGTTACCTTGTCTGATTGTCCGCATTTGTTTTCTTCAGCCGAAAGTTGTGTCTGATCTGGATGAGATTGAACTGGCAAAGACCATGGAACAGTTAGAGCTGCAAAACCGAGAGGTTGACGGTGACAATGATCCAGATGAGTACGATGATGAAGTAGGGATGGGAGGACCAGTGGACATCGAGGAAGGGGAGGCTACTGAGGAGACAGCTGTAGAGGAGCAGTAAGAGTTACCCTTTCCTGAGGCCTGGTGGTGTTTGATGAGGACGCAGGAGTTACTTCCCATGATACACGTGGCATCAGTCGAAAATGGACTGTTTTGTTTGGCGTGTGGAATACCAGACAGAGATTGGTATTCATGAAGTTGTACCTCAAGGGATTTTCAAATATAACTGGGCATCTGAACCTTCCATGGATGTTGACATGGAGTCATTTTGTTATGCTGTTATGGATCCGTTGGTCAAGCACAAGAAGTGTCTTGTGATGGGATTGTGATTGTCACCTCATATGTGCAACGCTTAAATACGTGGAATGAGAGACGGGGATAGAGAAGAAATACATGTGTGTTTAACTGTAACATAATATGTCTGAAAACTTGTTTCTTTTGGAAGACTGAACTGATATATTTATTTGTTTCGTTTACAGTGTTAGTGTGTGTCTGACAGCAGCTACTTGAACATGAGGTAAAATAACCTCTCTGACTACTCGTTTGATACTTCCGTTATGACTACACCCTGACCTCAGCTAGTGGACATTATCTTGCAGACTTGATTGATGGACATAACTCTTGCTGACAGTGTGTGTTGTCTAAATGGAAGCTCCAGATGAGGAGCAAAGCATAGAGGTTCTTATAATTAGGGCCCTGCAGTGAAAATTTACTTCAAGAAGTTTTGGGGAATGGGCTAAAATACAAACTATGTAAAGTTGTACATATACATGTATATTTGTACTTTATGTAAAACACTCCTGGACTGTTAATGTCTAGTATCATGGCTTCACTAAGGAAATATTTCGTCTTCATATTCAGATAGGTTGCTTTTTGAAAACTGGTATCGAATCATATGACCATCTTTCATGTGCTTTATTTGAGGAAAAGGTGGTTATGTAATAAATATCCATAATGTGACAATGTATGAAGTATTCAGGCTTGCTTTGTTTCTTCACAGCCATCAATTTTGATTGTGTGAATCAAGCTGAATTACCCATGGTCACTTCGAACTTTTTCAGTCCATCACTGACCTTACAGTGGAAATTTGTTTTAGGTATTCCTCGAGGATCTGGTTTCCTTCACAGCTACAGTGCTACCACAAAACCTGGTTTCCTCGAGTGCTATCACAATACCTGGCTTCCTCCCCTGCTACCCCAAAACCTGGCTTCCTCCCCTGCTATCACAAAACCTGGCTTCCTCCTCTGCTACCACAAAACTTGGTTTCCTCCCCTGCTACCACAAAACCTGATTTCCTCCACTGCTAACACCAAACCTGGTTTCCTCTTCCATTAACACAAAACCTGGTTTCCTCCCATGCTACCACAAAACCGGGTTTCCTCCACTGCTAACATAAAACCTGGCTTCCTCCCTTGCTACCACAAAACCTGGCTTCCTCCCCTGCTACCACAAAACCTGGTTTCCACCAGTTCTAACACAAAACCTGGCTTGCTCCACTGCTACCACAAAACCTGATTTCCTCCACTGCTAACACAAAACCTGGTTTCCTTCATTGCTAACACAAAACCTGGTTTCCTCCATTGCTTACACAAAACCTGATTTCCTCCACTGCCACCACAAAACCTAGTTTCCTCTTCCATTAACACAAAACCTGGTTTCCTCCACCTTGGTCGCCTGCATCCAAAAGGTAGAGCCTGGTTAGCTACACCCATAAGGCAGTAACTGGTGAAATCCAACCTCTTGTCCATTTACCCCAGAGTTTATTCTAACTACTCATGTCAATGCTTAAATAGTAGCAAATTAAACTTCCCCTAGAACCCTGGTTTAAGCAGAATTGAGTTAAAATTCATGCAGTGATGTTAATTTCCATTTATTAGACCTCACTGGTCTAGATTTACTTAAAATGCTGTGTAGGCCCTCCTTTGCCGAGGTGGTTAGAGTGCTAGCACAGCTCAGTGACTCAGGAGCCTCTCAACAATACGGTTGCTGTCAGGTCCAGCTCATTCTGGCTTCCTCTTCCTTGTACGTGGGAAGGTCTGCCAAGCTGCGGATGGTTGTGGATTTTCTCCCACCATAATGCTGGCTGCTGTTGTATTAGTGAAATATTCTTGAGTACAGCGTAAAACATCAATCAAATAAATAAATCAAAATGCTGTGTTGTCGTTACATTTAACAAATAACATCATTAAAACAATGCAAATGGACCTGGGTATATAAGGCTTATGAGATTCTTATTCCAGCAGGAGAATCCAGGTTTATGCAAGAATACAATATCATAAAAGACATAGGGCATAAAGAGTAAAATCTGAGCTGTGATACCAGTGTGATAAATGGCATGTTATCACACGTTATTGGTGAAATACGACCTTATGTGTATTTTGCTCAGTTTGGGCTTTATTCTAAATTCGTTCATTGCTTAAATAGTGGCAAATTACATGACCCAAAACATCATGGCCTAAGAAGAACAGCAAGACGCTTGGGTTCACAAAACACCAAACAGGACGCCCTACCTAAGACACCAGACATGACACCTGAGAGAAAATTTGGGAAGATTTAATAATTTTGCCTCTTCTTAAACTTACACTTTACACTTACTTCTTTGCACTTCTTCTTACACTTACAGCTCTCTGCAGTCGCTATAGAGTGCCACATGCGCTGCAAGGAGTATGTTTTAGTGTCTGGTAAATGCGAGATATCCCATGATTTCAAGCCGCGAGTTATCTAAGCATGGATATTAGTCCGCTTTCGGTTATGTATTGTTTTGATTTTACATGCGGCGCACTGTTCTCGCGAGCAACCGACCTTACGCGCCACAACATCGCTAATGTCAACAAATTACTTGACCAGCTCTTGGAGGAAAAGTAGTTCCATCCGTACAAAAACTTGAAAGTGCATCTTGATTTGTTAAAGCAGTACTGTATGATGTTCATGTCTGAACGGATGGCGATGTGTCCAGGGACACGTCAAAATAGTATCAAATAGGCGAGTTCGTAAGTGTAATACCGAATACAACAAAAGCGTACGACGTTTGGAACACTGACAACATTTGACATCACATGTAACGATCATGTGCTGATTTTTCAAAACGGTTTGCATAAGTCTATGACATCGAACAAAACTAGTTATCTATTTAAGATTTGATACGTCACCATTCACCTCAACACCATCATGTCTATGTTTTGTACCGTAGTATTTAACTGACTACTTTTTAGTGAACCACTCAAATATGACTGCAATTTCAATATTTTAGGCCTACTACTTATTTATTTTAAGGATTTCTTTATTAAATTATACTGTATCAGCAACCTACGGATGGTGGTGGTATAATTTCCCCATGGCTCTGCCCAGTTGCCTCCCTCCTTAATACTGGCTGCTGCCACATAAGTGAAATATCCTTGAGTGCGGCATAAAACACCAATCAAATAAAATAAAATACTAAACTGTACTCAGAGAATAGTTTACTATTATGATTGCGACCATGGAGATTGAATTAATAGGTGGAAGACAGAGCTATCACACATGTGCACTGTGGCACACACAGTTTCAGCCAAGCCAAGTAGAGCTGGATTTGAGCACATGACCCTATAGTTCAAGGGCTCTTACTGAGACAGCTTGTATAAATCACCTAACCAGCTAGCACCTCCTGTTACTGTCATGTTTCCATCTGAATGTTGAATGAAAACTCTTTCTGGTGTTGGTGTTTAACACAATGGACCAACAATAAGCTAGGTGCATATTCCAGTCTGGACACTGCTGTTGTAAATGATATCTTCATGTCCCAGTAGCTGTAGGGTTTGAACTCTACTAGGTTTATTTGACTTACCTAGCCCAAGTGTTTGAAAAACATCCTGCATATACGTGTGGTAAGATTTATAAACATCATTTGCACTGTTTTATACAAAGAAACAGAACTATCTATATCGTAACATTGAATTTCCAATATTAAATTATTTTGAACAGATTTCTTGTAATATTGGTGAATTACATTTTATGTTTCATGGGCACCTGGCGGGAAATGGATGAAATGAAAGGTTGAATATACAGCACATAAACAACATGAGGTTTGAGGTGCCAGCTCTGGCAGATCTGTCACTGCGATTAGTGGCGCAGGCTTTAGTTTGTGACAAAGAAGAGGGCATCACCACAATATTTGAATATCTAATTAACCTACTGAAAACTCAGGTGAGTAGATCCATGTGGTTAGTTTAAACTGGAAACAGCAATATTTTCAAAAATGGATTCAAAAACTAAAAATATTTGTTTTCTTTGAATTCATGCACATCGTCCAACATCTAACAAATCTGTATCTGTCTCTATTCCAGGCTTTTACCAGTGTGACAGAGACTATCCTGTCTCACCTGGTCAAGTGTCATGCCAGTTACCTGTCTGATACCTGTATACAGGTGCTGTGTCCATCTCACCTGAAACAACTCAGTTTCAGAGAGTGTAATCAACTTACCTGGCCAGGTGTAAAAGAGGTTTTATCAAGGTACATAGGCCTAACTGAAGGTCAGAATGCAAGTGCGTAAAACATTGCATTAATGTCCTCAAAATGCATATCATTGGGTAGGAATTAAACTGAAAATGTAGAATCTGACATTCTTTGTTTCATGGAGTTGAAACTCCATCATTGAGATAGATGCAGCGGTATGTTTTATTTATAGCACTTTAACCGAAATCTATACATGGTCCCCTAAAATTAATGACAAGCTCAAGGGAATACATGGATATTTATTTTCATGTTGTATAACCATTTGCTTATAACAAATATCATTCAGATACCATACTTCATAGACAACATTTTGGTTAAAAGCGAAACTGAAATATAAATTTCCATGAACTGATGTATAGAGTGTAGAAAGGTGTGTTCAAATTGCGACCAATAAGTATGCGTAGAAGAGCAGATAATATGTCTTGTTGCCACATACTGTAAACCAGCAAGAAGTGCCAAGAAAGCATATTTGGTACATGTATCTGCCACCTGATGTATGTGTAAATTCATTTATTCATCAATCAACAGATTGAACAGTCTGCAGATAGTGAATTTGTCTTTCTGCGATCAGCTAATGTCACCTGACCTTGACCTTACAATTGAGGTTCACCTTTCATCAACTTTGACCTGTGTCGCTATGGAAGAATGCAGCTCATTAACGGATAATATTGTTCAGGTAATCAATAGAGTTCATGTATTTTCTATTTTCCAAGCCAAGGAAACAAACTCATTGAAGATCAGGATCGCCCCTAGCCAAGTGGCTAACACGCCAGCATGGCACGATGACAGGAGCCTCTCATCAGTTCGATTGCTGTGAGTTCCTGTCCAGCTCATGTTTGTTTCCTCTCTCGTCGTAGGTGGGAAGGCCTGTCAGCAGTGTGCAGATGGTCATGTGCTTCCCATCAGGCTCTGCCTGGTTTCCTCCCACCATAATGCTGGCCGTCGTCGTATAAGTGAAATATTCTTGAGTGTGGCATAAAACACCAATCAAATAAATAAGTAAATAAATCATTGAAGATCAAAAAGATTAATGCATATAAATTTATGTCTTCAGCACCTTCTGGGCCAAGCTAAGTCCTTGCGGAATTTGAACATCTCCAGCTGTGATAACATCAGCGACAAAGTCTTCCTCCTTAATGAAGAGCTTCAGCTAAGCAGAGAGGCTCTTGGGAGGGTAAATTTACATTCGTTCATATATGAAAATCTATATCTATACTGCTTAGTGAAAGTCCAGTCATAGTGTTACTATTATATAAGAATAGCCCAAACAATTACCATTCACAAAGTAACCCTATGCATGTGGTATTGTTCAAAATCGATACTGCAATAAAAGTCCCAAACTTTATAACGCTGGTCGCATTTTAACCTTTTCAAACTGCAGAATGAACAGTTTTAATATTCATTGAAAGGAAATCATATTTGTAAATATGACAAATTTTATTTGATTAGCGAATATAAATTTTTTGCCAGAAATATCCTGTGTAGACTTGTGATGTTACAAATTTCAAACACTGGTCATTCACATTTGCCCTGCACAAGTTGATTTTGAACGTCTAGTCGTCAGTCTTTATTGTGGCGTTTGTGCTGCTTCTTAATGTACATTGTGGTAGCCTGAATTGGTCATTTGTAAATGCTGTTATTGCGTTTGCAGAGCTCAGTTGAGTATCCGTGCCGCCTGACATCAGTGGACGTATCAGGTTGTCGTAGTTTGACCAGCACGGTTGTCCGCCATCTTGCCACTTTGACAGGTCCAACCTTGAGATCAGTCAATTTGTCCTGTGTTCAGGTGAGTTTTGGTGTGAGTGTTCCACATATAGCCATTTCTTTCTCCTTCATTGACCATAAATGACAACATGATTACATGTGATGCTGTTGAGGATTAGATTTGGATAGAATCAAATTCACTGCCCCTTCACTATATTTTGGTCATCTGGTTAATTTATTTATGAATTCAAAGTGGCTGCCAGTTTTATGGGTAGAGGAAACCGATCCTTGTAATAAACTGCCGACCTTTGGCAAGCTACTAGCGAACTCTCCCTGATGTGGCATATGTCATATTGGTAAGGCATGTGACCCTGGTCCTTCATGGTGGTCATCAACTGTGTTAGGGCCTTAGGGGTGGACGTATTCCTAGATTCGTTTGAAATCACATACTTTCCACCTATATGACATATGTATTGAGCTGGCTGTACAGGTGAAAAGTCACATAATATCGCCAGCTACTAGCCAAAGGTTGGGGATTAACTGTGGACATGCCAGTTTCCTCCAAACTTAAAACTGAGCACAGTCACACATAGGTGAAACGTTTAACACCTGTCAAATTAAATCCAATGTTATTGTATCCTAGGTTGACTGTATGGCCCTCCTATATCTGTGTGGCTATGGCCTGGTGTCGGCTGTCTCCCTCATGTTTGGGGAGGAAAATGGCCAGGGTTTGATACAGGACAAAGATTTGACAGAAAATCTACTGGAATTACAACTGCTGCAGGCTAGACGGTTTCAGTACAGTACGTGTGAACAGGACAGGCAGAACGTGAAGATGTTGCCTTCAGTAGGTGGAGAAACTCACCATACGACATCTGCTGTTACTGAGTGGGACTTGAGGAATCCGTTACGTAACCTTGAATGTAGACAAGAAGCACCCATTGAACACCACATTCCCACTGATTCAGTAGGGGAATGTGCTAACATGACAACAGCTAAAATTAGATATCAGCAGAAAAATGTGATAACTGAAGAAAGTGAAGATAGTACACTAAAAAGAACAGACTATGTGATTCTAGACAATGGCTGTGACATTGCAATGGCTTTAGAAGCGTATTCTAGTGACAGTATCTGTATCGAGGAATTGGAAAACAGCGAATCTGGCTTCGTTGATGCAACCAAGACAAGTGGTACAAGATTCCTGAAATCATGCAATCAGATTGGAGAAGAAAAAGGCAGCTTCAAATCTGAGGCTGATGACATTACTTCGCCAAGCAATGAATGCAGCTGGAATTTGCAAATCAGTCATAATGCTGACGAATCTGCTGACTTTCTACTCAGTGCTAAGTTCTGCCCTGAAGCAAAGACTGTTGTACAAAACTTTTCTTGTCCTTTGGCTGAAAATGCATGTCCCATTGCTGCCTTTTTGCCTTCTAATAGTGATATCTCGGCAACGAACGTGAATAGTGATATCTCGGCAATGAATGTTAAAAGTGATATCTCGGTAATGAACATGAAAAGTGATGTCTTGGGAATGAACGTGAATAGTGAAATTTCTGTAGCGAACGTAAATGATGATATCTCGGCAATGAATGTGTATGATGATGTCTCGGCAATGAATGTTAATAGTGATATCTCGGCAATGAACCTGAATGGTGATGTCTCGACAGTGAACATGAATAGTGATATCTCTGCAATGAATGATAATAGTGATGTCTCGGCAAACCAAACAAACTGTGATACACTTGACAACAAGGTAAAGATTTCACAAATTATGACGCTTCCAAGTATGTGCCAATCATCAGCAAACCTTTCTTCAGATCTGGAAAAGTGGAATAAAAGTGCTTTGGTCGAAAGCTGTGAGTCACTGGATACTTTCAAAGACGTTCAAGTAGACCAGAGTAGACCTTCTGGAGACTATGCAACCAACGGGAGTTGTACTAAGGATGCTTGTTTTGTCAAGTTAAATCAAGTAATAAATGGAACAGATTTGAAGCCTGTGCAAATGTACGTTCCGGATTTGTTATCTTTGGACATAAGTTACGTTGATATCAGAAAATGTTCGGGAACTTGTCTTGAAACATTTTTTCAGCATAACAGAAATCTTGCCAAATTTACCATTCACTGGAAAGATTTGACCAATGGAATTGTCTCTTCCATGGCATCAGAGGGAGAAATGTTAGAAGAGATAGCCTTGGTTGACTGTGATCAGGTGACTTGCTCTGGGATACAAGATATTGGCAAGCACTGTCAGAAATTGAGAGGATTAGACCTGAAAGGTGAATCATTAAAGTTAACTTGTTAACACACAAGGAATTCCCTTGAATTATTAGCGACAAAATCAAACACTTTATAAAACGATATCCTAAACTCTATTCCAAATCAAGTGCTATATTTACATGGATATTCTGAATCTTGTTCACATCATGGTATTCAACAACTTCAAGTAAAATGCATCTAAAAGAAGCCATTATATTGTTAGTTGACTGTATAATACTAAATTGTGGCATGTCAGTGTTAGAAATTCAACACTAAAAGTAATGATTTCTCCGATGAAACTGTATTTATATACCCATTGTGGTTTATTTCTTTAGGAACGTCAGCCTGGAAGTTCACGGTTATGCTGTACATTTTTATGATTAAGGATTAACCAAAGATGTCCTTTTTGGATGTAAATCTCAGCTTTAATTGATATTTCATCCTGGAGCTTTTTCTTTGTAAATTGTGTTTTGAACTACAGAATTACACGCAGGTAAATGTTCACATTTGTGTTTATAGGAGTTTGTTTCTTAACGGATGCTGCTCTGTGGCCATGTTTGTCACGTGGGCAACTTCGTCACCTGTCATTGGCAGAATGTGGGATTTCTGACGTCACACTGAGGTGGATTTGCCAGTATCTATCTGAAACCGTGAGTGTCTGATTAATATGACATTATATACACATGCTCAAATGGTCTACAAAATAATTTTTGGCATAAAGTATCTTACCGTTTTTTGGCGAGCAAGGTAGAATGAATGAAATGTAGACTGCAAAACAGTCAAAATATTTTTACTCTTCTGAAGTGCGAGCCTACAAGTAGTTTTGTACTTTTCTTTGCCATTTTGTTTTAAACTCATCAACCCAAGTTGGCGCACAATCCCCACGTTCCAGTATATACGAGCCATTTTTATACATTGATGTTTTGGGATATTGACCAATCAGTTCATATGTTACAATCTATCTGTGGCTTTAGGTTGAATCACTGGATCTGGCCTGGTGTGACGAAATCACGGAGACAGGCGTGAATACCCTCTTGTCACGTGACCACCCAAATCTCCGAACTCTAAGTCTTCACCAAGGTCCGGCCTCTGACCACACCTTGACCTTGCTGGCTGAGCACTGTTCACAGCTGACAAGCCTCGTGTTGTGCAGTGTTAGATTTGGAATAGACGACGAAGCAGTGGTCAACCTTGCACAACGCCTCCCTCACTTGACAAAGATTGACATTAGCTGGAATTCCGGTTGGTTTTGACTTTGTGGACTTTCATTACAGGTGTCCATAGTTTATTGGAAACAATTCATTAAATGGAAGATTTTTGGATGAGGCACTTCCTATGGTAGGCTTGATATAAAAATTTAACTACTATAAAATATAAAATATAATATTAAATAAAAATATATAAAATTTAATATAAAAATTAAATATAAAATAATATATTGTTTTCTTAAAGATTGGCTTTCATGAATATTTAGTTGATTAATCTATCAAGATTTTAAGGATAATATTTCCAGGAGTGAGTTGGATATTTTGTTGAGCATACAGTTTCATGTTGTCAGCAACATTACGGAAAATATTTTTGCAGAATTAATTTTTTTGCTAGCTGGTAGGAAGATTAGTTTGGTACTAAGAAGGACCTGTTAAAAACTCACACTGTTAGAATGTTCATTGACTTAGAGGTCACAGATGGTCTTGGTCACAGTCCAGAGAAGAAACTCTGTTTTTCAGTCCAGTAACAAAGACTTCTCAACAGTGTACAAATTTCAGCAGAATATTTTTCTATTACATTTCATTGCAACAGGTCTGACAGACAAAAGTCCATCTGCATTTCTGACATTTTGTCAGAAACTGGAGTGGGCAAATTTTGCTGGAATAAAGAGGATAACTTCGGAGCCATTCATACATCTCATCTCAGGTAAATCATTCATACATCTCATCTCAGGTAAATCATTCATACATCTCATCTCAGGTAAATCATTCATACATCTCATCTCAGGTAAATCATTCATACATCTCATCTCAGGTAAATCATTCATACATCTCATCTCAGGTAAATCATTCATACATCTCATCTCAGGTAAATCATTCATACATCTCATCTCAGGTAAATCATTCATACATCTCATCTCAGGTAAATCATTCATACACCTCTGTGACATAGAAGAGGTGTGATAATGTGTAACACGTATTGACACATCTCGTATGGAGCACATCATTCATACATCTCATCTCAGGTAAATCATTCATACATCTCATCTCAGGTAAATCATTCATACATCTCATCTCAGGTAAATCATTCATACATCTCATCTCAGGTAAATCATTCATACACCTCTGTGACATAGAAGAGGTGTGATAATGTGTAAACACGTATTTACACATCTTGCATGGGACACATCATTCATACATCTCATCTCAGGTAAATCATTCATACACCTCTGTGACATAGAAGGGGTGTGATAATGTGTAAACATGTATTTACACATCTTGCATGGGACACATCATTCATACATCTCATCTCAGGTAAATCATTCATACACCTCTGTGACATAGAAGGGGTGTGACAATGTGTAAACATGTATTTACACATTCTGTATGGGGCAAATTATTCATACATCTAATCACAGGTAAATCATCCATACACCTCTGACATAGAAGCAGTGCGATAATGTGTAAACATGTATTTACACATTCTGTATGGGGCAAGTTATTCATAATCTCATCTCAGGTAAATCATTCACCTCTGTGATATAGAAGGGGTGCGATAAGGTGTAAACACGTATTTACACATCTCGTATGGGCAAATTATTCATAATCTCATCTCAGGTAATTCATCCATACACCCCTGGGAAAATGAAATCTACCATTCATACATCCCATCTCAGGTAAATCATTCATACACCTCTGTGACATGGAAGGGCTGTGATAATGTGTAAACACATATTTACACATCTTGCATGGGACACATCATTCATACGTCTCATCTCAGGTAAATCATTCATATACTTCTGTGACATAGAAGCGGTGTGATAATGTGTAAACATGTATTTACACATCTCGTCTCAGGTAAATCATTCATACACTTCTGTGACATAGAAGCGGTGTGATAATGTGTAAACACGTATTTACACATCTCGTCTCAGGTAAATCATTCATACAGCCCTGGGGCAATGAAATCTACCATGCATACATCTCATCTCATGTAAATCATCCCTGTACAATGAGGCCTGTCTGAGATAAGCACGCGCTAAATCAGAACTTTTATAACTTTTTAGGGATTAAAGTCTGGAAGTAATATGAAAACCTGGATGTTTCTATATGTATGTGCAAGTGCTGTTTTTATCCAGAGTAAAATGTATGTACAGTGACAGGAAGTGATTTGTACGGGAAGACTGATTTGTATAACTAGGATAGTTACCTCCGCCAAGAAAGTTAGGATTTTGCTGGCGTTTGTTTGTTTGTCTGTCTGATTGTCGGCAACTTTACCTCAAAAGTTATAGAGTGATTTGGGTAATTGTTTGTGCACAGTATTACAGCGGACAAAGCACAAAAAACCTTTAAAATTTTGCCGTGATCCGCATCGGGATCTGAGGTTTATTTATTGTTATTGTTCACCGTGCGAGATAGGACCTAAATGAAGAGTACTGTCTGTTTGTCAGTTGTGGGGAAATTTGAGCTTTTCGCGTCCCCGTTCTAGATATTTCTATGACTCTGCTAATGACTTCCACATATCAATGGTGACATACAGCCTATATACTGGGCGATAATGTCAATGCATTTACTCACTCATAGATGATGGAAGTTGGCTGAAGACCCAGGCTATGCTGAGAAAGGATCGGCTAGACAGGCAGCGTCGGCAGGTAGATGCAGGGGGGACACAAGTCGATAAGGTAAAGAGTCTGTCAGATTCAATCTGTTTTAGAAGTTCTTCTTCGTGAGAGACTTCCATCAACTAAATTGATCGGTGTTTAATGCCGAAATCATGATTGTTTTTAACTGATGTTACGATGGTGTGGTTTACGGGCAGCAGAAACTGGAGTAAACCACCAAGCACTTGACCCATCTCACATAAAACCACAGCCCAATTGCGAAATTTGGATTTGAACCAGCGACCTTATCAGTGAGCTTGTAGCTTTTCTAGGTTGTTAGTGTTGGAGATGTTTTTAATAGGCTTGTCATGATGTGGTTTAAACCACACTGTTTTAAACCGGATGAGGTCAAACAAACATAAAAAAAGGCTAGAACAGTTAAATTACCGTGCTAAAATTGTAACTTACCATAGGAATTTTAATTTTAAAACTTTGACTTGGGTAAAAATGGGATGACAAAGCTAAAATTTAGCGTTATAGTTCAAATCTTATATTAGTTTAGGAATAATAGCATAAGGTTGTCTGCATGGCTTCAGTCTGAGACAGCTTCGTATTTTAGGGCCAGAGTTTCAACCAGCTGTGTTTAAGACATGTTTCATACCTGGTAGCTTGTGTTTTTCCCTCCCTCCGCAATATATGTGCTTGAAGAGTAAAGTATGATTATGTAAGTCAACCCCAATGTCTGTGAGAGTATGTTAGTTTTCTTGAATTTTCAAAGATATTCTGATTTCAGATTGTGTGTTGGCAGGGTATATATTCCACTGATTACCGAAAACCTCTACATATCAGTAGCATTACTTTTATGGAAGAAAAAGTAAAAAATTGAAAGAAAAAAAAAAAAAACTGTGATTTTTATTCCTGAATATTAGACTTTTCCCATATTTATCCCATATTAGGTACCCATTCTGCACGAATGAGCTTTTTAAACGGAACAGCCAATTCAACCTGAGACTCTTGATTCTATTTCATTGCAGTATATATAGTGAACCTTCGGTGGTGAAATCACTGAATTGTGTGGATGCACATATGTGCTCATGGACCTACCTGTGTGAACAGCATAAATATATGCTCTTTTTTTAAACCTTACTTTAATTTTAAATATTAAAACAATTGCCAAACCCATTGATATACCACAATGTGCCAAAAAAAATGCAATCAGGTTGTAATGCACATCATTGTGTGTTAGCAGGAAACGAGACCAGTGAGGTTACCATTTCGCTCAGGTGTGTTTTGCACCACGTCTGTCTTACCTGGATCTGGTATTCTGTGGACTTGGTGGATGACTTCCACCTGGCAGGAATCACTGCCGTGTGCAGGGGGTCGCTCAAGATTCAGGATTACCACGGACAGTTAGTAGAACCTGTCTGGTTTTCACAGTGTACTGTGGACATATAAGCTGTGTTACAACCCCTATATAAAGTGAGGTCACAGAAGATAAAGGATTACATGTATCACGGGCAGTTAGAGGAACCTGTCTGGTTTTTACAGTGTATAGCGTGGACATATAAGCTGTGTTACAACCCCTCTATAAAGGGGGTTGCAGAAGGTAAAGGATTACATGTATCACGGGAAGTTAGTGGAACCTATCTGGTTTTTACAGTGTATAGCATGGACATATAAGCTGTGTTACAATAAAGGATATCTCAGAAGATATAGGATTATCTCGAACAGTTAGTGGAACCTGTCTATTTTTTACAGTGTCCTGACCTAAATGTCTAACCTCAATGCAGATAACAGTTCATATTAACATGATTAAGGAGGACAGGATTACAAGCACCAGCACAAAATTAGTTGTCACTCTTTAATCTGCCCCTCTCCAGCTCCTGCTGGCTTCCTCTCCAGCCGTACATGGGAAGGTCTTCCAGCAACAAGCAGATGGTCGTGGGTTTCCCCTGGGCTCTGCCCGGTTTCCTCCCACCATAATGCTTGCCGCCGTCGTATAAGTGAAATATTCTTGGGTACGGCGTAAAACACCAATCGAATAAATATATAAATTAATCCACTGCTCAAATGTCTCCTCTTAAGATGATGGTATTTACAAGCTTCAAATAATCAAAAATTAAACATTCTACAATTATTTGTATAGTTTCAAGTGATATTTTGTCTTATACACTAGTTAGGACTTATATTTGACAATATTTTTACTAAGCTTGATCCTACTGTCCTGGGCTGGTCACATATAGGACTACAGGTTACATATTGGTATAACCAACCAGTATATGCAACTTAGGCAATTAGAAAAGTGAAAAAATGAATTTGAGATATTTAATACTTCGCAGGATATTCAACCAAGTTACGTGTTTTTATGTAAACGGGATATTTGCATCATTTTGTGGAACATTAACAGAAGCTAATTCGTAAGACTATATAATCGACCTTCGCTCGCTTTACATGCATATATCAAAGGTTTAGTAAACTGTGTACATTTCTATCAAAGAAATTAGATTTTTATGAGGAATAAATGCTGAGGTGTCTGAGGGCATTTACTGCGTTTTTTGTTATGAATTTCAGGGCAGGTGGCGTCTCTAAAACCTCTTGCATGGGGCACTCATGTTCAATATACAGTCCGTTCCAATGTTGGTTCCAATGTCAAAGGGAACATATCTATACAGTATACTTCTTCATTGCCATGCATATGATTAAAGCCCTAGACTGTTGCAAAGGCTCCAGCGAATCAGTGAAGACAAGATTTGAACACATGACTTCAGGTTGCTTGATCATCGAGGGCCTTAATCGTGTGAAATTTGATGATGTAGAAAAAATACCGTGAAAATAAGTATTATCCTTGATTGTTTGATTGTTGTTTGACGACATGCTCACGGATTTGTCACTTATACCATGGCGATCAGCTTGGTAGATTGAGGAAACTGGAAAGCCTCGGTAATCCATCTACCTTGGGCATTCACTGACCCACTTTTCCACTTGACTTGAAAGACAGGGGTCTTTAAGAGACGTAACACTTCACATACGGCCTGTTGTCATCCAGGTTCCACTATGCCCAAGGCAGGAACTGATCCCCCGCCTCGTTTGCCTATTGGTAGAAGACGCACCACCTTATACCGCTTAGCCACGCCCCGCTGTGTGCCTGAGTACTGAGGACGCAAATAAACGCACAGTGGAGCTATTTATAGATGCACGTTTGCTGTCGAGAGGTCCCTATATATCAAGTAGAGTGTAAGTGACCTACATTTCATTGATAATGTTCTACTTGGCAACCAGTGTTTCCCAGCTGATGAAATCACTGATCGAATTGGACCGCCAGCGGTATTTACATATTTATAACGGTCACGTGACCCATGATTATTACAGCAGTATTTCACTATATGTGTGATTTCATCAGATTGGTCTTATACATATACTGGACTCGGCAAAAGGGAGTTCACAGCACGATTTTTACATCTCTAAGGCATATATACGGAAAAGCTCCTAAAATCGGGGAACTTCTATACCATTTACAAAAACAACTATGATATGTTGCAAAGCTGGAGGTATATCTTACTTAGCACACGTCAGTGACACATATTGGTGTGATATACCTGACTGGTATCTACAACCGTATAAAATAGACATACGTTATCAAGGACCATGTGAGTATGTATTGGTGTGGCAAATATAGGCGTAGGCCTACATTCCTGTCATTTAATTATTTGCGTGATTGATGCTAAACACACCGGTCATACCACAGACTATAAAAATGCCACTTGTTGCTGCCTCGCCTGACGCTCAGCACTGAGAGGCTCGAGCAAGGAAACATGACTGGTTGTCCCGGTGTCAGTATAATGTGACTGGTTGAGGTGTTATGTCTGGTGTTTTCGGCATGATGCTTCAGTGGCGGAAGTACTCTGTCGGCATGGACTCGTCCTGCCACAAGAAGACACAATATATGTACACGCACCTAATGACTCCTCGTCGCCACATGGCTGAACAATTGTTTAAGCACGACGTTGAACCCCAAGAATTTATTCATTCATTCATTTATTGTGTCAAAATGATTCTAAATTTTGCGACCTGCATTATGGCCTACGTTTCAGGAACTTGTTTACCCATTACGAAGGGAAATATGTGCATAGACAAGGCTATTTAATTGTAATAATTTACATGGGCTATTCGAAAATAATGTCAGCATAATGACAGCATAATTATACCAAGGGACTCTAAATTTGCAGTTAAATTGCAAATTATTATGAAAACCAATAAGACTGAAACACCCTTATTCATTCATTTTTCATAGGTTTTAAAGATGTTAAACACTTTTTGTATAGTCTATAAATAACGATAGATCAATATAGACGACGTAAGATCAAGGGCTCAAATCCAGCTTTTGTCTGATTTTTTATGGTTCAGAAATTTATTGTTTCGGTGTTTTATTTCAATTATAAAGTTGTCTTTCACAGTTGTTACATTTATTTCAGCTGCATTTAAGTTGAGAAAAATCGGAGGTGTGTCTTAACGCTGACCGATCAAAATGGCGGCGTTCGAAAGATTTTACGAGGCGGAATATCCGCCAGTTGACTCAGTTGTTATGGCAAAGATAATCAGCATTGGTGAGACAATGTTTCAAGCTAAACTGCTCGAGTACGACAAAACGGCCTTCATTCTCAGAAGTTGTATTTTGGGCAACGGTCGACTAGTCAGAGCTACTAGACGCAGCACTGCCTTCAAACTCGGAGACGAGGTTCCCCGGCACGTGCTCAGAGTGGAGCCTAGCACAGGTAAGCGGTGCAAAAGATGAAAAGTGGAAGACATAAAAGAAATTCAACCGAAACAATTCGGAATTCATGCAGTGTTTAAAACATGTTGTCTAATCGGTGTGATCTATTGTGTTAGACATCACTGTATCTGTAACAGTTGTGCTCGTGAAGAATGAATCAATGAATGAATAATAGCTTAAGGACACCTCGGCAGTATTGCGGTCATATCGTGGCAAGTGCTCGTAAAGGAAAACAGTAGTTCACTGGTACTGCATAGCAACAGTAGTTCACTAGTACTGCATAGCAATAGTAGAAAATGGTTTTGTTTTTACACAGTTTGAAATAGACTTGTGTAGGCGGGAAATGTTGAACACGTCGCGTTCTGAGAATAGGTAACAATTTCTGTGTGTTAAGTCTCTTGTTAAGTTTGTGCACTTTCTTTTATTTTGTAGATTTCATTGATTTGTCGTCCAAGGGATTACCTTATGAGGAGGCTAGATACCATAAAGAACAATATCATAAGTCAAAGATGGTAAGTGACTTTCTCGTTTTAAGCTATACCGAGTTCAGGCTACATTTTCTTATTTTGAAGAAATTTAAAGCATAATGACTTCAGGAAAAACGAACTAATGGGAAAGTACCAAGTTTCACAAGGTAGTATTACATATAAGGCCATTTTCAGTTTCTGGATGTGCTCATTATGAAATACTTCGCATGGGCGTCTCTCAGATTCGATCTCACATCTGCTTGTGAGATTCGATTTCAAGTGGGCGTGTCTAACATTGACAGGTGGTCTCCATCCTGCGGCACACTTGTATCCAGATGAACCTTGACGAGAAATCCTGCGAGAATCTCGTGAGGAACACGTCCTGGTATTTTGATAAGAAGTTTGACAGAAGGGGAAAGACGTATGAAATATTCCAGGGTGCTGCGAGGTAAAACGTATGACATTGATGATTTAAACGATACTTGAGTTACACAATTATCACATGGGAGAATGCAGAAATGAGTATACATTATGTGTTCTTTCTTCCCAAAGAAAGTTTGTGTTTATGTTTTTACCAGTGTAGGCCTATATAGCGATTTGCTTATCATCACATGTACATTTTCATATATTTTGTCTATAGATTCTCGGCATTTTACGGAATCATCGAACTCTACCGAATCGTTCATGAAACCTTACAAACTAGCTCATTTTAGGCCGCAGTCTAACTTCACCTCACCTGGCCTAACACTTACAGTCATCGTACCTGGTCTGAACTTTTACAATCTAGCTCTCCCTAGCTTAAAGCCACTCTGAAATCTTGCAAACTGCAGCTCTGTCTAACTGACAGCCATGGCACCTGGCCTGAAATATTACAAACTAGCTCAGTTTAACTTATGAAGCCGTCGAATAAAACGTTACAAAATGGTTCTGTCCAAGTTAAAACCGCTGCATCTTTTCTGAATCGTGCAAACTATATCTGCCGGAGCAAGGCTCACGTATACATATACGTACCGGTACATAAAACAACAATTGACATTATGAAGGTTTTGGTGGGATAAAACAAAAAAAAATTATAAAACTTTATCGTAATTCTGGTTGTTGTTTTTTTCTTTCTGTGTTTTAAATGACAGCAATCCGTGTGTTTTGGATGAATGTGATATTGATACTGAAACCAGAGCTACTCTGCTACGAGTCATCAGGTTGAAGTTCGCTCCAAAGCTCGTCGCACTGAGATCAGGTGAAACATCTTTTTGTAAAGTTAGGGTGTGAAGCGTGTTATATACAAGTGCATAATCGTGATTACAGGTACCGCCAGAGGTGTCAGTGTAAATCTAGTACATAGTCGTGATTACGGGTACAGCCAGAGGTTTCAGTGTAAATCTAGTACATAGTGGTGATTACGGGTACAGCCAGAGGTTTCAGTGTAAATCTAGTACATAGTCGTGATTACGGGTACAGCCAGAGGTGTCAGTGTAAATCTAGTACATAGTCGTGATTACGGGTACCGCCAGAGGTTTCAGTGTAAATCTAGTACATAGTCATGATTACGGGTACCGCCAGAAGTGTCAGTGTAAATCTAGTACATAGTCGTGATTACGGGTACAGCCAGAGGTGTCAGTGTAAATCTAGTACATAGTCGTGATTACGGGTACCGCCATAGGTTTCAGTGTAAATCTAGTACATAGTCATGATTACGGGTACCGCCAGAAGTGTCAGTGTAAATCTAGTACATAGTCGTGATTACGGGTACAGCCAGAGGTGTCAGTGTAAATCTAGTACATAGTGGTGATTATGGGTACAGCCAGAAGTGTCAGTCTAAATCTAGTACATAGTCGTGATTACGGGTACCGCCAGAAGTGTCAGTGTAAATCTAGTACATAGTCGTGATTACGGGTACTGCCAGGGGTGTCAGTGTAAATCTAGGCGTCAGAACAGACATTCCTTCAGACATTTCCTCCCACCATGAGGCTGGTCGCCGGTGAATAAATGAAATATTATTGAGTTCGGCATAAAACACCAATCAAATAAATAAACGTAATGAATCTAAGGTCCACAATTAGGTCCAATAATGTTCGTGAACCTGTTTCACAAAGGCATTTTGGGCAAAAATCCCAAATAAAATAATATTCAATACAAATAATTTGAAGCTGGATGCTCAAATTAACTTGACAGAGAAACAACGGTCAGCGTAGGTTAATCGGAATTATCCTGGATGCTTATAAAATACGCACTGTGTGGAGGTTAGTCACACATCTGGAAATTGACTCCTCATTTATTAAAGGAAGAATGAAGAATAAAATCATCACATTGTATGGTATTTTTCCAGAGAACGAAATTAGTTTTGCAGTGTCTAATTCGTAGTTGGGGTGAGAGACTGCGTGGCCGAGGGGATTAGCACGCCAGCGCGGAGTAATGCCCCAGGAGCCTCTCACCAATCGCTGTGTGTTCAAGTCCAGCTCATGCTGGCTCCCTCTCCGGTCGTATAGGCCTACGCGGGAAGGTCTGCCAACAAACCGGGTTTCTTCCACCATAATGCTAGCCGCTGTCGTATAAGTGCAATATTGAGTACGGCGTAAAACAGCAATCAAATAAATAAATCCAATTTGTAGTTCAGTGTAGCTTGGCATGTAAGTCACAAAACTTTTAATGGTAATTGTCTTAGCATTACAGGGGTACGTATCATTGTTATTTATGTTATGGTGTATTTTTTTTTTAGAATATATGGATACTAAAACCTCATCATTTTGATAGCACATGAACTTATTAAAATAATATAATATAAATGTTTTCCAGTTGTTGAAGTGACGTGTTTTACTTATGAGGGTATTGATGCCATAAAGAGAGCTCTTAGAGAAGGATTGTCGGTAGCTATAGACTCCTGTCCACTTGAGGTAGGTGTCACCCTTCCATAACCATCTCTACCAGAAAGCATCCCCACATCCAACTGTAACGGGAATAACCTTTATTGTGTCGTGAGAGTTATCTCCCTTCCTCAAGGGTAGCGTGCGCTTGGAGACTTCCACCCACAGATCAACAGCATGTGACGCGTGTAGGGGCTACAGATTATTTCGCTGATTAAGGGGGTCATGATATTAATGAGGAAGCTCAAGCAACAGATCGTCGTTACAGTCATACCTGTGCGTGACTTCACACGGCAACCTGCTGCCCTTTTTGTCTGGCAGCATATTACTGCCCCAGCCCTAAATAATGAACTGTGGAAGACATGAAAATCGGGTGTCGACCTGATTTTATCGTTTACACAACGTTATGCCACATTCGCTGACATCTGATACCCATATGAAACAACAAAATCTAGCTCACCAACCATGCCCCATATCATAGATGACACAAACACTACTCAATCTACCAACCACACTCCACACTGCAAACCACATTCGACCGAAATCCACATACGGCAACATATAGATGGTTTGCAATGGCAGCCATCTTTGAGGTAAGTTGCCCATTGTATGCCCTTACCAGCCAAGGGCCTCTGCCCAGCTTATGACGCCTCTAACAATAGACAACCAATACTAAATCTTACATCAAAGATGGCTGTTATTGCAAACCAATCCACTCTCCACTCTCCACGCCCCTATGCTTGTGTTATGCAAACTGTATGTAAACGGATAATATAGAAGACGAGAGCTAAAAATGCAGCATTTACAAAACAGAAAATAGTCCAGTTTTTTGCTGTTGTTCGCACATCATTGTGGTTGCCTTCACGGAGTCTGAAATCACCTGTACATTTATGGTGTTTTTTCTTTTGTTCACAGATCCGCGTGGTTGCATGCCCGGAGTACGAAATCACTTCCAAAACATTTGATAAAGAGACGGGCATACGAACTCTGCGAGCCGCTCATCACGTGATAGAGGAAAACATTGTCCAGTCAGGGGGCAGATTTAAAATCACAAAACAGGTATACTTAGTTCTCGTATTGTTGCCTTTGTACGTATTAACTTAATTGATTGGTATTTTATGCAGTGCTGAAGAATGCCTGACTCGTATTTCAACAACAAGGCTTACCGGTTGAGGAAAACTTCTGGAGTCAGTAGTATAAGGCAGTCTCTCCAGGGTCGAATTAAGAAAATACCACCCAAACAATTTATTAAAAAGAACGTCAGCCATCTGGAAGAAGAGAGAGTCAACAGTTTTCATGTATACGTATGTCAGAACGACGTACTCTAGAGCATTGTTTGTGTAAACATTGCAGGGTGCTAATTCCACCGTGTTTGTATAGACCGAAATTATTGGTTGCCCTTTGCCAATTACCTTCGCTTACGGAGAAATGATCCATACAAGTGCCTGTGTATTTAGTGATAACCTGCATTGCCCTATATGTACGTATGCTAATGTGGTCTATAGTAAGCGATCTCATGGATGTAGCTTTGTCCTTTCCTTACGCAGATGCGGAACGTTTCCACCCTAAAGTAATTCAGGTCCAAGCTGTATAATCTGTTGTTCATTTTTATCCTTGGGATGAGGCTTTGGGGGCAACTGGTAATGCAGTACACATGCACTGCATATTGGAGCTGCCATTGCCGAATACCCAGTTGGATGATTACCTAATTATTTTGATTGCTCGCGAGCCCATTTAATATATCAACATATCATGGAATCAAAGAACTACAGCATAATTCACATCTATGTTTCGTTTCAGCCGCACACTAGTTTTGAGGATGAGACCTGTGGAAAGCCTACATGATGACATATATGCTGGACTCTCTGCCTGGTCGCTTAGTCGGCAATCAACTGTTATATATTACCGGCATCAACTGGACAAGTTTGAGTTGTGTTTGCGTGACTCGATCAGTGCGAATATGAAACCCCTCTCTTGTGCAGTGCTGAAGTGTGTAAGAATAACATCTGCATGTACATATGAAACTAACTTTCTGGGACATAAATGTCTGGGAATCTTTGCAATGTCAAGAAATATACTCCATCGACAATCATGTAAACCACAACCATGCGTGTCACCAAACTCCACGTCCGTGTGTGTCACTGAACACCACTTTCTTGCGTGTCATGGAACGCCATGTCTATGCATGTCACTGAACCACCACGTCCATGTGTGTCACTGAACACCACTTCTGTGCGTGTCACCGAACTCCACGTCCATACATGTCACTGAACACCACTTCCCTGCGTCTCATGGAACGCCACGTCTATGCATGTCTCTGAACACCACGTCCATACATGTCACTGAACACCACTTCTGTGTGTGTCATGGATCGAACACCAAGCCCGTGTGTGTCATGGAACGCCACGTCTATGCATGTCTCTGAACACCACGTCCATACGTGTCACTGAACACCACTTCTGCGTGTGTCATGGATCGAACACCACGCCCGTGTGTCATGGAACGCCACGTCTATGCATGTCACCGAACACCACCTCCGTGCGAGTCACAGAACCGAGGTGGAGTACATGTCTAAATATTGAGGAGATGGCATTGCCTCGAAGTATTCTCTAGCCAGATATAGACAATAAAATGTTGTGATTTTGCAGAAATTATTATGCTCAAATTGTAAACTGTAAACGACTGTTTAATGCACAAGGCGGCCAAGGCTCCAGTAATCGCCAGACTGGGCAAGTAAACGACTTCTCGCTGTCGCACAGATATATGTTCTATATATTCTCTGCATATCAACCGCCATTCATTCAACCCTGAAGTAATCCTATTCGGGCATGGGAGATGATGGCTTAGATGGCTTAGAACCGGATACTGGAAACTGAGTAAATGTATATCCTAAAACCTTGAGCTTCAACACATGTGCATTGGGGAGTGATTCCGGGTATCGTGTTTGGCCAAAGACAATTCAGACCTCGATAAGATGACTGACAGACGGTGTGACATAGTTGAACAATCGATTCCTGTGTTTAACATAGAAACGATTTGTTTTTAAGGTGGACAAAAGTTACTTAAGTCATTTTTTAAAACCTAATTAGTAGGCCTATGTTTGAAATTATCGTTACGATATTTGGATTGTTTTTCTTTTTGTACCATTCGTTGCTTTAGACATGAATGGAAAATTGTATGTCGTGGGTTTTTAGAAGAGAATATATTTTCACTTTAAAGATGCAATGTATTTTTGATATATGCAGTTGCTTGTGGAAACCCCTGTACATATTTACATGTATAATAAATTTGGACATCTCACTGTGTCTTTAAGTTTGATTCATGTAGGCCTGTTCCTGGTTTTGTTTCTAATTGAATTCAGATAGTTAATTAAAAGAAGAGAAGACTATGTCTCGTTGATCGTGTACTGATTGCTTGAGTGCTTGATTGAGTGATTGATTGGTATTTAACGTCATAGAAAGAACAACGACAGTCAGTGTGACGGGTGGAAGACACTGGAGTTCCTGGAATAACCCACTGACCTTTGGCAAGTCGCGGACAAACTTTGATGAACATCTGAACCTTAGGTGGTCATAGAATGCAAGAGTTCTTTCAGCTTGACAAATGAAGTCCCTACTTCAAATCCAGCTTGTGTTGGTTCGACTGAAGCCTTAAGTCTGAGAGTTTGCTGTGTGTTTAATATGTGCGATATCTTCCGACAGGCTCCACCCAGTTTTCGCCGTCAATAAGCCTGACCACCGCCATGAAGAAATATTGAATACGTCGATCAAACACCGATCAAATAAGTATGTACCGGTAATTTATTGAACAGGTTTGCACCCTACATGTGATCCGTATCACTGGTTTAGCGCGCTATGAATACCGATATCTATAAAACATAGAGCGGGGGCCTCTGAGGTGGCCGAGGTTGTTAGTGTACTGACCCATGATCCTCTCACCAATCCTTCCGCTGTACACCTCATGCTGGCTTCCCCTCCAGCTTACCAGCAACCTGTGGATGATCGTGGGTTTCCTCCGGGCTCTGCACATAATGCTGACCCCCGTCGTATAAGTGAAATATTCTTGAGTACGGCACGGCGTAACACACCAATCAAATAAAGAAATAGACAAACAAATAAACATTTAGAATCGTGGCGAAATTGTGTAGCATAAGACAAGTTATCATTGTTTGTGTTTCAAGTGCATGATTCGACTTTGGGTAAAGTCGGAATGCAATTTCTTAATTCATTCACAGAAGGCGTTATACCCACGACTACTAAGTGAAGTAACAGTTTTCATGTCGTGTAATTGATTCTTTTACTACCTTGCATGACGCATGCATTATTTTCTCAGATCTTCCCTTGTACATTGCGCCTACTACAGTATATAATCTCTGCTTTATCGATGGGATCGCTCTCCGGTGTGACTCCGTTCTCCCCGCATTATCCCCGCCAATGTAGGCGAGGGTCAAGTGGCCGTCATGGCCCCCAAAACTCTAGAGTAGGTTGCTAAGGTGCGTTTTCGTCTCTTTCTGACACTGAAACCGAAGCCATTTATTGAAATAAGACTTAAAAAGTCATTTTAATGTTCATTTTCAGAGGACAATTGGCGTGTGTTTTGGTGAGGGGTGGGGGGTGATGATCAACGCTGCGTTTTTACTGGTATTCGTGAAATTAAGCAGAAAGTGACCAGTGATGTGAATTAATCTATGCTTTTATGCACGTTATACGATTTAGTACATGGGACTATTTAGGCGAGGCGAGGGTGGGGGGAGGGCGTAGAAGACAAATTAAAAACGACTGTGTGATCAGACAGAGTGTAAGACTAAAGAGTATCTCGGCACTAATTAATTACCTTGTATTACTATATAAATAGTAAATAAACGGACAAGTATCCATGCAATTCACAATGAATGGATATAACAAATCAAAAACTAAAAATTAAAAACCCAACAGATTGCATTTTTTGCAGAGATTGTGATATGAATCAGGGGAGGTCATTCTAAGTGACTAAAGATTACGCTGTATTTTCGGTGAGTTACGTCCACCTGGTAAGCACGAAGTTCACGTCAGATGTCGGCGCCTATCAAACCTTGGGAAAGGGTTGGCGTAAATCAGCAGACTGTCAGCCAGACCCAAAGTAATGCCATGTCAAGGTAGGTGTCTTAACTTTCCTGAGTCGGGAACGATGTTTTGCTGACTAAAACACTGGTATTTTTGGGTGTATGCGAGAGGTTTGTTTGGGAATGTGATTTACTTCGTAAGGTTATCGAGGGTGCAACTTTCGTGACATAATGCACGCAAATAATAAATGGGACATAAATTCTTCGATGTGATATACTTAACTGTCATTAAACAGCTTTAGGAAAACACGGGGATACGTGACATGTGGCAAACATAAGATTTGTTAGTGTCAGAGACGTATTCTGGTCAGGTCAAAATAACACTAAGTTGAAATTTTTCATTGACGGCAGTGGATAACTGTATGTTTTTTGGCCAGGTTTGAAAGTCTTATTTCTTTTTGTTTTTTAGCAATCTTCCACTGTGTTGTCAGGATGGAGGGAGAGGGGGTCCTGGGGTGAGAGTTGATGCACAAGCTCCACCACCTATCCCCACACGCCCCTCCCTGCAGGCCACAGCAGGCTCCGCCTACAGACCAGGCTACTCCGGGCTTGGCTACAACAGTTTTGGCTACGGGGGAGGCTATGGAGGCATGTATGGAGGATATGGTGGTTACGGATATTCGGGGATAGGCTATGGTGGATACAGCAGGCCTGGTATGGGACCTGAACCACCAAACAGCTTTGTTAGGATCGCAGAAGAGAGTTCCCGCCCAGCCTTCCAGTCGATTGAAAACATAGTTCAGGCAGTGACATCTGTCAGCATGATGTTAGACTCCACCTACCAGGCTGTGTACAATTCCTTCAGGGCCGTGCTAGGGGTAGCTGATAACTTCACCAGGATGAAAACACATTTTGCCCAGGTGCTCTCAGCACTGGCATTTGTCCGCACCCTGCGATACCTCTTCAGGAAACTGCTGGTGTTTCTGCGACTGCGCCCTGCAGGATATGCAGAAGACGCCTGGCTGCAGGCGGCTGACGAGGCCATGGCATCAGCTACCGTTAACAAAAAGTCCAAGACCAACTGGCCTATTCTCATGTTTTTTGGGATAATACTAGGTGGTCCTTGGATGATCTGGAAACTTGTCTCCTCAATAACCAGCTCGCCTTCAGAAGGTAATGAGAATTTATTTTAAACTATAGTGATTTTGTGGAATTGAAACATTACAAGGTTATGGGAAAAAGGTGAAGCAATGTAAAAGCCATTGTCCTGTGACATGCCTGTGCTAGAGGCTGCGGACATCTCAGTAACGTTATGGATGATCCGTAATTCTCAGTTTCAGTGTAGGTTCTGGAAAGTTGTTGGATGAGGTGTTACATGTGCCATTCTGTCCCATACACACCGAGTTCTTATTATGATGTAAGCAGCAACAGTGAACCTTGTGCAGAATAACTTACGTGGTGCAGAACAGCTTTTTTTCCCCAAAAGACTCATTATGGTGACAGGTGATTGTTATAATTCTCTGCTGCGAAGGTACAGTATAACTGACGCATGTGGCTGGTTTAATCCGGGCATTCTGGTTTACTCCACCCATACTTTAAACCTCACCACTGTCATATAAGTGAAAACTTCTTGGGTGTACCATTACCCCAATTCCCAATTTTCGCAACTAGGATGAAACATGACAGTAAACACCAAACAAATTATATGCCAGTATACTTAAAGCTAGATCAGATTGTGTACCATGGAATTTGATGAGAAAAAGAGAGACCGTTATGATTGGAACATTCTTTTTCTGTTTTTTTTGGACGCTGACAACACAGAAAACTCAAGACAACTAGTTTAATGTCCATGTTAATTTATCAAGGCTTACCCTTACTATTTTTTGTGAAAGAAGAGAACAGCCATCTAAAACTCTAGCCCGTCCCTATTTGCCATTGCCTATTTTTGTCATATAATCTGAGAGATCAGCGGAATGGGTGATTTGTGAAGTCACATTATGAGACATAATTGTTCTGTTTTCATGAGTCAGTCAGAAATTATCTGGTGTGTGTTTATCTGAAGTACTATGTCAAGAGATAACAAAATGGACTTGTGCTTTGCAGAATTTGCACAGACAGTATAAAATAAGAGTTTGGTGACTGGTTTAATCATACTGGGCATGCAGGAGGTTATCTGCAAACAGAGTTTATCCTGAAAGGCTGCAGACGGGGTTTGTTGTTAGTGAAAATGTTGACTTAAATCTTTCCTGACATTGTCACCAGGTGCTGCAGAGTGGGCTGTGGGAGAAGAGGATCATGTGGTGGCTCAGGCAGAATTTACCTTCACCGGGGATGGAAATGAAGAGCTCTCTTTCAAACAGGGAGACAAAATCATTGTTGCCCCAAGAGGTAAAGGTTCTCTGAATGTTGGCTCCCTCAGTTTAATATGTCTGTAATTACATCTCATATTGATTCTGTTTGTCTTAATACCTTATCATTTGCTTGGAGGCTGAAAGAGGCCTCCAGCAGAACAGTTCCAGCGCAGTGACTCACCTCTCCTCAATACTGTCCCTGAGCTGAAGTCCAGCTCAAGCTGGCTTCCTCTCTGATCGAACATGGGAGGGTCTATATGGGATAGTCGTGGGTTTCCCCAGGGCTCTGCTCAGTCTCCTCCTATCATAATTGGCCAGCAGTCGTCGAATATATACATAAATTTGCCTGGACTGTTAACTCTATTAGGGACAAATTACCTAATTCAAAATTATAGGAGCAGTTGTACTTGTGCTAGGAAATAAAGCGAAAAACAAAGGAAGGAAAAAAAAAATGAGGTTTCCTTTTCAAATTCATCTATAGTCTTACCTACATCTTCACTTCACTGGGATTTTGTCAGGTGTGATTATTTTCAATTAAGATCATCGTCCTCAGTCTACTCTTCCTTTCTTGCACTAATATGTGTTGCCTGATGTTTACGTTATCCATCAAATTGATAATTAGCTTATCGGTATTTACATGTTTGTACATTTGCTTCATTGCAGAACAACAGCCCAGAGTTAAGGGATGGTTGTTGGCCAGTATTGATGGGCAGAAAGTTGGCTATGTGCCAGCCAATTACGTAAAGATCCTGGGAAAGAGGCGGGGCAGAAAATACCAGATGCCTGTGACTGGTCCTCAACCAGGTGTTCCTGTTCCAACTGACCAGTCATTGCTTTCTTCTCAAGCTGTCAACCATGGCCAGGAAGATAAGCCTTGTTGTCATGGTGACACCAAACATGCACAAGCCCCATCCAATCAGATGGATGATTTAGGAACTGGAGAAGTGTTGGACACTGCATTTGCAAATTCTTCCAATCCTGTGGACGACAGCATCCCGTATGTCTCGGAGACCTCAGAATTAGAGGCAGGAGAGTTCTTGGAACGGCAAACAGGGGAGTGAACTTTGTAGTCAGAAGTCTTTTTCTCACCTGGTGTTTATGAATTATCTGTGATCGATGCCCTTTATATTTTTAAAGAACTATAACTGACTCATGATTTTGGCATACCAGTTAGCCTTATAAAAGAATTAGTGTCCAGATTTAACTACTTGTCCTAAGTGTAAAGATTATGACCTGTTTAACAGTATGTTACCAGGAGGGCCTCTGAGAAACTTAATTATGACATTAAATCCACCAAACGCCATAGATTTACTACTGTAGACGATCTCCATTGATGGCCAATGCAAGTCTAGCTGATGTATATAACCTGGGAATTCATATGAAAACGATGTGATTTTTGATATGGATTCTAGCTAAACAGAAGCAAATATATAGCCGTATCAATTTGAACCCACAGTGAATGATGTTGAAGTTCCTATTTATGACACTGAGCTCTCTGGTCAGACTTCAGATTCTGAGTTTTTAGAAGTTGAATTTGATCTTTGTCCAGGCATTTCCAATCGCACTGGCAATGCGGACTGGTAAGCTGTAGCTTTATCCTGTGTTACACTGTAGGTCCACATTTCATGTGTATATCAGATTTAATATTTACTGTCTTTTCCTTCTGTCTGCTTCACAATGAATATTATTCTATTCCTTGGGTGGATTTACTTCAAAAGTGGGTTCCCGGGAATTAATTTTCGTGCATTTAATCAAGGCAGTGCTGAAAAAAAAGTTCTTACAACTGTTTAATTTTTCTATTTATTATATGGCTGGAATTACTCAAGCAAGTCAAACAGGTATTATGAAGGATGGCTTTAATTCTCTTCTGTTTCCTGCGGTGTCGCCTTATTATCTGGATCAGAGATTAAAACAATGGGGGATGGATTATCACTGTGTAAGATTGCTTTCTCACATACCCTGAGCAGTATTCAAGGAGATGTCACTTGTTTTCACACCTTTGATGAGTAATTTTAATGAACAACCAGTATTTCAACCCTGGTCATGACTTCTTGATGACTTCTTGAACTAAATGGCGAAGCTCAGACAGCTGGAAAAGGTTGAACTTGTATGAAGTCATGTGGCGGTGACTGCTGAGTGTTGGCGGAAAAAATGCATAAACCCAGCCTCATTATCTAATGGTTTTAATGCCATATTACTCGGATTACTGTACTTTTTTCCAAAATTTTTTGACGCTCAATTTAACAATATATACAGGGGTAGCTAATTATGAATTAATAACCAATCTGGAAACTAATCCTTTGACAAAGCCCTTGGCAGGGCCTTAACTTCTGATGGTACAGTCAAATGATTGAATAGGTTTTGGTATAGTCAAATGATTGAATAGGTTTCATGTCAGTCCATCCTTAAAGAAATTCTTAAACATAAAAACGTTAGTTGATTGGAATTTTTTTTTTTCATTCTGGCTAAAGAAAAGTGTATTTAAAGAAACTAACATTGAGAGAAAAATAAAAACTTCTATCAAAATCCTAAGTAAAATATGCTTGTGTGCAGCATAAAACACCTGTCATGTAAATGAACAAATACAAAATCGAGATATTAGTAGTGTTAATATGAAGGTTGTTGTGAATGAATGAATAAATGCTTGAGGTTTAACGTCATACAAAACAATTTTTCAGTCATATGACAATGTCATTAGGTGTGTCAGTGTGTACATACACTGCATCTTGTGGCGGGGTACGATGTTAAACCCCAAGCACTCACTCACTCTTGTGGCGGGGTACGATGTTAAACCCCAAGCGCTCACTCGCTCTTGTGGCGGGGTACGACGTTAAACCCCAAACACTCACTCACTCTTGTGGCAGGGTACGACATTAAACCCCAAGCACGCACTCACTCTTGTGGCAGGGCGAGTCGATGCCGACAAAGGCTGTCACTACTGAAGTATCATGCCGAAGACACCATACATAACACCCCACTCATTCACATTATTCTGACACTGAACCAACCTGTCCTGTTTCCTTGCTCTAACCTCTTAGTGCTGAGCACCAAGTGAGGCAGCAACAAGTAACATTTTTAAAGTCTTTGGTATGACCTGACCTGGGTTTGGTGCTGGGTCTCCTGACTTTGAGACAGAAGCTCTAACCAAAGCAGTCCAGGTTGTTATGAGTTGCGAATTTCATGTTTTAAGTCATAATGTAATTATCCCTCATGATTATACCAGTTTGAAGAAACAAACAGTGTTTTGTTTTGCCGTAATCAAGATGATGTTTTTCAGTTTTTTAAAATGTGTGTATGTCAAAAATTTCGAACAGTGGTCATACCTATACATGTAGCTAAAAATGATGTGTTTGAATAATTTGAGGTATGTAGCATTGAGTGAACTGATGTTTTACCAGTGCTCAATATGTTTTGTTTATTGAAAAGATATGCCTTGAAGAAAAACGTTTTACATGGACAGAATAGGAAGGCTTAATATAGTTCTAAATTTGTTCTTGGTGAATATTGTTGCTGTTTGTGATATTTTTCAATGTCAGTTTTATTATAAAATAGGGGCCACTGTGGCGTAGTGATAAGTATGAGTTCCCCCCACACTGGCTTCCTGTCCGGTCCTACATGGGAAGGCATGCTAGCAACCTGCAGATGGTAATGGGCTCTGCTCAGTTTCCTCCCATCATAATGCTGGCTGGGGTTGTGTACGGGAGGTGTTCTGGAGTCTGATGTAAAACACCAATCAGATAAATAAATCGGTTTATATGACATTTTGTGTTATCTACGCACCTGATATCACTCATCACTATCCTTAGGCTGAACATCTCCTCGATTCGGCAGACACTATTCATATTTGAGGGCTATGTAGCTTGTACATGTACATGTACTTGGCTTATGTGGCATGGAATGAAACCCATGTATTTAGATAAATTGTTGATAATGATCAGCTGTTCAGTTCTTTCCCAGGGGCAACTGATCATGATTTTGTATATCTACACATGTACATGCATGTCTCATTTGCTCTGAAGAGTGTTTATAATTTTAGCCATGTAGAGGATATTGCTTAATTTTATATCTGTTTAATTTAATGGTAGTTTAATGTACCTAAGAAGAGAATTGAAAGCAAAGCTGTTTTCTCAACTATAAACAGAAAATGTATGAAACAGTTTTTGCAATGAGTATTTTTGCATAGGGTTGTATGTGTATTTCTTTAGCAACACAAGAGACACCAAACATGCATGTTTTCTCCTTATTTTCAAAACTGCTGCCTGGAATTTTGTCCATGCATGCAGAAATTAATTGTTCAATTGCATTTGATGTATGGCAAAATTTAGCATCAGTCTTTTTCAGTATGATTATTTTGATATATTTCCGTGTATGAGAAATTTCTTTTATTCAGAGTCAAAAGAAGGGATGATATGAATATAATGTGTAAATAATGTAAATACTTCGTGATAATGTTTTATGTTGGTATGTAGCTGGTGATACTGAGTGATTGAACTGAGTGCTCAGTGATTTACTGAGTGATTGAACAAGCTACTGATCTGTGCAGACACAGACACTCAAGACTGACTTGATTTATATACTTGACATTTTACCTGTGCCTGCTACAAAGCAGATCTAAGTTTTACCAGCTTGTCTTGTTTCACATTTCAAAGTCAGTGCTAATCAGAAGTGGTAATGAGGTAGTATGGTTGTTGGAACAGCCAGCAGACCCAATACAGATTAAGACCTTGATTGTGCATTAACCTCCATGTTTAGTGATGAGTTTCCAGTACATCCCTACATGTGTGTTGTAATTCACATATTTGGGGGATAAAAAAGTACCGGTATATAGTGACATTGGTGGCATATGGTGTACACCACTGTTATACTTAGTTGCACTTTTTTTTATGTAATTCAAAGGATAAAGCGCATGTACATATAAAAGCATTTATTTGTGTAATCAGAGCCGAAATTGGACATCTTTATTTCTCTGTTGTAAGGGGAATTTTCTACCTTGAATGTTGTGTGATCATTTCATATAAATAAAATGTGGAATGAGAACATGCTTCTTGTCAGTATTGACTTTCTAAGAAAAAATATGCATTACATGCATGTAGTATGCAATTTACGCGTAGTGACGTAGTTACCTCCCTTAGTGGAACTCTCGTTAGTTAGAAGGTACGTAACTACGTGCTGTAAACAAACCGCGTGCTTGAACAAGTATGATGCCTATTTCACCAAAACAGCAGAAAAACTAGCTGTTAAAAAACGTCTTTCATGTCGTAAAGATGGTGCGAAGTAAGTATGATGATCACAGTCTCAACGGCATTTTGTTACTTGGAACAAGCGATTCAACTTCTAAAATGCGGATCGCGTGTTTGATATTTTTTTTCTTCTCATTTACGGTTTATGATTATATGATTGTCCAACGTCATGGTTTTATACTCATTCAGTCGAAACAGTCAGCTTTGTCTTCCTGAAAGGGTTATGGTACAACTGATTGTCTACTCACTGGACGAAGTAATTCCAGCATTACAATAAGGATAAGGTTTTTCTGTAATTCAAAATCGTTCTTGAATCTGGAGATAAATGCATGTAACTGACCATGTAGCTAAAATTAAGATGAACATTTTAGAAATGTGTCAACATGGCTAACTGGCACTAAACAGGCATGACAACTGAAACGGAAACAGTTAGACTACATCTTTATAATGCCATCATTAAAAATTCTTTGTTGGGGGTAACCAGACCCTATCAGAAAAAAGTGCCTGTTGGTAGGGAAACACCAAAAGCCCAATAAAAGAGGGACTCCAATTACCCCTAATTAACATATTTTAATGATGGCGTAAACATAGAAGAATACACCTAGTTGGAAGATGTTTGATAGTTGCAGTAAACAACAAATTGCATGGATGATGTACATGTATATGAAATAAATATGCTGGAGTCTTTTGACATTTTGGTTTTGTGGATTGTTTTTTTCCTCCTGTCCGGTTGTACGTGGGAAGGTCTTCCAGCAACCTGCGGATAGTCTTAGGTTTCCCATGAGTTCTGCCCAGTTTCCTCCCACCCAAAGGCTTGTTGCCATCATATAAGTGAAATATTCTTGAGTATGGGGTAAAACACCAATCAAATAAATAAAAAAAAATACAGTCCTCAAGAAATTACTTTCAAATTGCATTTCAAGTATTATGCTTTGAGTCTGTAATATGGCATAAAGCGCTGGCTCGGTTCAAGTGCGAACCAGTCAACCAGTGACTTTGTGTGATTGAATCCATCTCCTGCTGGTTTTGTTGTAGCATTAAGTTAGGAGCTTTGTCAGGTAATTGTTTAGGTCACGTGGTTTATTCCAGGCACTCTGATTTCATCAACCAATAACCTGACTGAAAACTTCAGTATAGCAGTAGACATACAAATGATAAAGCACAATGTTTTATACATTTGGCAGTGACCATAACAGTCATGATAGTATAAATGAAGTGCAGGAGCGGTCGCTTCCTCTCTGGCCATACATGGAAGGGTCTGGGAACAACCTGCAGATGGTCGTGGGTTTCCCGCAGGTTCTGCCCGGCTTCCTCCCGCCAAATGGTGGTCACATTTGTATGAGTGAAATGTTCTTGTTTTCTTTGCATAAAACACCAATCAAATAAATAACTGTAAATAAAGTGATATGGAGTAGAGCACACATCAGTGATCACTGGAATAATTTAATCTTTGTCTGAATAGTTACAGAGGACCTTATCAGAAAGCGAGCTGAGCACAACAATTGTGAGCTGTCCACACTAGAGGAAGTCTCATTACATCAGCAGGATGTGGAGAGGTGAGTATCCAGCGCTGACACATAGGGATTTAATATGCTCTCTGAATACTTTTGAGTCACAGATTTTATGAAAAAGAAAGTTTGATACATGCAATGGTATAGTTGTGCATTACATGAATTTACAAAAACCTTTATATTTAATTATAAATGGTCTCCTTATCTGGAGTTGTTGGCTTTCATGAGAAGCATTAAGGATTGGAAAAAGAAAGAGCAGAAGAATGGGTAAAGCAGAGAGACATTTTAGTTATTGTGAGAGGAGTGGCACAAACTTTTCCAAAATTTTGTTTATTGAATGTTGACACAAGTTGTACCATGAAGCTTTAGATAGGTTCTGATACAGTAGAATGATGAGTGTCTGGCAAAACAACATTTAGCATAAACCCCCATGGATAAGGTTTTGTTCCCTTTGGTTTGCAGGATAGAACACTTGGACAAGTGGTGTCGAGAGTTGAAGATTTTGTATTTACAAAGCAACCTGATACCCCAAATTGGTATGTTGATGAGTGATAAAGCTTTCTTAATTCCTCAACGTTTGCATACTCAGGACATCTTCAGATATAGTTGTATACTCCGTACAATTTTCAGTATATAGTTACACTTATTCTGTGTTATTGTTATACCCTTACAAAACATAACATTTTGTTTGTCCAGAACAGTAAAATGCTAATAGAAAGTAACCGTAAACAAAGACATAGGAATTAGTTTCATCAACTGCTTGATATATTTGCACTGGCTTTATCTTCTTGTGAACCAGAAAGACACTCCTAAATTATGATACATAAGCCAGGTGTGTTTTTAGCAAGGGGTTTGAGTTTCTCTGCAAACGGATTATCTTACTCATATTCACGAAAAATTGCTTGTCAGAAACTATTTATTACGTTTATAGAGAAATAAAGTCTTTTTTTTTACCGCAGAGAATGTAGGTCGATTAAAGAAGCTAGAATATCTCAACATGGCCTTGAATAATGTGGAAAGAATTGAAAATTTGGAAGGTAAGTGTTGGTGGAATACAATAAAGTATGTGTATGGTTTTTGTATTCTGATACATTTTCTAGAAAAGTCTGTCTTAAACGTTTATGTAAAATCGCATTTACAGGTGTAGTGATAATTGCAATTTTGCGGCAATAAAAGTTTGTGTATATGAGTTTAAACTTCTATTTTTAAGATATTTAGTATCTTGACCTGTTTTTTTTTTTTTTTTTTTTTTTTTTTTTGACTTGATGGTGAAATTGACTGCACCAGTTTTGGTTTATAATTTTAATGTTCCTTTGGTGTAAATTTTATGCTGTATCTATTTCCAGGTTGTGAGTCTTTAAAGAAATTAGATCTGACGGTAAACTTTGTGGGAGAAATCAGCAGTATCAAGAACTTGAAGGAGTTGTGTCATTTGCGAGAGTTGTAAGTGACAGTAGTGTACCATGATTGGCAAATTGGTTATTCGACACATGTCTGGTATTTGTTGATGCATTACCTTGGTGTTTTAATTGCAGATTGGTGATTCCCTCTGTGATGTCTGTTGCCATTGAAACCATGTCAGCTATGAATTGGCAGATTAAAGTTAATTTTTGCGCAGTAGAATGTGCAGAGTCTCTGAGCATGTGGAGCTATTCAGTAAAGTCTGTTGCCATGAAAATAATGATGGCAGATTTCTCCTAGAAGAACAGTGCAAAATAAGGCAAAATTTATCCTGTGCATTTATCTTTTAGAAGTTAAAAAGGGGCTGTGTCAGGTACATGTATGTTGTTGTTCAGGTGTGACCATACATGTAGGCCGGGAGGTTTGTCAGGTAACAACTGATATGAGGGGATTTCCTTCTCCTGTAAAGCTGATCATCATCATAATTGTGAAATATTCTTCGGTACAGTATTAAACACCCATTAAGTAAATTTATCTGTCAGTTTAATTATCTCAGTCATTCAAATGTGGTATTTTTTTTGTCTTGTTTAGGTTTCTGGTGGGAAACCCTTGTGCTCAGTTTGATGGTTACAGAGACTATGTGATAGTCACACTACCTCAGCTCAAGGTAAATAAAGGGGTTTTCTGTCTTGTTGAGGTTTTTGGTGGGAAACCCTTGTGCTCAATTTGATGGTTACGAAGACTATGTGATAGTCGCACTACCTCAGCTCAAGGTAAATAAAGGGGTTTTCTGTCTTGTTGAGGTTTCTGGTGGGAAACCCTTGTGCTCAATTTGATGGTTACAGAGACTATGTGATAGTCGTACTACCTCAGCTCAAGGTAAATAAAGGGGTTTTCTGTCTTGTTGAGGTTTTTGGTGGGAAACCCTTGTGCTCAATTTGACTACCTCAAGGTAAATGTAGGGGTTTTCTGTCTGTTTTCAATTTGGGGAATTTATTTACTTGGTTGAATGGAATGTTTATTGATGGCAGATTTTAATTTTTGTAGCAATTAAAGTTTCATTATTACCTTTCTTTTTTTTGATTGTGTTGTAGTATTTGGATGGACAGGAGATAGAGAAGTCTGAGAGAATCACAGCAGCTCAGGTGAGTGTTCATTAGCAGGCATGTTCTTACCTGAGATTGTAGCAGCTGCTGATGAGAGTCATTCTAACTAGATCTTCTTCATGTGGGACCTGATTCTGTTCTAAGGTGTAAGACACCAACCATGTTGCTTAGACGGAGCAGGTTCAATCCTGGTGTTGGACACAGAATTAAATTTGTAGATTCCTCTGCTCTCAATTCTAGTGTGACAGTTTTGGGACACTTTTCGTCCATCATATTTGTATGCCACCCCAAATGTCACATGTCAGAAAGTTTGTCAGAAACTTGCCAAAGGTTGATGGTTTCCCTTGGACTGTCAGGTTTCCTCTTCCCATAATAGTGAGTACTGTTACATAGATGAAAACTTTTTGAGTAAGATGTAAATCAGCAGTCAAATACAGAAGCAAATAAAGAACTGAATTTCTCCAATGTCTGTTGATCATTTGCAGAATTACGAAAATGTTGTCAAGAAAATAAAACTACAAGAAGAAGAGCACAGGAAGACAAGGGTAAGGAAGTCTGCCAATTTTTCTTTGGAAATTAAGTAAATTTAATAGTTTAAATAATTCAAGAGAATTCTTGAGTAATACAGAGAATTACAGTTATTGTCATGATAATTGAAACAGTGTTGGAAATGTCAGATGCTACAACCTGAATAGATCAACCAAATTCAAGATGAAAACTGCACATAAAAATGTAGAAACAAACCTTTCAAATTTTGCTGTTTCTGGGTCATCTGTTGTTCTGTTATATTTGTATTTTGTTTTTCAAATAAATCAATTTTCAATGAGAGCAGGTTATGGTGCCTGCTGTTCCATTGCTAGGGCCCACAAGGTTCAGATTCACACCCCTGATCTCTGTGCTCTTATTGTTCTTCGTGAAGATAAGCAGTCCACTACATGTGTGCTTGTGTGGTCATCAAAAGTAAGATGGAGACAATTTGTTTTCTGTCAGTATGCTGTGCTTATCCATAAGTCACATGAGAATTAAAGTTGGGCGGGCCCTTCAGTTTCCTCCACCCGTCAAACTGACTGTCATTGCATAAGTCAAAGTTTAATTTTGAGATGGCTTTGTCTCCAGGAAAAGCAGAAAAATGAAGCCAAAGAGAAAAAGGAGAAGACTAAGAAAGAGAAGAAAGCTGGATTTGATGGTAGATGGTATACAGATATCAACAACACTGTCAGGTGGGTATCTATGGTTACATGACCCTCATGGGGTACAGCCACATAGTGGTAAGGTGACTAAGATGTGTATCTTCATGCAACAGATTGTAGAAAAGTATTAAAAAATCAGTAAACTTGGATCTCTCCATTTGAAACTGTACGGTATAAGCTGAGATGTGAGTTCCATCAAACACAAACCTTCCTACTGCAGGGGTAGATGTAATTGTCAGGAATTAGGTAGGATGAAGGCTTGAAGTTTGTAACTGAAGTTTTTACTTAACTTCCAAACTTAAAGAAATTGGATTTTTGTTGAGTTAGCTTATGTTGAGTTAGTTTGTGTTGAGATAGCTTGTGTTGAGTTGGCTTGTGTTGAGTTAGTTTGTGTTGAGATAGCTTGTGTTGAGTTAGCTTGTGTTGAGTTAGCTTGTGTTGAGATAGCTTCTGTTGAGTTAGCTTGTGTTGAGTTAGCCCTCTGGCAGGTTTCACTGTGTTCAACACGAGAAGAAAATTATATTGTGCAATAAACTCAACAATGAAATGGATTGTCAATATGGGGTTTTTCGACATGAAGTAATGCATGTATGCTCTTGGAATTTAGTACACAGTACTTGATTGTATCCTGCTAAAAATGTGTTCATACATGTATATGTGTGATCAGCTGTACGAGGAGGGGAAGGAACATACATCCTCAGCTGTAACAAGGAGGGGAAGGAATATACATCCTCATCTGTAACAAGGAGGGGAAGGAACATACATCCTCATCTGTAACAAGGAGGGGAAGGAACATACATCCTCATCTGTAACAAGGAGGGGAAGGAACATACATCCTCAGCTGTAACAAGAAGGGGAAGGAACACACATACTCAGCTGTAACAAGAAGGGGAAGGAACATACATCCTCAGCTGTAACAAGGAGGGGAAGGAACACACATCTTCAGCTGTAACAAGGAGGGGAAGGAACATACATCCTCAGCTGTAACAAGGAGGGGAAGGAACACACATACTCAGCTGTAACAAGAAGGGGAAGGAACATACATCCTCAGCTGTAACAAGGAGGGGAAGGAATATACATCCTCATCTGTAACAAGGAGGGGAAGGAACATACATCCTCATCTGTAACAAGGAGGGGAAGGAACATACATCCTCAGCTGTAACAAGGAGGGGAAGGAACATACATCCTCAGCTGTAACAAGGAGGGGAAGGAACACACATACTCAGCTGTAACAAGAAGGGGAAGGAACATACATCCTCAGCTGTAACAAGGAGGGGAAGGAACACACATCTTCAGCTGTAACAAGGAGGGGAAGGAACATACATCCTCAGCTGTAACAAGGAGGGGAAGGAACACACATCCTCAGCTGTAACAAGAAGGGGAAGGAACATACATCCTCAGCTGTAACAGGGAGGGGAAGGAACACACATACTCAGCTGTAACAAGAAGGGGAAGGAACATACATCCTCAGCTGTAACAAGGAGGGGAAGGAACACACATCCTCAGCTGTAACAAGGAGGGGAAGGAACATACATCCTCAGCTGTAACAAGGAGGGGAAGGAACACACATCCTCAGCTATAACAAGAAGGGGAAGGAACATACATCCTCAGCTGTAACAAGGAGGGGAAGGAACACACATCCTCAGCTGTAACAAGGAGGGGAAGGAACATACATGTACATCATCAGCTGTAACAGGGAGGGGAAGGAACACACATACTCAGCTGTAACAAGGAGGGGAAGGAACATACATCCTCAGCTGTAACAAGGGGGGGGAAGGAACATACATACTCAGCTGTAACAAGGAGGGGAAGGAACATACATTCTCAGAAATCTCTCCATGTTGAAGGTGTCATTGTACTGTGGTTGTACGGGTACATGACAGCGTTATTTGTCATAAGTTTTTATACTTGTAAAATGTTGTTAATTTTTGTTGACATGGTACAGAAGTGAGGATGAAAACAATGAAAACAAGAAAGGTGATGATTCAGGTGATGAAGAAGAGTTGAATAAAAAAGCTCAAGAAAAGAAGGACAAAGAGTGAGTATGATTTGACTGACAGATACATCAACAGATTTATACATCTGGAGCCTCTTTCACATAACTTTGTATATCAGTTTTTCGTAACTCTTCTCGTAAAAGACATCACCTTATGGCACTATTACAGAGACAATGTCCTTTACGAAAAAAGTTCTGAGAAATATAACATACGAAGTTTTGTGAAAGTGGCCCCTGGGTTGTACTCCTGTCCACTTAGGCACACACTACATGTCAAAAGTCTTATAGTCATCCTGGAAAGTTTGTCCAGGTATCCTAACACATCATACAGTATAAAGCTCTCTTGTTTTCCTGACAGGTTTTGGGAAGAGAAAACAGCCTTTACTCCTGAATCTAGGATGGAAGTCCATGAGTTTATGCAACAGCAGAGGCAGAGAGATGAGCAAAAGTAAGTTGTTCCTATGTCAGTCAAGTTTGTGGAATGTCTCTGTGCTTTTTGATTAAAGTGCTGCTTTAACTTTGATCACATGTGTGAAACGTCAGTATTATGTGCGCTGCCGATTTTTTGTACGAATCGACAGGTGTGTTATGTCATCAGCTAGGCCTACACTACCCCGTGTTCTGACGCTGAGATGACTTTCATACTGGGTTGGGTGTCATCCTTGCCCAAGTAAGACACCCAACCCAATATAAAAGTTATCTTGGTGTTAGAACATGGATTACAACTACACGTGTACACTTCAACTTCCTATTCATGATTTTCCAGGTATTATTGAAATTTCAAGTAAAGCTGTTCTGAATATCAATACACTGGGGTGAATAGAATGTACGTGAAATTTTACGTACAGCCCGATTACTGGGTACATTTATTTCAGTTTTTCACATTAACATTTACAGTTATATGTGGCATCGCAAGGTTTCATTCTACAGTTGAACATGTGGTCGAAGTTTGGCCGTTTTCAATTTTAACAAAGTTTGCGGGAACAGGATCTTTACGACCAACTCGACCAGCAAAAATGTCACAGAATCTCTGATTGTCGTTGGTTCGTATGCATTCCCTTACTGCCACACTTCGATGGCCAGTGATCTCGATGATGAGATGTTCATCCACATCGGCTTCGTACAGACTGGTGGCTGCAGTAGCACGCAGCGAGTGGTTCGTGCGGAAGGCCTTCACGCCTGCCTGTTCGCATAAGCGCCCAACTGTTTTCACCACAGTTAGGCTGGGAGGAAAACCACACTTCACCCTTCGGACAATCGAGGGGGTGAAGATAGCAGGCTGGTCTGTCTTTGGGGCTGAAAACACAAAATGGCCACGGAATGGTTATTTCACAATACACAAAGACGTGGCTGATTAGAACAACAGCCCAGTCTAACATTCCACCAATGCGTTGTACTCCGGATTATTTCACTGACAAGATGGTTTACTGACGGATGTTTTGAGCCCGTACCATTTTTTATCTACTACACTTTTATAGAAGATTTTCAACGAATGAAAGCGGACATAGTAAATATAGTGTGAATGAGGATATCCAAAGTCTGCGTTATGCAAACCAGTTCTCTTACACATCTTTGTATACATGCATTAAAACAACAATCCACTCTAAATATTCACAAGTGAGTGTCGTACATCTGGTAGGCCAGATTCCGGTGCTTTGTACAGCATGTAAGGCAAGCGTTAATCAAAATAGGTAAAGCACCGTATCGACTAGTTTCTGTGGAGAATCAAATCCCCACACATCTTCCCACAACCACCCTTCTTCCAACAGCGTAGTTACCTGTGCTTATGGCCTCTTGTGGTAACCCCTTCATTGGACTGTTCCTTCATGACGTGATCAAGAGTGTTTTTAAGTTGGAAAAACGCAGGGTCCTGCAATAGTTTGAAAATTTTCCCACTGATTTCCAGATATAGCTGCAAACTTATAACTAGTTCATACGGTGTCCGTGGTGGATACTCTTCGCCAGATACTTTCCTCACCTCACAAAGACAGCATGCAATGCTGCAGCACACCTGGTCTTTAGTCATATTTTCCAACGCCGGCTTGAAGGGGGCTAATGGACTGGTCAAACAACGCGATCTCATTACGCGACCTTTGCCAGCTCTCAAATAATTCCGCTGCCCATTGGACTTTCTAGTGGAGGAAGAAAAGCTGAAAGTAAAGAAAATAGCGGAATTATTGCATATCCCAATCTCTGTAGGTCCAGGCTGTAAGCTGCCTCGTTTGCATATTATCTCGTATGGCAGACAGTTTGAAATACTGATAGATTTCCCCCAATAGTTTGCTTAGGTGTAATCTTTTTAAATATAATGGCCTGGAAGGTTCCTTTAGAAGTCAGGTCGGAGATATGTAGATACGTATCTAGAAACATTTCAAAATTAAAATTTCTCTTGGCACTATGGCCCTTTAAAACAGACTCGCTAGATAATAGTTTCAGTGTAGAACAATTTACCTCCGAAGCCCATAACCCTTCATTTCTGCATTGGTCTTGGGAGCTTTGAATCTTTGGCTGCCAGTGAGAGTTTGATGTAAGGGATGATCGGCCGTATCTTCCTCAACCTCATCAGGAGAAGAAATGTCCTCATAAACGGCATTTTGGGAGTAACAGCCAACTTCTGCTTTGGCTGCTGTTTGGGAAAGTTCATTGTTAGATGCTCGTTCGGTGGTAAAATCCGCTGTTTCGGGGTGGATAAAGACGTCAGTCCAGTCTTCTCATGACATGTTTTGGTTTGGGTTTGAAATATCTCTGATCCACCTTACACGAAGGAGGGTGCTACGTTATGGCGTGACATTCGCAGGCCTAACCAGTAACATTCGTAGGCCTACTTAGTAACATTCGCAGGCCTACCCAGTAACGTTCGTAGGCCTACCCAGTAACATTACATAAGCACCATTTACATGGGTGAAAAAATGCCCGAAGAGCCGATGGATCATTCCGACTAAAAGCAAGAGTATCTAATTTATACATGCTATCAAGTGAATGCTATCAAGTGTATTATATAACACCAATATCGCCTGGAGACAGATCATTTTTGAAAAATAATCGACAGGTGCATAACACTGGACCCTGACATTTAAGTAAGACAAACGCCTTGCAAATGACGATTCTTGAAAAATTATCGGCTCAGCGCTCCGCACCTCATCCATTTTTAAAAAATTGTCATTTGCTCGGCATTCCTCTACTACAAATATCAGGCCCTTACAAACTGGTCAAAACTGCATGGGCCAATTTAATATAATACCACTAGGTTATGTTTGACTTTTGTATTTGATTTAAAGGGGCCTCTGTGGCCGGCGGGGTTGACACGCCAGTGCGGCACAATGACTCAGGAGCTTCTCAGCCAAGCGGTTGCCATGTTGGCTTCCTCTCCAGCTGTACGTGGCAAAGTCTACCAGCATCCTGCGGATAGTTGTGGGTTTCCCCCAGGCTCTACCTGGTTTCCTTCCAGTATAATGCTGACTCCCAGTGTATAAGTGAAATTTTCTGGAGTACACAATCAGATAACACCAATCAAATAAATAAATAAATTTGATTGGACAAAAAAAAAAAAACATTGTGATATACATATATGCTTGTAGTGTTTTGAATTTGTAGAGTATTAAAGAAATTACTTTGAATCTCTACCATTTGCTGCATTGAAGCTAAGTATGGATTATGCTAACTGACCCATTCCTGCATCATTGCAGTTTGTTGGTCTTGCAGTTTTTTGTGTTGGATTATCTGGTTGGGTGCTGACATGTGTATCTTGAGCAGTGGCTTTTGTTTCAAAGCAACTTTTGCTGATATCAAAGTGTAAACACCACATATAGACATTGTTTTGTTCCAGGAACAAAAAACCAGAAAAGCCACCACGGCGACTATTTGCTGATGACGGCCGGGCTTTTAATGTGAATGAGCCAAAGTAAGTTAATAGAGTTTTGTATCCATGGCAACTGTTACCAGTGTTTGCAGTCCTTTTCTCTTCCTGCTGAAAGTCATACATTACATTCATGTCTGACTACATGACCAGATAATGTTAACTGTGTCTGACATCTGTACTCTACCCTAACTTCTGGACTTCTATTTATTTAGATTGAATTAATTGTGTTGTTAAATTGCATTTTTCTTGATTCTAAAGCCATGTTCCCACTTAAACAAGTTTTTTTCCAAATTGTTACAAATGTCGTAACGTAAACATCTTTGCATTCATGGTCTTTGTATTGATTTGTCAGCATTTGTTATGTCATGTTCTATTTTTCATGTCGGCGACAATTTGAAAAAGTTAAAAATTTTCATAACTACACATAAGTTGGTAATGATTTGTAAATATCTGTGAAGTTATCGGCTGCAATCGTACAGGCTACATAATCATTCTGCAAGCATAGCTATGCCATATCGGGTTTCAAAATCAGCAGATGAATGCAGAAATACTCGAAAGGAATAAAAATTTACGATAGACTTTAGGAGTACTTAAGATAGAGTTAAAACTATTTATTTTTAGTCCCTATTTTCTTGTAGCTTATTTGCCTTTCTTCACAAATCGATTATGAATCATGTACAATTCTTGTGAATCTTGCCCATTTGCTTGACTCATGTTGGGTCACGATGGTTTGTGTAGAGTTACTTAGTGACATAATGTATTCTTAGTTATTCGTAAGTCTATCATAAACGGAGCGCAGAAATTGCTACCATTTTTTAAGTTCTCAAAAAATTTAAAGAATGTCGTAAACATGACATCATTGATTGCAACGTCACAACTTATGCAGAAATTCACGCCACTTTACCTCTTGCTATATGATGAGAATGAATCTTTGTCGAAACAGATCGGCAACTTCTAGGTGAGAACAGGACTTTAGACTTGAGTATGGTCGTATAAAAACATCTGGGTTTTCGTGGAGATTGTCAGCGAATTTGCAGCAAGCAACATCATGAGATCTGTAAAAGATGCATATTGTTTGTTTCTTGATTAGTTTCCTACTGCCATATTTGTGTGTTTGAAAAGGCATTCTCTGGTACTGTGTGCAGGCTTGATTAACAAGCGGTTCATGTCTAAACAGTTGTTATACATAAATATACACATCTGTTCAGGTATGATAAAGAGACGTCTTGTGATTTGAAAGTGACCCTTGTGATTACAGGATTGACTTCACCCTGACTGATGATGATGACAACAACATGGTGCTAGACTTGGCCACATTTCGGTAAGTACATTGTGATGATTGCAAGGGGAATTCTTTGTTACACTAAACACATCCATTACCTGGCTGTTCCATCCCTAGCCAAGTTATAGTTTTTTGTCCCTGTATCATCTGTGATTCTCTGTTGCCATTGGCTGATCAGTCGCGTTGAAATGTCAACCCACACTTGTCAGAGCTGCAGGCCATGTCTGCAAAGGCTGTATGAAATTAATCTCTGCACAGCTGAATTACTACGCACGCTGGCGCCATTTTCTTGGTGACGTCACGCCGCAGTCAACATAACGAGTATGATTTTTCTCAGCTCACTTTTACATACCCACGAGGCAGCTTTCTATTAATAAAATATTGTAGGGACAAAATTGTTATCCTTATGTTGAGACATGTATATTGGAATTAAAATCTGGGTGTGAAATTTTAACCCTTTGTCTGCAGTTCAGGGTTAAAATTTCACACCCAGGGTTTCACACCCATGAATGACACGTCCTATTATGGTATGTAAATGTGAGTTGGTCCGTCTGTATGTAAAATGTTTGGCATCAAGACTATATCTAAAGAAGGCTTCACTTAGAGCTTTTACTTGGGATGTTGATGTACAAAAAGTTAGCCGAGAAGAATGTTGGAAATGGACCATTATGTCTGAGGTTTTACAGAGTTACTTCTGTTTTTCTGATATTATCTCTTTATTTTGGTAGCATTATATCTAGAGAACCACTTCACTTAGAGCTTATAATAAAGTAAATGAATATGCTGAGTTCACCTCAAAAGCCGTGGAAGCAAGAATTTCAATGGACCAACACTGGCTGGGTTGAGAATATGTTAGTTGTCTGGTGTCAAGATAATGCTGATCACTTAACTTTAATTCAAGAGAGAAGGAGAGAATTGTCTAGAGGCATTACCTGTAACTGGTACCTTTGACAACTGTAACTGGTACCCTTGACAACTGTAACAGGCTACCTTGACAAAGGCACAGGAATTGGTTCAGTGTTGTTCAGGGTCATGGCAGAGGCTCATTTATGTATCTAAGCTTTGGCATGACCTTTGTTAACAGGTTTCTTGATACGTCGCTGATAGACGTGGATGTCCAGACAAACTATGTGAGGGTTGTCATTAAGGGAAAGTAAGTTGCTATGATCACATTCGCTTATATCGTATCATACTTGGTGTAAAATAGCATGATTGTCAGATGCATGTGGATTTATTCCACCTAACATGTATATTCACACAGTGTGGAAAGAGGAAACGGTGAAGTGTTAATTTATTCATTAATTTATTTATTACATGTAAGTGGTGTTTAAAAGTCATCATCAAGAATTTTTAACTTATACTTGTGTGACAGTGGTCAAGTCTCTGGGATAGAAAACTAACAGCGCCCCCCCCCCCCCCCCCCACCTCCCATCTTATCCAGGGTAAATTACAAGCCTCCATATTTATGGTCACAGCTCAATGAGTAGGAGATCCATGTGAACCTGAAAACTTATTGGTCAGGTGCCAGTTTGGCTGGATGTAGTGAGAAGGTACCAGGTATATTTAAACAGGATATATATGGAAACGACTAGTGTTTGTTGAAGAAGGTTGGAAATCAATGGTGTAGGTTGAAAAAGTGTGGTGTGGGTTGAAAATTATGGTGTGGGTTGAAAATATATGGTGTAGGTTGAAAATATATGGTATGGGTTGAAAAGTGAAAAACTATGGTTTATATTTGAAAAGTTAAATGTTTGTCATGAAGGTTTGTACATGTACATTTTGGTAAAAAAAATTTAAACACATGGACACAGAAAAACCTGTCATAGGTTAAAAGTTGGGAGGTGGTAGCCTAAGAGTTAGTTGTACTTTATGACCAGGTCTTTCAGCTGTGTCTATCAGAGGATGTGTGCCCGGATTCCAGCTCTGCCAAGCGCTCACAAGTCACTGGTCACCTGCTCATTACAATGCCTAAGGTAAGTCGGACCGATTTGTAATTTTTGACTGTAAGTTACAATAGCTTAGAATCCTTTCGTGGCCCTTGTCACCTGCTGGTCACCATACCTAAATTGAGTCATGAGTCACTGGTCTTCTGCTGGTCACATGCCAGAGTGAGTCATGAAAACCTGATCACCTTGCTGATCACTATGCCTAAAGTGAGTCATGAGTCACTGGGCATCCTTCTAATCACCATGCCTACATGTAGGTGAATGATGAGTCACTGGTGACCTACTGATCGCCATGCCTGAGGTATTCATGAGTCACTGGCCACCGTACTGATCTCCATGCCTACATATAAGGTGAGTCATGAGTCACTAGCCATCTACTGGTCACTACGCCAAAGGTATCATGAGTCACTGACCACCTTATTGATCACCATGCCTACATATAAAGTGAGTCATGAGTCACTGTCCACCCTATTGATCACCATGCCTACATACAAAGTGAGCTATGAGTCACTGGCCACCTACTAAAAATGCCTAAGGCGAGTCCAGAGTCACTGGTCACTGCTCGTCACTCTGCCTTAGGTATGCCTATGATTCACTGGCCACCGAAGGTGAGTCTTGAGTCACCATGCCTACATGTAAGATCAGTCATTAGTCACTGGCCACCCTACAGATCACCAGGTGTGTTGTTGCTTATATGTAGGTGTTATGATGATGTATCTTACGTAAAACACCTGAATATCAAAATTTAATCTCTGTTGGTGATTTACTAATTGCTCTTCAGGATTGTGATTATATAGGCTGTTCCTGATTGATTTCAAATGGTAGTGAAAGTCATGTGTCAAGGTCTACTGCCAAAAACCATGAATGCAGGTCTAATTCTAAATGATAATGTCTGGTTATAGGCCAAACCTGTGGTGAATCCTTGTGAAACCCCAAACCATGAGAAGACCAACACAAGACAAGGGAGATAAGCAGACTAAACCAAAGAACAGGTGTGTAAAGTAAGACATTTTGGGATTGTTGTAATTGAATGCGCAGTGGATTGAGATTAACATTAAATATTTGTGTTTCACCTTGTATAAATCATCGTCTCAGAATTCCAGTGCAGAATTTGGGAATGCAGTCAATTATAGTGTGTATAAAAGGAACTTTAATTTGAAGGACATGTCATTATGATGGTGACTTTGTGTTTTGACGGTGGCACATGTACGTATACTTCTTGAGTCTGAGTTTTAGCACTGGTCTTACATCTGTCAACTTCACTGGCTAAATGTCAGGTCTGATGTAGTTCGCGTGATGTATTATAAATCTGGGACATGACCTACTTTGTCATGGTACACCTGTACAAAGAGTTCAACAAACATGCAGTTCAAATTAAAGCTGAATGCTTTAGTTGCTAAATTCTAACCTATGTTGTTGTTGTTTTAGTGAGAAATGCAGAGAGGGAGCACTTAGAGGTGGATCCTACAGCCGGAAAGTGTGTAGACATCGGGGGTATTGTGAGGGAGAAACCAGAGAGGGTAGGGGCACCCTTGGGGGTTGGAAAGCCATGGAAGTCACAGATACAAGAGAGAGCTAACAGTGAAGGCTTTGTGGATGACCCAGATGTTCCTCCATTACATTGATATGGAGAATGAGAACATTGAGATGTTCCTCCATTACAGTAGTATGGAGAATGAGAACATTGAGATGTTTCCTCCATTACAGTGGTCTGGAGAATGAGAACATCGAGATGTTCCTCCATTACAGTGGTCTGGAGGGATCAGAAACATTCAGATATTCCTATATTACAGTGGTCTGGAGAATGAGAACATTGAGATGTTCCTCCATTACAGTGGTCTGGAGAATGAGAACATTCAGATATTCCTCCATTACTGTGATATGGACCGTGAGAACATTCAGACTACTAAATGTATCTGGAGGATAAAACACCCCTCCAGTTTCCCCAATCTCTCAGTTTGCCAATCGATTGATTGAAAAGAGACTTCATGAGAATTTCATGGAAAGTACAGTGGTTTTGCTACTTGTGTACGCTGAGAGTTGGGGCTGGAGGCAGTTACTCACTAGGGGAATATTTCCAACAAAACACTGGAGATGATCTAGACAAGTTTCTCAACCCTTCATCTTCCCTAGGCTGGCACACACATATATGACAATCATAGAGAATGATGTTAGAATGGGTAGAACATTCTACTCATACAGCAGAATGTGTTAAGTGCTTTCCATACAGCTGTAGAATTGAGTGGAAATGCTGGGTGCTGTGTGTCATCATTCCTATACATCCATACATTCCACTTCTAGTCTTCACAAATTTATCACTTCGGATCTTTGGTCATTTTCATCTTGAAGTTTACGTAAATGCATATGTAAATACATAAAATATAATTATCAGTGGAGGAAGCCTTTGTAATTTTTTTTATATACAATGTTAATTTATAATTGATCTATTTATGCATTCCAGCCAACCGTCTACAGCCATTCCATGTGTATATTGTAAGGTGCCTGAGTCAGTCACCTACTGATCACCATGCTGCGTGATGATCGGCACCATGCTGCGTGGTGATCGGCACCATGCTGCGTGATGATCGGCATTATGCTGCGTGATGATCGGCACCATGCTGCGTGGTGATCGGCACCATGCTGCGTGGTGATCGGCACAATGCTGCGTGATGATCGGCATTATGCTGCATAATGATAGGCATCATGCTGGGTGATGATCGGCACTAGGCTGCGTGATGATCGGCACCATGCTGCGTGATGATCGACATTGTGCTGCGTCATGATCAGCACCATGCTGCGTGATGATCGGCACCAGGCTGCGTGATGATTGGCATTAGGCTGCGTGATGATCGGCATTAGGCTGCATGATGATTGGCACCAGGCTGCGTGATGATTGGCACCAGGCTGCGTGATGATCGGCATTAGGCTGCGTGATGATTGGCACCAGGCTGCGTGATGATCGGCACCAGGCTGCGTGATGATTGGCATTAGGCTGCGTGATGATCGGCATTAGGCTGCATGATGATTGGCACCAGGCTGCGTGATGATTGGCACCAGGCTGCGTGATGATCGGCATTAGGCTGCGTGATGATTGGCACCAGGCTGCGTGATGATTGGCACCAGGCTGCGTGATGATTGGCACCAGGCTGCGTGATGATCGGCATTAGGCTGCGTGATGATTGGCACCAGGCTGCGTGATGATCGGCACCAGGCTGTGTGATGATCGGCACCATGCTGCGTGATGATCGGCACCATGCTGAGTGATGATCGGCACCAGACTGCGTGGTGATCGGCACCATGCTGCGTGGTGATCGGCACCATGCTGCGTGATGATTGGCACCAGGCTGAGTGATGATCGGCACCAGGCTGCGTGGTGATCGGCACCAGGCTGCATGATGATCGGCACCAGGCTGCGTGGTGACCGGCACTATGCTGCGTGATCGGCACCATGCTGCGTGCTGATTGGCACCATGCTGTGTGGTGATTGGCACCATGCTGTGTGGTGACTGGCACCATGCTGCGTTATGATTGGCATCATGCTGCGTGGTGATCGGCACCAGGCTGCATGATGATCGGCACCATGCTGAGTGATGATCGGCTTTATGCTGCGTGATGATCGGCATTATGCTGCGTGATGATTGGCACCAGGCTGCGTGATGATCGGCACCAGGCTGCGTGGTGATCAGCACCAGGCTGCGTGGTGACGGGCACTATACTGCGTGATCGGCACCATGCTGCGTGATAGGCACCATGCTGCGTGATGATCGGCACCATGCTGCATGATGATTGGCACCATGCTGAGTGATGATCGGCTTTATGCTGCATTATGATAGGCATCATGTTGCGTGATGATCGGCACCATGCTGATTTTAGGCTACAGACCATAATTTATCTATTTATGCATCCCTGTCGTATGTCTTTAGCCATTTCATGTATATGTTGACCATTTTTAAGCTTGGTACATTTGCATTAAGTTGTCATTAATTTACATATGTATGCATGTGTATCGGTCCTTCCATGTGTGAGCAAATACATGTGTTGTTCTGTTCGAATAATGTCTTTGTTTGCAATGTACCCTTCTTGAAATGTTCCTGCCAGAGTGTGGCTGAAGTGCTGGGAGTATTGCGTTAAACCTCACTCATTCATTCAGGCATTTATCCTGTAAAATATGTACAGTATGTAGAAGCTGATTTGTCCCAAGAGCCTCTCACCAATGCGGTTACAGTGAGTTCAAGTCCAGCTCATGTTGGTCTGCTGTCAACCTGCAGATGTCATTTTCTGCTGTGCTGAGCTTGGTTTCCTCCTGCCATAATGCTGGCCGCCATTGTATAAGTGAAAAAATCTTGAGTGTAGTGTAAAACTCATATCAAATAAATGAATAAATCAAAATTTGTTAGTGACCTTTTCCCATGAGTTCACTGAGACTAAGGCAAAAAGGTGCATGTAGTTAATAGCTTCTCTGACGAGATAAACTCAAAAAAAAAAAAAACAACACTCAAGCACAAACTGAACTGGAATTTGTCAAAATATAGTTTATTGATAGAAGTGAATAAATCCATGGTTAAATACCTTGAATCGATTGTTTGGGCATCACAGACATCATTGTTATCAATGTTTACGAGTTTAGAAATCATTCTGTCACAACAAATTGTTCTCTGACCTCTTTCCCCTCTTATATAGAATCGCACCCCGATTTTCTGTATTAAGGAGTATTGGAGTTGTATTAAATATTAATATTCTATCAAAAAAAAAATCCGCAAAACTTTCAAAGCAGTTGGAACATTCAAACCATTACATGAAATACAAACTGTCTGTTCTTAAAATTCTTAAAAGTGAACACAGTCATGTTACTAAGAAAAGAAGACAAAGAAATGTGATGTCAACAAAATTGTCAGTGATATTTGATAGCTGAACGGTAAATCAACCCCTGGAACATTTCAAAAATAATTCAGATTTGAGATAGAAATGTAGCTAATGCACACATGTCGGCCTACTTCATGTATGTGGGTATGGTGGAAAAACCTTTGTGCCAGTTTATTTTGGTGTGGAGCATTTTCATTCTAAATGTCTTGTCTGAAGTGCTGGTAAAGCAGCACATGGACAGCTTTACAAATGACTCCAAAACTAGGCCTATGTGCTCTGGCACTGCTGCAGATGTAAACAAAGCAGACCAACGTTCTTTTGAGATGTGAGTAGTGAACAAGCGTGTTCGTTTCTCTGTCTGGCATGGGTTATTGTTACTGTGTGGATACCTATCTTCTGTTAACATCGGAAAATGTGTCATGTGAAGAAATAGGATATCCGTCAGGAGATGGGCTGATGCAACAGGTAACTATGCTATACAAACTCATTTGAAGGTTATGATACAACTGATGCCATTCACAGGTCAGTTGTGACGTCATACGCTATTACTAATGTAGGTTAAACGAGTCTATTGTATGGTGTATGAGACGTGCTGACAAAAAGGAAATTTTCAGAGACAAAGATGCACGTCTGGGAAGGCAACAGTTGAAAAATAAGGAGGGTTTAAGCCTCCATTACGTTGCTTGTAAACTCTTTCATAAATGTGTCACGCCGCGATGCCTTCAGTCTTGGAAAAAAGTGCATGCTTGGAGAGGGAATGTGGGAGTGAAACGTTAGGAGATTGTTTGGCAGTGTGGCATCGGTGAATTTCACATGTAGGCCTAGATATATATATCACTTCAAAAATATAATATTCATAAACACTCATTTTAAAAGTATCTAGTAATATGTCAGGAGCATTGTACAATTTATACATTATGAATAATCTCTCTCAGAAATCGTTACGTTAACAGTTTGTAGTATGTCGGCTCGTTGTATCGATGACAGTAGCATGCGTGAACCTAGCATCAACCATTAACGTTGGCAACGAAACTATGCATCTCGTAAAAGGCGTCTGATACAGTATTATATGCGACTTATTATATTAAACCTTCTACACAAAGCAAGAAGTTGCCTTCATTTGCTGAGGCATAAAATCTTTGTCGCATTGCACACATGGTTGTGCTATTAAACATTGTTTGTATAGCAGTATGTACATGTGTCAGTCAGTAACATCCGGTAAAGTATGCCCAGTTCGAATGTGTCTTGCCAAGCTACTGCTGTTTGACTGGCTTCACCTTCGTATATGGGAAAATTCTTTCTCAGGAAAACGTATGTACAAAATCTTTCTCCAGTGTTTTTGTTCTCCTTGGTCTAAAATTAATGATGGCAGTCTGATTCGCGGCACGTGCATGTACAAGAACGCCATTGGGTCAGCGTCCGATTTGGCATATAGGCTCCAAATGCATGTAACGCATCTACCAAACTCGACGTCTTCCGTACCCTGACAACCTGGAGTACTTTAAAAGTCACCCGTCTTCCAGAAAACATTTCTTTATCTCTTCTAGATGTGGGTTATATTTTAGTGTTTTCTATCCCTTGGCGTATCAGTGATCTTATATAAGCCAGTATGTCTTCTCCACACTTTTATTTGGAGAACATCGTTCTTATTGTTTCTTTCTGGTGAAAACGAGGCACCTGTGACGGGCACAAAGAACTCCATCTGTCTTATAAGTTGATTTGGCACACTGTCAATGGATCCAACCCAAGCTATGCATTCCTCCGAGAGCGAAATGCGCATTAACGTTTCTTGCCATCGTTCTGTGTACCGCATCCTGGAATGTACACGAGTATATACACAAGATAAGTAATCCTCCATGGACAAAGGGCTGTAGATATATGTACATAGGCTTTCACAGTTTCAAAGCGTTATTAAATACAAGCAGTGAGAATCCAACAAAAGAAAGTATAATGGCGTAAATAAAACAAAGTTACTACGCACCTGTACAACATTTAAATACGAAGTTATCGGTCGATTTCTTCTTCATCGCTTGATAAAGGATCGAATTTGGACTGGTTGAGTGTTCTGTCCTGACCGCCTCCACTGCTGTTGAGAGTTCGAATATAAGACACTTCTCTTTCCAGCACTTGGAGTCCGTCGCGGAGTCCAACGTACCTGCGGACCACATCATCCTGGGTGTTCACAATACTGTCCATTTCTGCCAGTCCACGAGGGGAGACCTGGACGAGGGTGTCGCGGGAGGCGCGGCTCCAGTCCCGTGGGTGACGGGATCAGCTTCCCGGGTACCCTCCTCGCTCACCGGAGATTTCAGATGCATGGCAATAGTCCTGCGGAGATCCGTTAAATATGAAACAAAACCACAGCAGTTGTCCTTGATTCACAAAGTCTTTGTCTGAGATACGTCAGCCCCTGACCGAAACGTCTCACTGAATTAAGCTCTGGCCAAGAAGGAAGTTTACAGCAATTATGCTAAGTCTGTAGCATAAAATTAACACCCAGAATGTATGTTTCTGTTTCTTTCTTCCAATCTTTTCTCAAGACTTTGATTTTCTTTCAGTGATCACTTTCTCACACTGAGCAATGACTGGACGTGTTTCTAATTTCTTCTTAGTTCTCTCGAATCAAGTAATCTGGCAAAGGCGTTTGTGTTTGACTGGGTCTGTGTTTATATACCAAGGTTGCTCAGGCCACGTGCGGAGAAACTTAGCACTGAACACAGGGAGAGGCGAACTGCGCAGCTGGGCTCGGGTGATTCAGTAGACTATGGTGTATCCCCACCATACGTCAGCGTCTTATAAATAACCACTGTCCCTTACAGATAAAACGTTGGAGAAAATCGCGGCATAACCTTGTCTATATTTCACTAATGGCGAACCAGTTCAGCTTGGCGTTATGTATATGTGTTCTTATCAGGAAAACTTTCCATTGCGAATTGTTCTAATTTACGGACATCGAAGTAACCTCGAGATGATGTAGACATATTGCGACCTCATTTCCGCACCCCCTAGCAACACGAAAACTGGGTTAGATTGTTTATTTTAGCAGTCCGTCACAACAAGTACGGCTTGGTTATAAAACCTTTGGCCCACATTTTTCCCCGAGCTTGTGGAATTTTACTTGCTGTCTTACTATATCTAGGACGTTCATTGGAAAGGTGGTTGGACTCGCCATTTCCCTTGCAGAATAGCCCATCGAAGATGTGTTCTGTCCCCTGAGTGTTTACACGTCACGGCACCGTACTCACCCACCGAAGACGAGAGCTGCATTCTGCGTTGCAGGCTTGGCCACTTAACAACATATCATTTGTTTACATCTATCAGCTGACTTGCTTCCAAAAATATCTTGCATGCCCTAATTGTGAGAAACTTGGTAAACTAGTAATGTGTAACTGGGCCCACCAGCAGGATGGGCGGCTACTTTTTTGTTGTGTTTTTTTTCTAATAGCTCTTCTGCGGGCAACGAGAATGTAACTGAAAGTGGAAGAAACCTAGAAGTGAAATAAGCGTCGATAGAAAGATAACAAAAAGTGTGAACAAAAATATTTTAAAATAACATAGTGAAATGTTTGAAATGTTGGAATTTCAATGTCGTGTTTCACGCATAAACACACTCCAGTGTCAACCAATGCTTTGCCATTCGGATCTATACTTTTGTTGTAAAAATTACGCATCAACTGTTTGTACTTGTACTGGCTCTTGGTTCCGCTGGATTTTGTATAGTTGCCCTTAATCCACCCCTCATTAAGTATTATGTTCACTTTGAGTTCATAGTCGTTACTACAGTATAGCCAATTCATACAATTTGGGGTTTTACGTCGTACTTGATTTTTCAGTTGAATGGGAAGAGTTAGTATATATATAGCTCCAGTTGATGTCTTGGTAGACCTACAGGAACGATGCGAATGCATGTACTAACTGCTTATTACAGTTGACCTGGAGTAAGATTCAAGTTAAATCGCTGTCACAGAACAGTAGATACCAGATAGCGCGTGAACTCGCATAATTGGCCTGTATATTAACCCGTTGTGCTGTGACCTACACTGTTACCCCTATCAAAGGCGTGGTAATGAGTTGTGTGAAAGCGAATCCCATTTCCATCTGCGCCTTAACTAACATTCCTTACTCCTGTATGTAAGGAGTATGAGTGGAGGTTGCGTGCATTCACTATTGTCTCTCACTAGTGGTGCCATGGTTTCAAATCTCGTCTAGTCCAGTAAAGGATAGGCCTAGGAGAAAACGCACTCTAAAACGAAGAATATGTTTTAAAGAAACTTAATTTCTGGACGGGGAGGTGGGCATCCGTGGCCGAGTGGTTTGGGTGCCTGAGCGGCACATTGACCCAGTAGCCTCTCGTGAATTCTTGAGTACCGCGCAAACCACTGATCAAATAAAATAAATTAAAGAAATAATTTTCGGACTAAGATGCGTTACCTGTGCCCTTTAATATTTTCAACTCGCCTGTTTGTAGACCGCACCGTCACCCCGACACCGAGCCCGCATGTTCTAACAATTATATTCCAGTAGTTTTTGTAGACATAGAGGTAATCATCATTTACTTCCTATAGCACGGCCCTAGTCGGGACGGCGAGGGCTGGATCCGAACACGTAATTCCTTTGGGGGAGTCCCTTATCATGCATTTAAAAGACTACATTGACCGTTTTGAATGAATGAATGATTATGGCTTAACGCCACATCGGCAATATTTCTGCCATATCGTGGCGATGACCGTTTTGAAGACAGTACCTTAGCCGGGGAAACCCCTTCCGTTGTACGGCGTTCAGCAGAATGTCTTGAAAATAAATTTATAAGACTGTCACATCCGGTCACGACACTGAACACAATGATTTATGGAAGCTGAAACATACGTCAATATGTGCCAGTCAGCGCGTCTGCCTGTGTTCATAGTTAACGCCGAGACTTGGATATACAGTACCTATCGGTATTTAGGATCAGAATATAAACATGTATTTGTTCTGACAATGTCAGTAGCAAGTCCGTGCGCGTCTTATATCCCTGTTCACTGTCTTAGCGCCATGTCCACAGCCTTAGCGCCATGGCAGTCTTAGCGCGCCATGTCCATAGTCTTAGTGCCATGTTCATAGTCTTAGCCCCATGTTCATAGTCTTAGCGCCATGTCCATAGCCTTAGCGCCATGGCAGTCTTAGCGCCATGTCCATAGCCTTAGCGCCATGGCAGTCTTAGCGCCATGTCCATAGCCTTAGCGCCATGGCAGTCTTAGCGCCATGTCCATAGCCTAAGCGCCATGGTAGTCTTAGCGCCATGTCCATAGCCTTAGCGCCATGGCAGTCTTAGCGCCATGGCCATAGCCTTAATGTCATGTCATTCTTAGCGCCTTGTCCCTAGACTTAGTGCCATGTTCATAGTCTTAGCTCCATCTCGATAGTCTTAGCGCTATGTCCATAGCCTTTGGACCACGTTCATAGCCTACTGTCTTAGCACCATGTGTATAGTCTTAGCACCTTGCTCATAGCCTACTGTCTTAGCGCCGTTTCCATAGTCTTGGCGCCGTGTCCATAGTCTAAGCACCAAGTCCATAGTCTTAGCGCCATGCCCACAGTCTTAACGGCATGTCCATAGACTTTGCGCCATGTCCATAGTCTAGGGTCTTAGTTCCATGTCCATAATCTTAAATCCATATCGGGGCCTCCTTGGCCTTCGTGGTTAGCGTGCCAGCGCGGCACAATGACCCAGGAGTCTCTCACCAATGCTTTCGGTGTGAGTTCAATTCCGGGCGTAGGTGGGAAGGTATGCCAAGAAATATTTTTGAGTAAGGTGTAAAACACCAATCAAATTTAAATAAATCAATAAATCAGTCAATCAGTGTCAACTATCTCAACTTGTACTAGCTTAGCGCCATGTCCACAGTCTTAAATCCATGTTCATGGCTTCAGCCCCCTTAGGCCCATGTACATCATCTTAGCTCCATGTCCGTTGTCTAAGCTCCATGTCTAATGTCATAGTTCCATGTCCATTGTCTTAGCTCCATGTTTATTATCTTAGCTCCATATCTATTGTTCTACGTCCATGTCTCTTGTCATAGTTCAATGTCCATTGTCTTAGCTCCATATCTATTATTCTACGTCCATGTCTCTTGTCTTAGTTCAATGTCCATTGTCTTAGCTCCATGTCTATTGTTCTACGTCCATGTCTCTTGTCATAGTTCAATGTCCATTGTCTTATCTCCATATCTATTGTTCTACGTCCATGTCTCTTGTCATAGTTCAATGTCCATTGTCTTAGCTCCATGTCTATTGTTCTACGTCCATGTCTCTTGTCATAGTTCAATGTTCATTGTCTTAGCTCCATGTCTGTTGTCTTAGTTTCATGTCCATTGTCTTAGCTCCATGTCTATTGTCATAGTTCCTTGTCCATTATTTTACGTCCAAGTCTGTTTGCTTAGTTCCATGTTCATTGTCTTAGATCAATGCCAATGCCCACATCGAATTTTCATAGAAAGATTGTACCTGTATAAAATAAGACCGTTCAGTGGCATTTCGTTAGAGCCTGCTAAGGTTAATACTTGTGAAGGTATGTTTGCTCATGTAATAGCTTTGTGTATCTTCGCAGGAACATTGTATAGCTTTCTTCCATTTAAACATTTATTTAATTTAAAGTCGATTTTTTTGTCTGAGAATTTTAAAAACTTAAAAAGGCAATAGACAGGGCCATGGTACAGTACAATAGGCTTCATCTATGGGTCTTACATGTAGATGTTTTTTCTGGCAGCAAACCGTTTGTCCCACAGGGCCAGGGTACAGTACAATAGGCTTCATCCATGGGTCTTACATGTAGATGTTTTTTCCGGAAGCAAAATGTTTATCCCACAGGGCCATGGTACAGTACAATAGGCTTCATCCATGGGTCTTACATGTAGATGTTTTTTCCGGAAGCAAACTGTTTATCCCACAGGGCCATGGTACAGTACAATAGGCTTCATCCATGGGTCTTACGTGTAGATGGGTTTTTTTTTCCGGCAGCAAACTGTTTGTCCTACAGGGCCAGGGTACAGTACAATAGGCTTCATCTATGGGTCTTACATGTACATGTTTTTTCCAGCAGCAAACTGTTTGTCCCGCAGGGCCATGGTACAGTACAATAGGCTTCATCCATGGGTCTTACATGTAGATGTTTTTTTCCGGCCGCAAAACTGTTTGTCCCACGGGGCCAGGGTACGGTACAATAGGCTTCATCTATGGGTCTTACATGTAGACGTTTTTTTTTCGGCAGCAAACCGTTTGTCCTACAGGGACATGGTACAGTACAATAGGCTTCATCCATGGGTCTTACATGTAGATGTTTTTTCCGGAAGCAAACTGTTTGTCTCACAGGGCCATGGTACAGTACAATAGGCTTCATCCATGGGTCTTACATGTAGATGGGTTTTTTTCCGAAAGCAAACTGTTTGTCCCACGGGGCCAGGGTACAGTAACAATAGGCTTCATCTATGGGTCTTACATGTAGATGTTTTTTTTCCGACCGCAAACTATTTGTCCCACAGGGGACATGGTACAGTACAATAGGCTTCATCTATGGGTCTTACATGTAGATGTTTTTTTCCGGCAGCAAACCGTTTGTCCACAGTGCCATGGTACAGTACAATAGGCTTCATCCATGGGTCTTACATGTAGATGTTTTATTTCCGGCAGCAAACTATTTGTCCCACAAATGTTATTTATTTATTTGATTGGTATTTTACGACTCTTTTGGTTTGTGAAGGAGAGGATGTTAATGGAGACTTGTGAGCTGCGGTCGCGTGTCAATATAACCAGACATAATTCATCGATACGGACTCCTGGACTCATTACCTACTGTGGTCGCTAGATCTTGTGCTTTTTAATGTGTCCTGAAGTAGACTGTGTTGGTGCCCTATTATACGACAAGTGATAGGGTGGGTTTGTGTTTTGTTGTGAGACTGCATACAGGTTATTTTGATAACGAAAGTAGGCCGCGCATTTTCCTGGGAATTCCGCAGGAAACTTTTCAGACTGAACTACCCGAGTATCTGTAGAAAATTTGCTTTCTGATGTATACAGCAGTTAGGCGATAGTATTGAACAGCGTATATATGTAGGCTATACCTTTTTGGAGCAGACCTCTACAGTTATTCATACACTGGATGTTTTATTACTCAGCATACAGTGTGACCAGGAGACCGCCCTATGTGTTCACGTTGGGGCGTGGTGAGGAAGTTTATACATAACCTTCCATTTTGAACACCAGGCTTACAGATATATTTGTTTAAGTTAAGAATCCGCATTTTTTATTACGGTACATAGACATGGATATGGAATGGATCAGGCGACATGACGTTGTAATGGTATGTGCGACGGGGTTACGTGTACATAATCAACTCATTTCCTCCAGGGCCTAATCTGACAAGCGTCGTGTAAATGAAATGAAGTTTATTACGGCCTAAACAAATGTCCCTGTATTAGATGTGAAATATGGTATACTGATTAGAGTTGAGCTTGACGGTACATGTATTCTGTTACCCTTGGATTTATGGTGGTTTGTACAGCCTCGAGCTGGATGGCTGGATGGCATACTGGAGTACAGGGCTCTGTAGTGGTTTACACAGCCTTGAGCTGGATGGTATACTGAAGTACTGGGCCCTGTGGTGGTTTACACAGCCTTGAGCTGGATGGTGGGTATACTGGAGTTACTGGGATCTGTAGTGGTTTATAGAACCTTGAACTGGATGGTTATACTGAAGTACTGGGCTCTGTAGTGGTTTACACAACCTTGAGCTAGACTATCCAGTAAGATGATGGTTGTCATGACACCAACCAATGGCATGATTATTATCATACAAACGAAGTATTTTTTGTAATCAATCGTATAAATAAAGAGGTTAAATTGTTGTAACTTCAACAATGGTTGATTACTATATATACCTGTCATTAAATTCTAGAGAAAGCTCACAATGGCGATCTCCTTGGTTTATCCGGTGTTGGTTGTGTTTTTACAGGAACCGCTGGTAAGCTAGGAAGCATCGGATACCTTGAGCAGAGACCGTGTGACCGCGTATCCATAGGAAACATCACGTGAACGAGAAAAGATGGAGTTGGACGATCAAAAAGATATTATAGAGTATGTTGAGAAAAATGGGGTGTCCAACCTGCCGTCGTATCTTCTACAAAGAGTGGACGCATGGAAGGAATGCCACTTAATGTGGGCATCTTTGGGAGGTCACAGGTGGGCAAGTCTACTTTTGTCAACATGGTGAGGAACGTGAGTCCCGACGATGAAGGCAGTGCTACAGTCGGGGGTTTGGGCACAATCACAGAACCTATTGCTTACCCACATCCATTTAATTCTAAAGTCATTTTCTGGGATTTTCCTGCTCATGGATCTCTTCACTTTTCCAAGGAAAAACTGTATGAAGGTCATAAACACTGAGGATTTCGACTTTTTCTTCGTCTTGTTTGATCGACGCTTTAGCTCACATGATGGATGGTTGACAGAGATTTTGTCCAAGATGAAGAAGCCGCTCTTCTTTGTCCGTACCAAATTTGACAAAGCCGTTGAAGAACAGTGCGGTACACACACCGAAGAGGAAGTTCATAGTAACATTTTGAAAGATGCCCGAAGAAGCCTTAAAGCGTTAAACCTCCACCAGTGCCCTATTTACGTGATATCAAACTTGGAACCCGAGCGCTTCGAGTTTCCCCATCTGATGGATGAAGTCCTACTGGCTTTGCCGTCTCACAAAGTAAAAGCCATGGTGTTCACGCTTGGGAATTTTTGCAGCAGCTTCATTGCGCAGAAGAAGAAATTTCTGAAATCCAGGATTTGGAAACCAGCTTCGATGTCTGCAGCCGGAGGAGCCATTCCTATTCAAGGCAGTGACATTGTTGTGGACACCGCAGTGCTTGTCATGGAGATAGATTTTTATATAAAGCAGTTCGGTTTGGACAATGAGTCATTAAGGCAGCTGGCGGAGAGCACCGGCAGTTCAGTCAAATATTACCAAGACGCCATTATCAAGGCCAAGGAAGTTTGTTTGACCAGGGATTATGTGGCGACCGGTGTGAAAGCTTACATCAGAGAAAGGGCTTCGGGGCGAGAGTACCCCAAAGAATTTGATCGGTTTCTGCCTGTCGTTGACACGATGATCCAGGCGGGCAGCTCATTTGGAGCGGCGTACTACATTTTAGACAAAATCATCGACGACCTATCTGCCGATGCAGCGCGTTCTTGACCGTGGTCGCGCGGAGACAGGCAGAAAACGCAATCCATACCCAGTAGGAAAGCTCTCAAAAACTAGTTTTGCCGACGGAATTAAGGCGAAATCAAGTTAACCTCTTCCGTATTTAAACGATCCGACAGCGCTTGTCTCCTCAATTCGTCCCGCCGGCAGCTCAGGAAAGCTTTTCCTGTTATTTACATTGTACAGCTGAGAGACTGAAATATTGAAGGAGAAAAATGACTGGTTCGTTCTGATAGTCCTTTCCCTATCTAGACGTTCTTCGTTGAAGAAATTACGAAAGCATGGCATTTACTTGGATCTTACATCCATTTGTGTTGAACGTGGGCCCTTAGGAGGACTGTACGAAGCCACTGTAACCCCAAGAACAAGGTTGAGACTATTTTATACATGTTAGTCCACATCCTAAATTGCACATCAAAAAAAAGGAAGCTTATGTTTCACGCATGCCATAATGGTCATATTGGTTTGCCTGTGCGACTTCGCCTCTGTCTGAAAGTACGCTCTAGATAAAGCCACTCTAGACACATACATTGGTCTTGAGAGGCTAATTTATATCACGTAAAATACCAGCCGAGTGTAACTTTTCTCATATGAAATCGTCCGAATGGTAGTATTTATAGTATATTCCATTGTTATATTGATGAACGTTTTGAAGAGAAAAGATGTGTGAGTTACCTTTCTGAGGGCGGTGGTTTTCTCGTGTCTAGTTTCCTCCACCGGTAAACCTGACCGCCCCCCTCCCCTTCATACGAGTCAAATGTGATTAGTGTGGCGTTAAACACCAGTTTAATGATAAAATATTTAATGTGTATGTGATATATGCTTGAAATATGTGCGACATATGTGTGATATATTATTTTATGGGTATATAGTATATCTCCAATTTCGCATTCTTTTTACAGAGAGATCTTTTGTATTATTTAATATGCTGTGAGATGGCAACAAAGAGGTCACTGTATAGCAACTGTTGGTGTAATAAAAATGCTGAATGTAATGCCTAATGTAATGATGTTTATACACAAAAGCGTTGTAATGGCAACCCCTGTACATAATAATGTTATAATGTTACGCTACAACCTGTGTAATGACACCATAACTTATGTGATATTGATCCTGATCTTGCATGGATGTCCTGGTGGTGTTTAATCCTGGTGTGGTGTGGATGTCCTGGCGGTATTTGATCCTGGTTTGGTGTGGATGTCCTGGCGGTGTTTAATCCTGGTGTGGTGTGGATGTCCTGGCGGTGTTTAATCGTGGTGTGGTGTGGATGTCCTGGCGGTATCTGATCCTGGTTTGGTGTGGATGTCCTGGCAGTATTTAACCCTGGTGTGGTGTGGATGTCCTGGCGGTATCTGATCCTGGTTTGGTGTGGATGTCCTGGCGGTATTTAACCCTGGTGTGGTGTGGATGTCCTGGCGGTATCTGATCCTGGTTTGGTGTGGATGTCCTGGCAGTATTTAACCCTGGTGTGGTGTAGATGTCCTGGCGGTATCTGATCCTGGTTTGGTGTGGATGTCCTGGCGGTGTTTAATCCTGGTGTGGTGTGGATGTCCTGGCGGTGTTTAACCCTGGTGTGGTGTGGATGTCCTGGCGGTGTGTGATCCTGGTTTGGTGTGGATGTCCTGGTGGTATCTGATCCTGGTTTGGTGTGGATGTCCTGGCGGTATCTGATCCTGGTTTGGTGTGGATGTCCTGGCGGTATCTGATACTGGTTTGGTGTGGATGTCCTGGCGGTATCTGATCCTGGTTTGGTGTGGAAGTCCTGGCGGTATTTAATCCTGGTGTGGTGTGGATGTCCTGGCAGTGTCTGATCCTGGTGTGGTGTGGATGTCCTGGCGGTGTCTGATCCTGGTTTGGTGTGGATGTCCTGGCGGTGTTTAATCCTGGTGTGGTGTGGATGTCCTGGCAGTATCTGATCCTGGTTTGGTGTGGATGTCCGGGCGGTATTTAACCCTGGTTTGGTGTGGATGTCCTGGCGGTGTCTGATCCTGGTTTGGTGTGGATGTCCTGGCGGTATTTAACCCTGGTTTGGTGTGGATGTCCTGGCGGTATCTGATCCTGGTTTGGTGTGGATGTCCTGGCGGTATCTGATCCTGGTTTGGTGTGGATGTCCTGGCGGTATTTAACCCTGGTTTGGTGTGGATGTCCTGGCAATATTTAACCCTGGTTTGGTGTGGATGTCCGGGCGGTATCTGATCCTGGTTTGGTGTGGATGTCCTGGCGGTATTTAACCCCGGTGTGGTGTGGATGTCCTGGCGGTATCTGATCCTGGTTTGGTGTGGATGTCCTGGCAGTATTTAACCCTGGTTTGGTGTGGATGTCCGGGCGGTATCTGATCCTGGTTTGGTGTGGATGTCCTGGCGGTATTTAACCCTGGTTTGGTGTGGATGTCCTGGCAGTATTTAACCCTGGTTTGGTGTGCATGTCCGGGCGGTATCTGATCCTGGTTTAGTGTGGATGTCCTGGCGGTATTTAACCCTGGTGTGGTGTGGATGTCCTGGCGGTGTCTGATCCTGGTTTGGTGTGGATGTCCTGGCGGTATCTGATCCTGGTTTGGTGTGGATGTCCTGGCGGTATTTGATCCTGGTTTGGTGTGGATGTCCTGGCGGTATTTAACCCTGGTGTGGTGTGGATGTCCTGGTGGTATTTAACCCTGGTGTGGTGTGGATGTCCTGGCGGTGTCTGATCCTGGTGTGGTGTAGATGTCCTGGCGGTATCTGATCCTGGTTTGGTGTGGATGTCCTGGCGGTGTTTAATCCTGGTGTGGTGTGGATGTCCTGGCGGTATCTGATCCTGGTTTGGTGTGGATGTCCTGGCGGTGTTTAACCCTGGTGTGGTGTGGATGTCCTGGAGGTGTCTGATCCTGGTTTGGAGTGGATGTCCTGTCGGTATTTAACCCTGGTTTGGTGTGGATGTCCTGGCGGTATTTAACCCTGGTGTGGTGTTGATGTCCTGGCGGTATCTGATCCTGGTTTGGTGTGGATGTCCTGGCGGTATTTGATCCTGGTTTGGTGTGGATGTCCTGGCGGTATTTAACCCTGGTTTGGTGTGGATGTCCTGGCGGTATCTGATCCTGGTTTGGTGTGGATGTCCTGGCGGTATCTGATCCTGGTTTGGTGTGGATGTCCTGGCGGTATTTAACCCAGGTTTGGTGTGGATGTCCTGGCGGTATTTAACCCTGGTGTGATGTGGATGTCCTGGCGGTGTCTGATCCTGGTTTGGTGTGGATGTCCTGGCGGTATCTGATCCTGGTTTGGTGTGGATGTCCTGGCGGTGTTTAATCCTGGTGTGGTGTGGATGTCCTGGCGGTATCTGATCCTGGTTTGGTGTGGATGTCCTGGCGGTATCTGATTCTGGTTTGGTGTGGATGTCCTGGCGGTGTTTAACCCTGGTTTGGTGTGGATGTCCTGGCGGTATTTAACCCTGGTTTGATGTGGATGTCCTGGCGGTATTTCACCCTGGTGTGGTGTGGATGTCCTGGCGGTGTCTGATCCTGGTGTGGTGTAGATATCCTGGCGGTTTCTGATCCTGGTTTGGTGTGGATGTCCTGGCGGTGTTTAATCCTGGTGTGGTGTGGATGTCCTGGCGGTATCTGATTCTGGTTTGGTGTGGATGTCCTGGCGGTATCTGATCCTGGTTTGGTGTGGATGTCCTGGCGGTGTTTAACCCTGGTGTGGTGTGGATGTCCGGGCGGTATCTGATCCTGGTTTGGTGTGGATGTCCTGGCGGTATCTGATCCTGGTTTGGTGTGGATGTCCTGGCGGTATTTGATCCTGGTTTGGTGTGGATGTCCTGGCGGTGTTTAATCCTGGTGTGGTGTGGATGTCCTGGCGGTATCTGATTCTGGTTTGGTGTGGATGTCCTGGCGGTATCTGATCCTGGTGTGGTATGGATGACCTGGCGATATCTGATCCTATATAGTCTGGTAAGAATGGTCTGACGGTGTTACCCTGGTGTGGTATGGATGACCTGGCGATATGTGATCCTATAACGTCTGGTAAGAATGGTCTGACGGTGTTATCCTAGTCTGGTATGGATGACCTGGTGATATGTGATCCTATATCGTCTGGTAAGAATGGTCTGACGGTGTTGTCCTAGTCTTGTATGGATGACCTGGCGATATGTGATCCTATATCGCCTGGTAAGAATGGCCTGACGGTGTTGTCCTAGTCTGGTATGGATGACCTGGCGATATGTGATCCTATATAGTCTGGTAAGAATGGCCTGACGGTGTTATCCTAGTCTGGTATGGATGACCTGGCGATATGTGATCCTATATCGTCTGGTAAGAATGGCCTGACGGTGTTATCCTAGTCTGGTATGGATGACCTGGCGATATGTGATCCTATATCGTCTGGTAAGAATGGCCTGACGGTGTTATCCTAGTCTGGTATGGATGACCTGGCGATATGTGATCCTATATCGTCTGGTAAGAATGGCCTGACGGTGTTATCCTAGTCTGGTGTGGATGACCTGGCGATATGTGATCCTATATCGTCTGGTAAGAATGGTCTGACGGTGTTGTCCTAGTCTGGTATGGATGACCTGGCGATATGTGATCCTATATAGTCTGGTAAGAATGGCCTGACGGTGTTATCCTAGTCTGGTATGGATGACCTGGCGATATGTGATCCTATATCGTCTGGTAAGAATGGCCTGACGGTGTTGTCCTAGTCTGGTGTGGATGACCTGACGATATGTGATCCTGTATCGTCTGGTAAGAATGGTCTGACGGTGTTGTCCTAGTCTTGTATGGATGACCTGGCGATATGTGATCCTATATCGTCTGGTAAGAATGGCCTGACGGTGTTGTCCTAGTCTGGTATGGATGACCTGGCGATATGTGATCCTATATCGTCTGGTAAGAATGGCCTGACGGTGTTATCCTGGTGTGGTGTGGATGACCTGGCGATATCTGATCCTATATCGTCTGGTAAGAATGGCCTGACGGTGTTATCCTAGTCTGGTATGGATGACCTGACGGTGTTGTCCTAGCCTGGTATGGATGACCTGACGGTGTTGTCCTAGCCTGGTATGGATGACCTGACGGTGTTGTCCTAGCCTGGTATGGATGGTCTGGCGGTGTTGTCCTAGCCTGGTATGGATGACCTGGCGGTGTTATCCTAGCCTGGTATGGATGACCTGACGGTGTTGTCCTAGCCTGGTATGGATGACCTGGCGGTGTTGTCCTAGCCTGGTATGGATGACCTGGCGGTGTTGTCCTCGCCTGGTATGGATGACCTGGCGGTGTTGTCCTAGCCTGGTATGGATGACCTGACGGTGTTGTCCTAGCCTGGTATGGATGACCTGGCGGTGTTGTCCTAGCCTGGTATGGATGGTCTGACGGTGTTGTCCTAGCCTGGTATGGATGACCTGGCCTGTTGTCCTAGCCTGGTATGGATGACCTGACGGTGTTGTCCTAGCCTGGTATGGATGACCTGGCGGTGTGTGATCCTATATAGCCTGGTATGGATGGTCTGGCGGTGTTATCCTGGTGTGGTATGGATGACCTGGCGATATGTGATCCTGTATCGTCTGGTAAGAATGGTCTGACGGTGTTATCCTAGTCTGATATGGATGACCTGGCGATATGTGATCCTGTATCGTCTGGTAAGAATGGTCTGACGGTGTTATCCTAGCCTGGTATGGATGACCTGGCGGTGTTGTCCTAGCCTGGTATGGATGACCTGACGGTGTTGTCCTAGCCTGGTATGGATGGCCTGACGGTGTTGTCCTAGCCTGGTATGGATGACCTGACGGTGTTGTCCTAGCCTGGTATGGATGACCTGACGGTGTTGTCCTAGCCTGGTATGGATGACCTGACGGTGTTGTCCTAGCCTGGTATGGATGGCCTGACGGTGTTGTCCTAGCCTGGTATGGATGACCTGACGGTGTTGTCCTAGCCTGGTATGGATGGCCTGACGGTGTTATCCTAGTCTGGTATGGATGGCCTGACGGTGTTGTCCTAGCCTGGTATGGATGACCTGACGGTGTTGTCCTAGCCTGGTATGGATGGCCTGACGGTGTTATCCTAGTCTGGTATGGATGGCCTGACGGTGTTATCCTAGTCTGGTATGGATGGCCTGACGGTGTTGTCCTAGCCTGGTATGGATGACCTGGCGGTGTTGTCCTAGCCTGGTATGGATGACCTGGCGGTGTTGTCCTAGTCTGGTATGGATGACCTGGCGGTGTTGTCCTAGCCTGGTATGGATGGTCTGACGGTGTTGTCCTAGCCTGGTATGGATGGCCTGACGGTGTTATCCTGGTGTGGTATGGATGACCTGCTGATATGTGATCCTATATCGTCTGGTAAGAATGACCTGGCGGTGTTGTCCTAGCCTGGTATGGATGACCTGACGGTGTTGTCCTAGCCTGGTATGGATGACCTGGCGGTGTTATCCTGGTGTGGTATGGATGACCTGGCGGTGTTATCCTAGCCTGGTATGGATGACCTGACGGTGTTGTCCTAGCCTGGTATGGATGGCCTGACGGTGTTGTCCTAGCCTGGTATGGATGACCTGACGGTGTTGTCCTAGCCTGGTATGGATGACCTGGCGGTGTTGTCCTAGTCTGGTATGGATGGTCTGACGGTGTTGTCCTAGCCTGGTATGGATGACCTGACGGTGTTGTCCTAGCCTGGTATGGATGACCTGGCGGTGTTGTCCTAGCCTGGTATGGATGACCTGACGGTGTTGTCCTAGCCTGGTATGGATGACCTGGCGGTGTTGTCCTAGCCTGGTATGGATGACCTGGCGGTGTTATCCTAGTCTGGTATGGATGACCTGGCGGTGTTGTCCTAGTCTGGTATGGATGACCTGGCGGTGTTGTCCTAGCCTGGTATGGATGACCTGACGGTGTTATCCTAGCCTGGTATGGATGACCTGGCAGTGTTGTCCTAGCCTGGTATGGATGACCTGGCGGTGTTATCCTAGTCTGGTATGGATGACCTGGCGGTGTTGTCCTAGCCTGGTATGGATGACCTGACGGTGTTGTCCTAGCCTGGTATGGATGGCCTGACGGTGTTGTCCTAGCCTGGTATGGATGACCTGGCGGTGTTATCCTAGTCTGGTATGGATGACCTGGCGGTGTTGTCCTAGCCTGGTATGGATGACCTGACGGTGTTGTCCTAGCCTGGTATGGATGACCTGGCTGTGTTATCCTAGCCTGGTATGGATGACCTGACGGTGTTGTCCTAGCCTGGTATGGATGACCTGACGGTGTTGTCCTAGCCTGGTATGGATGACCTGGCGGTGTTATCCTGGTGTGGTATGGATGACCTGGCGGTGTTATCCTAGCCTGGTATGGATGACCTGACGGTGTTGTCCTAGCCTGGTATGGATGACCTGGCGGTGTTATCCTGGTGTGGTATGGATGACCTGGCGGTGTTGTCCTAGCCTGGTATGGATGGTCTGACGGTGTTGTCCTAGCCTGGTATGGATGACCTGGCGGTGTTATCCTGGTGTGGTATGGATGACCTGGCGGTGTTATCCTGGTGTGGTATGGATGACCTGACGGTGTTGTCCTAGCCTGGTATGGATGACCTGGCGGTGTTATCCTGGTGTGGTATGGATGACCTGGCGGTGTTGTCCTAGCCTGGTATGGATGACCTGACGGTGTTGTCCTAGCCTGGTATGGATGACCTGGCGGTGTTATCCTGGTGTGGTATGGATGACCTGGCGGTGTTGTCCTAGCCTGGTATGGATGGTCTGACGGTGTTGTCCTAGCCTGGTATGGATGACCTGGCGGTGTTATCCTGGTGTGGTATGGATGACCTGGCGGTGTTATCCTGGTGTGGTATGGATGACCTGACGGTGTTGTCCTAGCCTGGTATGGATGACCTGGCGGTGTTATCCTGGTGTGGTATGGATGACCTGGCGGTGTTATCCTGGTGTGGTATGGATGACCTGACGGTGTTGTCCTGGTGTGGTATGGATGACCTGACGGTGTTGTCCTGGCCTGGTATGGATGACCTGACGGTGTTATCCTGGTGTGGTATGGATGACCTGGCGGTGTTGTCCTAGCCTGGTATGGATGACCTGACGGTGTTGTCCTAGCCTGGTATGGATGACCTGGCGGTGTTATCCTGGTGTGGTATGGATGACCTGGCGGTGTTGTCCTAGCCTGGTATGGATGGTCTGACGGTGTTGTCCTAGCCTGGTATGGATGACCTGGCGGTGTTATCCTGGTGTGGTATGGATGACCTGGCGGTGTTATCCTGGTGTGGTATGGATGACCTGACGGTGTTGTCCTAGCCTGGTATGGATGACCTGGCGGTGTTATCCTGGTGTGGTATGGATGACCTGGCGGTGTTATCCTGGTGTGGTATGGATGACCTGACGGTGTTGTCCTGGTGTGGTATGGATGACCTGACGGTGTTGTCCTGGCCTGGTATGGATGACCTGACGGTGTTATCCTGGTCTGGTATGGATGACCTGGCGGTGTTGTCCTAGTCTGGTATGGATATATACCAGGGCATACCCATACTCAGAAACATCCACTAGAGGAAACACACAGAGCTGCAATACATTTATGGCAGATGGAAAACCTCTCCCTCGGCTCTGTGCTGCACGACGTGACAGAGACAATTCAACGGCACAACTATGCCACCAATAGTATGTTTCTTTTAACCAATCGCCTATATTCAGCATTGTATAAAATTATTCAAATCAGAATAATTATGACGTGACCCGAGTTTTTCCGTCGAAACCAGATTTATACAGTTTAACACTATGGATTTAAAAAAGTGTTATAAATTCATTTTCATTGCAAGAAAATGAAATTTGAACATATCAATGTGTAGGGCTTATGTTGTTACGTGTCATAGACTGAAGGCAATTTCAGTAAAGAGTATGACTAATTTTACAGACAGCTGAGTATAGCCGACTGGTGAAAAGAAACAGATTATAAAGTTAAAAATACATGTACATGTATAATGTATCACTCTGGTCAAATGCTGAAAGACGGTAATTACATACTACCTGGTAAAACGATCAAGGTACAGGCTGAATTCCTGCTAAACATACTTGGAAACAAAAGGCAATTTGCGGCTTCGAAGTCTTGAACTTTCTGACAGATGTGCCCATGAAACCACAGAGACCCAGTTTTCCCCAATATTTCACTTTTATACGACAAGATATACAAATACACTTGACATATATTTTATTTATGGTGGTTGTACAGTAAAGTGAATATTTCTACATTGCGAAATCTAAACTGCATTGACTGATTGCAGCTGAACGTCATACACTTCACTGAATGGACATGTACGATGGTGGTCAGAGTGCCTGGGTAACACACCCACCCATGTCAGGACTCAACGCGAAACCAATACCGTACTGAAAAAGTATATGTAAGAATAACATGGACCAGGTCTCTGCTACAAATGTGTGACATATAGCCTGGATTACATTGCACATTTTAAATTTACTACTACAGGCGTCGTGTCTAACTTTCGTCTATCAATCGTCTGCCATAAAGGGGCATTTCAGAGCACTACTGTAAAGGTCAATTTTCAACGAGCACTACAAGGGCAGTACACATACATGCAGCCCAGCTGCATGTATTTACACTACATATGCGAATTGAGTACTGGTACACTATAAACACTGGTAGCACAAATACCTTAATTTTCAAATAATATGTTGATATTACTTTATTAAAACACGTTTAAAGTGCTACTTCTGTCCTAAGACAAGCTACGCGGAAATATTAAAATGATACCCTAGGGAACAAAGCTAAAACCAGGGTTCAAAAGGATTTAAGATGAATAACTCTATTTAATTTGTATAAGTGAAGGTTTTAAAAAACAAAATCTTCGGCAGTTCACGTAAAATTTTCCTGATGTCACGTGATAATGTGCCTTATGCGACAGTGCGTTAAGTAGATGTGACGTCAAGTAAGGCTCATTTGTGGCTATATGTCAGGAATGGGCGACGCCAAGTGTTCTTGCTTGATTCAAAATACGTAATATAATACAAGGTCGCTTAAAAGCTCTAGCGAATAACTGTTTTGTGGCCATAACTGCCTGCTTCACAGTTTCCTTTATGATTTATGTATACATGTATTTTCTCAATAACGGCAGCAGTGCAGCCAATGTTCCTCTAAGCGCCCTCTCCACCCCTCTCCCTTTTTACCCAACAGGAAGTACTAATATAGATTAATGGCAAAGATGCCGCAAAAGTAAAGCAAGCATCACCAGACAGCCTGCTGGAACTGTATAGAAGAGAACATGTACTCATACTGTCACAACAGCATTAAATTCACGGAAATTTAATAATTCTACCGTTGTCTTTTAAGTCCATAATGTCAGTGACAGAGTGCTCTTACACCACATCTCCTTTTTGGTGATTTGTGATTGTTCAGTTTTTCAGTCAGTGGACAGAGTGCTCTTACACCACATCTCCTTTTTGGTGATTTGTGATTGTTCAGTTTTTCAGTCTTAAGTCTTTTTCTCGAGTATTAACAGGAGCAATTCCAACATTAAAAGCTGTGTTTAACATGAGAAAAACTTCTGAAAAATTTGAATAAAACTCTCCTTAAAAAAATAAATGGAACTAAATGTATGCATAATTTTCAGCTGTGTAAAAATGCAGGTGTTTAGTTTATAGAGACACAGGGTATGATAGGTACATAACATCTCTGTATCTCACATAAGCCAAAGCATTTTTACACCTTCATATAATGTTCTTTGCCAACAAGGCTTCCATATACACTTAATGGTTTGGGGTTATTTATTTTACATAATTTAATTATTAGGCTATTTTATCTGAAAGCCTTCTAGTTCGTAAAATAATTACTACGCATTTTCTTTCCAAACAGTATATAAAATGTTCATATGCCTGGTTTATCCTTCCATTTGAGGTAGATTTCATATAAAACTTTAGTTTCTGTCTTTTCATAGAATGGATCCTGCAAAAACTTAGGCCAAACTTAATAGAAAAGGCCAGAAAGCGAACTGAGAAGTCAATTAGTTCATACGTACAAAACCCAACTTCTAGGTTTACTGGGGGTCAGCCTATTTATACTGTTAAGTTAATTGGCGAATCTAAGGCTAAGTAGATGAACACTGAACTTTTAGTAGTGAGTGTATGAAAAGTTTATTTTGTCAACACAGACTGCTAGCATGCCCTTAAATTTAAACTTGATATTCAAATCTCATGAAAAGGAGCTTAAATCTACTTATTATTTTCTTATTTCAAATATCCAGGTTTTGAAATGGTCTGTTTTCACAACCCAACACAAAAGACCTATTTAACTCAGAAACATTGTTGCAGTAAAAATTGTATTGAATCAGGTTTAAGTTGTGAAATACAGTATTGGGTTATAGACACATTAACACAAATACGTTCTATGTACATACAGACACACTGTTGTATAGAGTTTGGAATGGACACTTGGTTATGTGCTTATATGACATTGGTTTGGGGTATGGTACAACTGATGAGTTACGCAACGTAAGTACGAAAAATCAATATGCGGAATGAGGCTCACTAAACCTGTACAAAGGGAAGTAAATCTTGTACGCCACAAACAGCAGAGCAGATATACTTCTCCCTACAACTCAAAAACATCCATATATTATTATTATTCTGTTTTTCCATGATGTCATACTGACCTACTTCATTGGGACTACTCTATCCCACAACTACCTATCTATTAGGAACAACCAAATTGATATGATTGGAATCAGTTATGTATTGTACTGAAATGCTGAAATTGACCAACTTCCTAAATTTTGATTACCTTTCCTCAAAGGGGAAACAATAAAACAAATAAATAATCATGCAATACCTTTCGCAGCAAGGTAATTACATCAAAGAAAAATATTAAGCTTTTGAACACATAACAATACGTAATCTAAGTGAATCTTTTTAAAGCTCTAAAATGTGACAACAAACAAAAGTGTTTCATTTAAGACATTTACACTCTTTTTTATAGAGAGCACTAACAAAGTTTTGATTTCTATCACCACTCTTGGTATAGACTGTACTCAAGAGTTAATCAGCATGTAACCCAGTCCACCAACTAGCACCACACAATCCCTGTACACACTGACATTTATACAGATATAACCGCATAAACCTGGATAATCACACAGGTTTCAATGATCTGAAAGAAAAAAGGATACAAGTTCACATGTTATTTTTGTACAAGTAAACTTCTCTTTCCCTATTATAGATAAACAGAGCTAAAATTAAGGAGAACTAACAGCAGTTACGAGTACACTGTTGGCAACACACATGACTTTTGAACCACTGAACATTCCTTGAGGAATGACATTCTTCACTCTGAAATCAGCAAGCCTTGGTATAAACTGCCGGCCTATACATGGGTCTCTAAGACATCTTCATGGGACATCATTTGTTTCCTCTTCTTTGCAGTTGGCATAGGCCTAACAAATTTCTGCTGCTGACAAATGTAACAATAACCCATAGATAGTATAGACAAAGGAAGTTGGTATAAAGCTGGTAGGTAAATTCTGACTTAAACTTGGGGTTATTTTGTGACCAACAGGCCAGATCACTGCTATAACCTTCAACCAGGAAATATGTATATATATATATATATATATACACACACATAAATATATATATATATACACACACATAAATATATATATATACACAAATACATATACATATATTGCATCATGAGTATGTATGAATAACATTACTTAGAACATTTCACATAATCATATATTTACATCTTACAAGATTATTGGTAAAAATATGTCAAACAAAATGCTAAGACTTTAAATATCACCTTAACATCACAAATATGGTTTCTTACCACCAATGTAGTCATGACTTCCGGATGAAAATGCTTAAGTTCAATTTTTTCTTCAATGTCAATTTGAGTATTTTGTTTCACGAATCACAGAAGTACAAGTATGTCTGGTTTTGTTAGGAGATTCGGGCTATTCATACATTCATCAAAAAATTGTTTCAAAGAACATTGATCAATATCTAATCCAGCAGTCTGTTGAACAACCAAGTCTTGGCTTACGGCTCACCTCCTGCTGCTTTACACAGACTGGCATATTCAGCAATGTTATGTTCTTATATTCATAAATGATACCTCCTTGAATGAGAGCGTTGAACAAACCGAACAACAGCTAAAGTGAAAAGCCTCATGAACCACTCACAGTTTGATCACTTCTTCACACTGTCTAGTTTTTGCTTTCCATAACAAACCAAAGTAGACTGTATATAAAATCACTCCACTTCCACTGTGATCTTGACACAGTAATAGTCTACGGTCATACCTGTATGTAGGAAGGACTGCCAACAACCTGTACATGATCATGGGTGTCTTTCCACCATCGTACAGCTATAAGTGAAATATTCTTGAGAACGGTGTAAAACATCAACCATATAAATAAATAAACATAACTGGTTCAAATATTTTACATTTTAATAAGCATGTCACCTGATTACTGCATGTCTGCATATGCAGCTCTGGTCTACAGGGTATACACAACTGACTAAAAATTCACACCTTCTGGTTTTGAGACCCTGACAATACAGTGGAACGCAAATCTATATAACCACTTCTTTAATCTCATTCAACACTGGTAAATCCATTGTATTGTGTAACATGAGCAAATTGAAATGTGACATCATGTCCGCATGAGTTGTTCCTGTAACAGTCGGGAACATGTAGGCTGTTACTGTAACAGTCAAGAACAGGTAAGTTGTTACTGTAACAGTTGGGAATACATGAACTGTTACTGTATCTAGTCGGAAACAGGTGAGCTGTACAATACATGAATTGTTACTGTAACAGTCGGGACCAGGTGAGTTGTTACTGTAACAGCTGCGAACAGGTGAATCAAAATTAAAAGTTGGGAACAGGTGGGTTGTTACTGTAACAGCCTGGTGCGCTCATTAGGTGTGTCAGGATCTGACCTGAAATAACAAACACATCAGATGTTAAAACTGCAAAACTATATCCCAATGAGTCATATATGTAAAGTTAGTATCAATTTTCACTGAGTCATAAAGTTAGTGCTTAAAATAACACACACTAGCACAGTGGGTCAGATCATAGTTGAGCTGAAAAAAACATTGTAGGCAAAAATTGCACTGTTGTGAATCAGATCAGCACTGCTTACCAATACCAAGGTTCATATTCAACAAGTGATATAATGACAAAGTAGTGAATAAAGTCATAGAGCTCAGGCTACTGTTTATAGAGCTCAGGCAACTGTCTTTAGAGCTCAGGCTACTGTCTATAGAGCTCAGGCTACTGTCTATAGAGCTCAGGCTATTGTCTATAGAGCTCAAGCAACTGTCTATAGAGCTCAGGCTACTGTCTATAGAGCTCAGGCAACTGCCTATAGAGCTCAGGCTACTGTCTATAGAGCTCAGGCAAATGTCTATAGAGCTCAGGCAACTGTTTATAGAGCCCAGGCAACTGTCCATAGAGCTCAGGTTATGGTCAATATAGCTCAGGCTACAGTTTTGAGAGCCCAGGCTACTGTCTATAGAGCTCAGGCTACTATCTATACTGCCTTGGCTACTGTCTACAGAGGCCAGGCTACTGTTCATATAACACAGGCTAATGTCTATAGAGCCCAAGCTACTGTATATAGAGCACATGCTACTCTCTACTGTATATAGAGCTCAGGCTATTGTCTACAGAGCTCAGGCTACTGTCTATAGAGCCCAGGCTACTGTCTATAGAGCCCAGGCTACTGTCTATAAAGCTCAGGCTACTGTTTACAGAGCCCAGGCTACTACTGCCTATTAACCCTTCTCGTCAAATGACTGCACATCCCACTTTACTTGTATAACACACTACTATAATCAGAGTTCACTTGAAGGGCTTACCTGCCACAGCAGGGCAGCATGGAGAAGAAATTACAGCCGCGAGTCTCCCGTCTGTAGAGTGGGGAGTGGGGTGGGTCTGTACATTCATCCATAAACTCATGAAGCTCACTCTTGGGGAAACCGTGTTCATAGTAGTACTGTAATACAACACAACAGTTATGTTATACAATATAGTACAAAATAAGAGTGCTGTAATGCGATATAACAGTTGTGTAACACAACACAGTACAATATATAAGTACTTCATTACAACAACAGTTTCAAAGTAAAGCGCAACATAAAGTGTAAATACAACATAATAATAGGCCTACTGCTGTATAATACAACAATCAACAGACAAATACAGAACTGATGAAGTACATGTAGATTCTGGAGGAAAAACCGTTCAAAATTAATCATGCTGTCACACAACAATAAAATACATCAGATACACACGTAACGTGGCATGCTGTAAAAGTCCTTGGAACCATTAATACTCCAGAATCTATGAGAGCAATTAACTAGTCTGGTAAGAACAGTGCGATTAAACTTTCTAGTACATGAATATCAGTCAATGACCAAATGATTATGGTGTTGCCGCAGCCATATTGTGGTCATCTAGTGACTGAATGCTGACACAATGTAGTATGCACCATACCAAAATGTCCCAATGTATGAATTTGATACATGTAAGTCATGATCTCAAAAGTAAACAAATGAACTTCCCTTCTTTATTTATTTAATCCATCGCACAGAAAAATTTGTTACATAACCGTTGGTCATCAGGCTTATGGGTAGAGAAACCCAGAGTGGACCACCACTCTTCATACCCAGGTATCTGACAAATCTGACTAAAACTAATAGCAGAAACCAATGGGAGCTGGAATTGAGAATGGAAGCAAAGGAATTGTTGAGTCTCTGAATATAAATGAAAAAGTCTCTGAATGTTGGAACCTTGACAGGTCTTCTGGCATTTATTTATTTATCTGATCAGTGTCAGAGCGCGTTGTACTTAACGTTATTTCTATTTTACAATGGTGCTCTGTTGTGTGAGTGAAGGAAACTAGTCAGTCAGAGGAAAACCAGAGTAACCCAGCGGCTACAAGGTAAACCTCCTTATATACGGCTGCGGACCAGTCCCTATCTGTACAATTTGTACAATTTTTTACCGTAAGGAGAAAAGCAAAACAAAGAAGCTTGGGCTTAAGCTCACCTTGATGGTTTCGTAGGTGTCCATGATGACTGCGATGAAGAGACTGAGCACAACATAGATGAAAAGACTGATGAAGATGTAGAGGTAATTCGGCTGTAGTACCATATGTAGTTGTTATTGGTCTGGGTGGCCGAGAAGGTTACAAACATGTCGTCACCATTGATTAGCGAAAACAGACATTCAGAGGTAGAGCTTGGGTGACGGAACTGTGATAAAAGGATAGGGCAAGGGTCAGAAAATACTTCAAAGGCTGAGAATACTTTAACATCAAAGAATATTTCAAGGTTAGGGAATATCTTAACAGAAAGCTACAACTACAGGTATGCTGCAAATCTAATGTGGGTCAAATAAGATCATCAGGTGATAAATTACCCTGGAACACAGGTATGTGGAATATGAAGATTTTAGAGAGTGAAACACATCCAAGCAGTGGCCACAGTGTGATAGGAACAACCTGTGTACTTGGGATGTCATGCACATTTTATGATAGGATTTTATGATGAATGAACCAGCCACAGAACAGCTTTGCTGGGAGTACTGTAGGCCATTATCTCTACAATGATGTGATAGGGGCCTAGAACGACCCAGCCACAGAACAGCTTTGCTGGGAGTACTGTAGGCCATTATCTCTACAATGATGTAATAGGTGCCCAGAACGACCCAGCCACAGAACAGCTTTGCTGGGAGTACTGTAGGCCATTATCTCTACAATGATGTGATAGGGGCCTAGAACGACCCAGCCACAGAACAGCTTTGCTGGGAGTACTGTAGGCCTTACCTCTACAATGATGTGATAGGTGCCCAGAACGACCCAGCACAGAACAGCTTTGCTGGGAGCATTGTGAGCCATTATCTTTACCTTGATGTGATAGGGGCCAAGAACGACCCAGCCACAGAAAAGGAACCCACAGTACAACATCAGAGCACAGACAGAGAACCGCAGCACATTGGGAAAATGCCCTTTTTAATGTCAACACTAAAATCTGAAACAATCATAAAAATCTTTGCACATTTATATACATGTACACAAAGATATATTAGTCATGTTGATTAGATTTAAACACACGTAATGTGATTGTAGGCAAAGAGAAATTTATATGCTGTGAATAATATCAGCAGTTTTACATAGTTCACCAAAGTCTCAACTCCGAGAAGTTCTATATTTCGGAACATGATTCCTAAAGATCACTCAAAATACAGAAAGAGAGAAATCTGTCGAGAATGTCGTTTCTTAGAGTTGTGACTTTGGTCAAGTAGGTTAAATCAAACAATTTTACACAAAATGTACAAGGAGAAGTCTTCTAAAGAAGAGTCCATACATGGACACACACACCCGGTCTACATGGCCCCTGCAGACATAAACCACCCAGTCTATATGGCTCTGCAGACAAAAACCACCAGGTCTATATGGCCCTGCAGACATAAACCACCCGGTCTACATAGCCCTGCAGACATAAACCACCTGGTCTATATGGCCCTGCAGACATAAACCACCTGGTCTATATGGCCCTGCAGACATAAACCACCTGGTCTATATGGCCCTGCAGACATAAACCACCTGGTCTACATGGCCCTGCAGACATAAACCACCTTGTCTAAACGGCCCTGTAGACATAAACCACCCAGTCTACATGACCCTGCAGACATAAACCACCTGGTCTATATGGCCCTGCAGACATAAACCACCCGGTCTACATGACCCTGCAGACATAAACCACTCGGTCTATATGGTCCTGCAGACATAAATCACACAGTCTGTATGGCTCTGCAGACATAAACCACCTGGTCTATATGGCCCTGTAGACATAAACCACCTGGTCTATATGGCCCTGCAGACATAAACCACCTTGTCTAAACGGCCCTGTAGACATAAACCACCCAGTCTACATGGCAATGCCGGAAAAAAAACAACCTGGTCTATATGGCCCTGCAGAACCACCCGGTCTATATAGCCCTGCAGACATAAACCACCCGGCCTATATGGCCCTGCAGACATAAACCACTCGGTCTATACGGCCCTGTAGACATAAACCAACTGGTCTATATGGCCCTGCAGACATACACCACCTGGTCTATATGGCCCTGCAGACATAAACCACCTGGTCTATATGGCCCTGCAGACATACACCACCTGGTCTATATGGCCCTGCAGACATAAACCACCTGGTGTATATGGCCCTGCAGACATAACCAACCCAGTCTATATGGCCCTGCATACATAAACCACCTGGTCTATATGGCCCTGCAGACATAAACCACCAGGTCTATATAGCCCTGCAGACATAAACCACCTGGTCTATATGGCTGTGCAGACATAAACCATCTGGTATATATGGCCCTGTAGACATAAACCACCTGGTCTATATGGCCCTGCAGACATAAACCACCCAGTCTATATGGCCCTGCAGACATAAACCACCTGGTCTATATGGCCCTGCAGAACCACCCGGTCTATATAGCCCTGCAGACATAAACCACCCGGCCTATATGGCCCTGCAGATATAAACCACTCGGTCTATATTGCCCTGCAGACATAAACCATCTGGTCTATATGGTCCTGCAGACATAAACCAACTGGTCTATACGGCCCTGTAGACATAAACCACCTGGTCTATATGGCCCTGCAGACACAACCAACCCAGTCTATATGGTCCTGCAGACATAAACCACCCAGTCTATATGGCCCTGCAGACATAAACCACCAGGTCTATATGGCCTTGCAGACATAAACCACCCGGTCTATATGGCCCTGCAGACATAAACCACCTGGTCTATATGGCCCTGTAGACATAAACCACCCGGTCTATATGGCCCTGCAGACATAAACCACCTGGTCTATATGGCCCTGCAGACATAAACCACTCGGTCTATATGGCCCTGCAGACATAAACCACCCGGGTCTATATGGCCCTGCAGACATAAACCACTCGGTCTATATGGCCCTGCAGACATAAACCACCTGGTCTATATGGCCCTGTAGATTGGTGTTTTGGGTTGCCAGGGTTTAAGCTGCTCTGTATGCCCAGGCTTAGATGCCTATCAGTCTAACATTAGAAAATGTCTTTCCCTGTAAAATGTCTAGGTTACTTACATTATACTTTTTAAAGAAGCCCAGATATCTTAACACACCGAACCAGGCCATGAGGTTTCCTGTTCCTAACATCATACTGCACAGGTCATAGTTCTCTGAGGAACTCTGTGCACGCTGAAAATGTAAAACCAAAAATTTGTTCTTCCACGACTGGCCAATAAAAACTACATAAACATGTACACACATTCGAAGGTGGGTTTTCAAGTCCTTATTATCGTCTCACAGTGCCACAAACTTGAATGAAATTCTTATGGAAGAGTTTTACAATTAGGTTAATTAATCAAAATTGTATTAGGTATAAATTATTATTACTCTGATTCCAAGGAGAGAAGCCATGTAATGCTGAAAGGTCGACCATAACGGCTTGGATGGGTCACTGACCTGCCCTTATCTTATGGCTTTATCTCAACCTTGACTTACCTTAGTTTCCAGTTGTATCTTGAACGCGGTTCCGACTACAGTAAGGATGTCATTACATATGATCAGCACATACCAAAAGTTCCAGAACTCAAGTCTGTCGGATGTGCCCAGGGTTTTGTTGTGTTTGTTTTTGAAGTATCTAGCAACCTCCTGCACAAAAACAGAAAAAAAGACTGGCACTTTAAACACACTTATTTATTCATTTTATTGAAATACAACACTATTTGTTTTATATATAACAAAACTCTAAATAATGAAGGCATTAGAGCCATTAGTCATTATATCCACGCTTTTCTTTTCGTTCTTTTTCCACTCATTTTGAGTTCACCCTTCCATGCAATCTTCCTATTACCTGAGGTGAACATTCTATTCATATCTTAGCTACCATATACATATAAGCTGTATATTTCTCACCAATGCTTTGTTAATATTTACCATTGTCACTCTTGTGTATAAAAGTAAATGTGTACATTCTTGTTATTGGCATACTCCTGATCAATACAGAATATCGAAATGTCACTTCAGCATTTGGAAATACACTGATTTTGTTTTATTTCACTGATATAGATGCACATTTTCTGTAGTAATCACGAAGATTTAGTACAGTCTTATGGAAACAGGTACACGCTAAACAATGAAATATAGCACTACCTTCTTTATCACGGGCCCACAAGGGACTTTCCTCAAATATTCACATTGTCCACAATTCCATGTTCAAACTGAATAACCACATTTTCATGCCAAAACCACATACCATGTTTAGTGCCTGTGCCCTGGCTAAGGGTCTGATACAGAACCGAAATCACATACCATCTTAAGTTTCTGTGCCCTGGCTAATGACCTAATACAGAGCAGACAGGACAGCAGACTGACCATCATCACCATAGCGTCAAACGCTGTCAGCTCTCGCCGACGTGCATCATTATCGGCTGAAACACACAGACTGACAATCATCAACATGAACACAACATGGATAACATAAGCAACCACTGGGCCAAGCTTCATAAAAATTGATCAAAAGTAACACTCGGATCAACAGGTATCAAAACCACTGATGTCTGAAAATCCTAATGTGAAACACATAAATTATTCACTTGATAATTATTTGCTTGATGGTTTATGTGATAGAACACAAGTACAGATGAAACAGTATATCAAGTTTCCAGTTCCAATAACCATACCTTTATAAATGATCTCCCCTTTACAGACAAGCGCTGAGACATAAGTATCCAGTTCCAATAACCATACCTTTATAAATGATCTCCCCTTTACAGACAAGCGCTGAGACATAAGTATCCAGTTCCAATAACCATACCTTTATAAATGATCTCCCCTTTACAGACAAGCGCTGACACATTAGTATCCAGTTCCAATAACCATACCTTTATAAATGATCTCCCCTTTACAGACAAGCGCTGACACATAAGTATCCAGTTCCAATAACCGTACCTTTATAAATGATCTCCCCTTTACAGACAAGCGCTGAGACATAAGTATCCAGTTCCAATAACCATACCTTTATAAATGATCTCCCCTTTACAGACAAGCGCTGAGACATAAGTATCCAGTTCCAATAACCATACCTTTATAAATGATCTCCCCTTTACAGACAAGCGCTGAGACATAAGTATCCAGTTCCAATAACCATACCTTTATAAATGATCTCCCCTTTACAGACAAGCGCTGAGACATAAGTATCCAGTTCTACTAACATCTGACCATCATGGTCATTGTTGTCAAAAGTTATCTGCAAGAAACAATACAAAAATAATACATACTACATATGTGCATTTTCACGGCAGGTGTATATGTTGTGGGTGGATTGGTTCTTGTTTCTATGTGATATAACAGGTTTTGGGACAGATTCTCAGAAGTTTATGTTTTATACAATATTGTTATGCAATATTTTGTTTTGCAAATATTAATTATTTTTTCTACCAGACGAACACTATCTCTATTATAAACTTTAGTCCGGTGAATATATGAATAAAAATGGCAAATCAAAATGGCAGATCTTCCATTTTACTAGCTGCCTTTTCTTAGCCTAATCAATCTGAAGTTGATTTATACCGTTTGAATTTTACATCTTGCCTGGGTTATTAATATGTATATAATTTTCTGAATTCTGATACCCCTTGGGTGAATTCAACTCAAATTCAAGTATGCAATGTTCTTTTTCAATGTTATGGGCTGTACACAAGTCATATTTGACTTTATCCAATTAAAATACTTATTACTCCTGATGGAATAAACACCAATGAAATAAATAAAAAAAAATTAAATTAAAAACATAAAATATGTATACATTTTTTGGCTTTTATGTCTTTCTATACATGTGTATATTTCAGTGCTGTATTGACTGACGATATTTTTTTTTGGTTTTAATATATATGTATTTAGTTTTGGCACACATCACTGATTGGAATGGAGCTGCCCTCACCATCTCCCCTTCTTTGGTGTTACATACATAAAAATCTGACAATAACTGGGTTGATAAATCCTGGGCAAAAAGGTCAACTTAAACACGTAGACAGACCGGAAAGATGAGACTACTTTGAGGAGGACATAGTGAACATTCACCTGAGCGATGTACTTGTAGTTTACAACGTGAGCAAAATGCTGCAATACCTTAGGAAAATGTTCATGTCACAATCATTCATGGAACTGGTAAACTTTGAACGGCCATTCTTGGTTTGACCCTTTTTCTAATAATGGTGAAAAAGTTTTAATTTTATTTATTTACTTGATTGGTGTTTTACACCATACTCAAGAATATTTCACTTATAGGACGACGGCCAGCATTATGGTGGGAGGAAACCGGGCAGAGCCCAGTGGAAACCCACAACCATACGCAGGTTGCTGCCAGACGGAAAATGTTTTAAGCTGTGTTCAGTATAAAACTTAACAGCTTTTGAGTTAAGCTGGTAACAAACTGTAACATTTTTTCTGCATCAGACCCTTAAGATGGACAGTGTTATCTCCCCTTGAATACAGATGTCCAGTAAGTCATACTAACACAGCAGTATAAGTCCATGATAAATAATTATCCCTCAGAACATGGAAATAATTTATCTATTTGTTCATTTATATGGTAGGTGTTTTATGTCGTGTTCAAAAATATTTCACTTATACGATGGCGGCCAGCATTATGATGGGAGGAAACAACATGGGCATAAAATCAAAAATGCTAATTATTTTGCTTTGGTGATCGAATGGACTGAACAGGCATGTGGCAAGCTGAAAGTGGGGATTACTCACAGTTATATTAAACTTGTAACACTCGGGTGCGGCACGTTGAGCGTATGTTTCTAAATTCACAGACTTCAGGGCAAACTTCAACTGTACCTCCAAGAGCCTGAAAACCATACATTAGTAAATGATTGATGTGGTCTGAGTGTTATGCATGTATTACAATTGCTGATACTAGAAGAGCTCTCAGAACACAAGATTTAGTACAAACCTGTCAAAGTTCAGGGATTTGTTCTTTTCTTCCAGGAACTTCTGAATATCGTAAACCATCTCTGTACGATTTGTGGTGGAATTGAAAACTGCGACTTTGTGCACAAAGAAACACTCTGAAAATATCGTAAAAGATTTTGCTGACACAATGTACATGTAGAGAAAATGACTGACCGACTGAAAACATCATACAGGAGTTTCTAGAGACACACTGCACGTACATGTAGATCTACCTATGCAGAGTGATTGATAAGGTGAAGACATCCTAACAGCCATTATGGACACAGTGCAGCTATATGTAAGTACATGTATATACACATCAACTGATTGACTGAATGAATGTTCACTTTAAAGTTGGCATGACATGACATCTTACATATGACAACAATATCTTTCAATTCTTCAAGCTTTTCAACTGCCTTTGCAACCAATATTTTGAAACATTCTGAGAGAACTAGTGGGTGTAAAGAAACTGTGAGTTTTATGAAGTTTGCTTCTTTAATGACATAAACAAATCATTCTTAGCCTCATTTTCAAAATGATTATACATGTATGCCAAAATTGCACTGAAGAAAGGGCTTAAGTGAAATGGCTGAACCAAGATGATGTACAGATGGCAAGATTAACAATACCTGTTTTCAGTTCCGAGTCGAAGATGAATGTGTTATTGTCGTAGACGGTTCCAACTGCATAAGTCACCTTACACAGCTGTACTGGTAATGCTGACCCGTTGACATCACGTATGACGCGAAATCCACCCAGTGCAATCAAAGGTGTTTGTTCATACTGAAACATGCCAGCAATTCACATCTGTGACCTCAGTGGTATTTGTCATAGTTCGTGGCACTAAACTCAATGGAGTCTTTGTTATAATTTGACTCCCCACCCTAAGACTGACACTACACTGTACACATGCCTCATTTATTTGTTTCTTTTACTTTTTTTTTCTTTACACTTAACTGTTTTTAATATTTTACTTATATCAGGTAGTCAGGTTTATTGTTGGAGGTAACTGGGCTAAGCACTAGACACTAAACAAATGCAGCGTTCAGGCATACCAGACGGTTGGCCCACAAGGAACAGCTGAGTGCTATACTCAGCAAGATTTTTCCTCTACCTCTACTCCTACCCTAAGTTATCTCCATGTGACACTTCATATACATATATTCTTACATGGAGAAAACCATGAAAACATTGTTCCCTGTTGAAAATCTGCAATAAGCATTAACAAAAGGAAAGGACTGCAACAAAATATCACAGCACCAACAGGAAAGTTGAAATTTTAAACATTTTTGAGTGTATAATTTAAGTATATAAATCAATTAAAAAATAGGTGAAAGTATCTTCAGGTCCATGTATACACTCTGCTGGTATGTCCTAATAAAGCTCGTACCTGGTAGTACTTGTACCTCAGTGTTACTAACCAACATCATTTTTCTTACCCGCCGTAAGGCAAAGTTCATATGGTTGATAACTTCTGTTTTCTCATAGATGGCATAAACCCCTGTGGCAGGGGGGTAGGGCATCGTCTCAAAGCTGGGGTCCCAGCCTTTCAGAAAGAGGTGTTTAAAAGACACTGTGTTTCGCTCCACAAACTCCACAAAATTAGACCTCTCATAACCAAATGTGGCCAGCTGGAAGTAGATTTAAAAACAATGTCATGACTATAACTGTCTTTCATCCAAACAGGACATTTTACATTTGTTACTAGATCTACATGTAAATACAATATGAATTAACCTACAAATACTGGCTTCAAATAACTTATATTTCAAGTTAAATTTTTTTGGCTTGGGAAATTCAAATTGATTTCAAGTTCTTGATATTCTAAGATTCTAAGATAATTTTGTGTTTTAATTTGATTGATGCACATTAAGACAAGTTTCTCACCTGGATTGTTAACAATAAAATTTTTAGCACTTGTAATCCCAATTTCCATGGAAACCTTCGCTTGGCTTTCCATTTTTCGCATGGATCCATAAAGAAGAATTTCAGTTTTCTGCGTAGGCGATCCTCCATGCCTGGTGTATAGAGTGTGCCAGGCTTGACTTGTTCTGTTGATCCTGTCATGTTGATGGACGCTGTCGTAGACAGGAAGTCGTGATCCTCTGAGTTAATTCTATCTACCACAATGGATGGGATAGAGTTTGGAGGGCCGGAGTTAACTTCCCCTTGACAGTTCTCGACCATATTTTTTAGCTCTGAAAGATGTAAAAACTCACATAATTTCATGCATAGCTATGATATTGTACATTTCTAAACTTCAGAAATGCATGTGCCCAATCCATTCTTGACCTTTCAAGCCTCAGCACATGTATTTTCAGTCTGAAGTATTTACCTTGTTTGATTTAACTTATCTGATCTTGGTGGCCATTATGTAAATTTCCCAACATTATGACCATTCAATGAGAAACAAACAACAAAGACCATTTTCATGTTAAGGAAATGCTTCAAGAATGTTTAAAACTAGACCAATCAGAATGGAAGTGGACAATCACTTTATATGTGCTTAAATCATACAACACCTCCATGTACACAGTGTTAGGCATTCAGTTGTTCTGAACACACAGTCATCAGTTTCTGGGCTAGGTTTTCTTACCATTGTTCTAGGTTGGCCTTGGGTTACACTTGTAGCACAGAATTTTAAACAGTGCTGCAAATGTGACACAGCAATACAACTTAAAACAAATGAGCCCGGATCTGTCAGGTCTTCACAAGTTTTACGGACACCTGACCTATTAACATGTAGAAGTTTGTTACCTGAATTACACAGCACGACTAGAATATTAGTCGGTTTAGCAACATGGGCTTTTTCCACATAGCAGAGTACATGAAAGTAAACTACCTGTTCCTTACAAATTATACAAAACAACGCACTATCCAGTGGAGAACATGCTAGGATAACTTCACTATGTCCATGGTTACAGATCCCATTGATATATGACACTGAACCATACCGGACCAGGCTCTTTTCACCAACGTGAGTTTTCGAATTCAGATCAACACAGAAAACTGAATGTATTCAAAATGACGCAAAGATAATTACCACCATATCATAATACAGTGACACACAAAGAAGACACCTGATCAACCTTTTGACAGATCACTTATGGTGCAGAGATATCCCATGTTAATAGGTTGACGTTGACGTTAACCCTGGCCCTGCCAGCCACCTGTCAGCATATGCTTCAAGCAATCTGTACACCAAGGTCAGAGAAAACAAGGGTTAAAACACAGGCTCTGAACTACAAAAATGGGAAGCTGGACTTCTGCACCATCCTAATGTGCTCGAGACAAATCTTGACCTATAAATTATATCTACGCACAGTGTATAACAGTATACCGTAATTCTTCAGCATTTTTGTACATTTGCACGACTTTCCAATGTATACAGGTGTGTGTAGATCTACTTCTAAAGAGCTGTGGACAAGTAAATATTTCTCAGCCAGAACCTTGTGGTAAGATCATTAAAAAGACCTCATTAAAATGATCGTCATAAAGAAAGATTTATTGCATTCAAGCGTTTATTTCTACCTTTATGTCTATTGGTGGGGGGTGGGGGAATTAGGGTATCCCTACACATGTATAGATATGTGTGACACTGAGTGCTTTCAATACAGATACCAGGAGCTACATGTCCAAGGCCTGCCAATGACATAACATAGATCAGACAACGACTTAACCATTTTCATTCCAGAACTCTTATGGATATGGAAAATGAAAACTCATTTACACAAAGCTGTGTGTTATTCTTAACATGGATGCAAAATATGAACAACTTCATAAAATACAGTACTACCCTAAATGACCATAAAATTCGACAATGACTGAATTTCTCATTTTCCTATTTTATCAAGTTCTGCTGATGTTAGAAGGGTGTTTCGAGGTTTGCTTGGAACATGGGATGATATTCTACTGGAAAATTGTAAGTTTCACCACCAAAAATAATGATTTCAGACAATTATTTGCCTCTAAAAATGTGCTTTTGTGGACCAAATTTTTGGTCATTTAGGGCACTTATACACATAAGACACCACCTGTGACCCCAAACATTTTATCGCGCTTGAGTTTAACATGTAAAAACCAATTACTGGTTTTAAAGGAAAGCCAAACTGGTGCAAAACCTGATGTCAACACATGCAGTACTTTTAAGACAGCAACCCAAACATTTACCTGAAAATTGCTATCCCTAGTTACTGCATGCCGACAATGAGGTTTGACATTATAAAACTACAGCTGTACTGGGTACAGAGAGGTTAGACATCCATGGCTTTTAAGACAGCAACCCATTTACCTGAAAATTGCTATCCCTAGTTACTGCATGCCGACAATGAGGTTTGACATCATAAAACTACAGCTGTACTGGGTACAGACAGGTTAAACATCCATGGTTTTTAAGACAACTCTCATCAACTCTCACTTAGTAAGCTATCTAGGCCATGGGTAGTGAACACAGTCAAAATAACTACATGTATTTGGGGATAAGGCTTGAGAACAAGACGACATATTGCCCCTAAAATAAAACATATAACTGTTCAATCTTTATTATTCAGTTCTGTATCATTTACTGTTTAAAACCTTAAGCTTATAAACAAAATTATAATTGCACAATTGTGTTTCAAATATCCTTCAATAATTTTCAAACACGGCTTACCTGCTCAATTCACTTAATATTTATTTGTTGGTTACATGTATAAGCCTGCTGATGCATAAAACAATTTGTGTAAGCCTTCCGATGCATAAAACAATTTGTGTAAGCCTGCTGATACATAAAACAATTTGTATAAGCCTCCTGATGCATTAAACAATTTGTATAAGCCTCCTGATGCATAAAACAATTTGTGTAAGCCTGCTGATACATAAAACAATTTGTATAAGCCTGCTGATACATAAAACAATTTGTATAAGCCTGCTGATGCATAAAACAATTTGTATAAGCCTGCTGATACATAAAACAATTTGTATAAGCCTGCTGATACATAAAACAATTTGTATAAGCCTCCTGATGCATTAAACAATTTGTATAAGCCTCCTGATGCATAAAACAATTTGTGTAAGCCTGCTGATACATAAAACAATTTGTATAAGCCTGCTGATACATAAAACAATTTGTATAAGCCTCCTGATGCATAAAACAATTTGTATAAGCCTGCCGATACACAAAACAATTTGTATAAGCCTGCTGATGCATAAAACAATTTGTATAAGCCTGCTGATGCATAAAACAATTTGTATAAGCCTTCTGATGCATAAAACAATTTGTGTAAGCCTGCTGATACATAAAACAATTTGTATAAGCCTGCTGATGCATAAAACAATTTGTATAAGCCTCCTGATGCATAAAACAATTTGTATAAGCCTGCTGATACATCAAACAATTTGTATAAGCTTCCTGATGCATTAAACAATTTGTATAAGTCCCTGATGCATTAAACAATTTGTATAAGCCTCCTGATGCATAAAACAATTTGTATAAGCCTGCTGATACATAAAACAATTTGTATAAGCCTGCTGATGCATAAAACAATTTGTATAAGCCTGCTGATACATAAAACAATTTGTATAAGCCTGCTGATACATCAAACAATTTGTATAAACCTGCTGATGCATAAAACAATTTGTATTAGCCTGCTGATACATCAGATAATTTGTATAAGCCTGCTGATACACAAAACAATTTGTATAAGCCTGCTGATACATAAAACAATTTGTATAAGCCTGCTGGTGCATAAAACAACTTCTATAAGCATATTCAGTTTTAACCCAAGATGTGCAAGAGCAACTTTAGGCCATTATTTAATACCAAATTTGGTTCCTTGAACCAACCTTGAAATATACACTTCATAAAAACACAGAAATTCATGAGTATCTGGCTAACCCAAGTTAGAGTAGAGCAGTGGCAGTCTCATTTTGTGATCAAAATATAATATCCATTACAAAAACCAAGTTAAAGCAAAAACAATACATACATGCATGCACTGTGATAATGATAATATTTATACGACAAAGTTCTGTTGGTAGTTTACAAAAATATCAGTGGCAATTTCAAAGTGGCAAACTTACCTCATCATTGTGACGGTAATTCCTATTGTGGTAAGATTATCCTTAAAAAAGTATATGAAGCATCAGCAGCTAGTGCGGGAGAAACTACTCCATGTATTACAGCGTTCTATTCCCTTTGAAAGCAAACGCTCAGATTAGTGTGATGGTGAACATAATTTATTATAATAGCCATAGCACATTTGTACCACATGTCACCGAGCAATAACTAAATCACCTGATAAACTAAAGCATACCGTGTGATTGTTAAACTGCTCAAGCTACAGGGGTTCAGGAAAGTCAGGGAGGTTAAAACATTTGTGGCTGGCTGTAACATAATACAATCAGGAAACTCTACACCTGCTGATGTCAACACAACATCTTGTCCTCAGACAGGTTGGCCAGAGACAGAATGTGGTCTTGTATCATCACCTGTAAAGTATGTAGTGAATCACACAGCTTTCAGGGAGCTAACATCAACAGCTACTTATACATACATGTACATGTGGTTAAGCTCTGTCTATCTTTGGCTGTTCTATCAACTAGGATCACCACATCACAAGACTGATAATATTTAAGGTGTAATCACGGTAACACAGTTTTATCATGATTTAAAGGTGTACACAGGCTTAGCCAGATGTATGTGTTTGTTTAATCCTAACACTTGAGGTATCAAAAATACAATCAGATATCAGCTATTTCATAAGCTAGATTAGAAAGAGCAAGAATGATACCTGTACTGAGGGATGGACATAGTGAAATATTCCTGGGGACATCGTAAATTGTAAGATTTATTATGGTGGTGGAAAACCAGGCAGAGCCCAGGTGAAACCCCCCATCATCTGCAGGTGCTGGCAGACATTCCCATATATGCTCCACAAAAGAAAGCCACCATGAGCTGGACTTGAAAGCACAGCGATCACATTGTTGAAAGGCCCAGGAGTCACTGTGCTGTATTAGCACACTAACCACTCTGGAACAAAGCCCTGTACCCATATATTAAGGCCACACTCCAGTCTGCTGAAACTTCCAGCCATTGGGATTCTTAGACACAAAACTTGGACAACATTACTGACAAAAATAATGCTTTTCGTGAGGTCTTAAGGCTGATCCATCCAGAGTAAGTTCATTTTACATTTCTTAGATATTATAAGACAGGAAAATTACCTTTTTAGGTGCCTTTTAAAACTAGGTTTGAGATAATGGTGAACTATAGTAACTATTGAAGACATTTTCTGGGCCTTTATAATCTGGATTATTGCATCACACCTAACCTCCCAAAAAAGTACTACAAAATCAATTCATTCTAGCTTTCTGGAGGAATTTATTCTAGCTCTTAAAAATATTTTATAACATAGTATATGTATGACTCAAATCAGAGTGCGCCTTTCTGTATGTTGTCACCTTGATATAACAAAGCTCTCCTTGAGACATTAGACAGTTACTGTAAGCGTAAACAGGCTTACATCAAACTCCACCAGTTTTGACCATTTAGTATCACATGATGCAAAGCTGGTGGAGGATATATAACCAATCGTATCTGACCCCAAAGGTGAGAGAGGTCACACTATCAAGGTAGTCTAAACAGTGGTATACAGCTGACAGGTATACCACCAGTCAACACTGTCTTATCTCTTGTGCTAAGCCACACAGAGTGGCCAGAGTATTATCTGTCAGTACAAGGAAATTGGTCACAGAGATAAGGTAATGGCTCAGATTTACACCTGTCTGTCCACTGACATTGATGTGGTCCTTGTTACTTGATCAGGTCTTCAGTCCAATGCTGTGATTCTTCAAACTGCTGGAAGTCTGTGTGATTGGCTGGGATGAGGCTACGGCCAGATTTTAGAACATTCAGGTTATGTCAATACATTCATCTATGTCATCAGATTGATTTTCATGTTAATAAGCCACCAATAATTACTGCTATTCTCCATTTCACTGCTGGAATTCATAAATGGTATTAAAATATCTTTTTGTAGTTTCAAAGTTAGATTAAGTACTGTACTTGACCCCAAAGTTCTGCTGATCTAAAGCAGGTGTGATATGGTTTCTGTGGGAGGCAGGTTCATATCATAGACTTTAATCAGCCAAAGTAATATTTTAAGACCATTATTTGCCTATGAAAATATGTTTTTTTTAGAACAAAACAAAACATGTATTTCACAGCTGGAAATGTAGTGGAATTATGTCATAAACTCATGTTCCTGGAGTCCTTTCCATTCCAATTTGTCTGATTTTGTGTTTGAACAGTGCATGCACGTATAACCCCATAGGCTACATGGACATAAAAACATACCACCATTAGAAACCTGCCTGGCCTATCTGGCTAAAACATTCTCGGAATAAACATTTGACAATCAAATGTACAGGGATTAAAATGAGCATAAACTAAAGTGGAAAACAAACCTTAGCTTTCATTAAATCCCAATTATTCTAAAGCTTAGAGAGAAACTGAAAAATCAATCATGCTGCAGCAGACCCTAAATTAACTTTCTTACCAGAAGATGTACACGTACATAGTGGGAGGAGAACACGGCTTCTATATAGAAATACGCAAGAACACATCAGACCAACTTCACAAAAAACAGGATGTACTAGCTTTGTGCACCCAATAAACTAAAGACAGAGAACACATACACCCATGGCAGGCAGCAGGATAGTTTTCTGCTACTCAGTATTGTAACTGAAAGTAAAAGAACACAAATTCCCAGAGCCCCACTCAGTGACACATCAAAGCGGCACAATTCTGTTAATATGTGAAGTGTCAAATCAAATACTTTTTTCTGCTATTTTCCAAAATCTACCTTTCCAAACTTACTTCCATTCTGCCAGTCAGTTGTGGACTCCAGTTCTTCTGAAGCTGAGGGCATGTTCTTGTATAATACTTTGAACCCAACACACAAACACACAAAATACTTGAACCAGGAAATTCAGTCATTTGACCTATGTAATCAAGCATGTGCTGTGTACCACACTACATGCGCATCCAAAGTTAGTCCTCTATAACAGTTTGTGGTGAACCACCAGCTATAGGTAGAGTAAAACTCCTGAATTGACAGTTACACATGTAGTACTGGTACTATATTATTAGGACATGAGGCTCCTCCACTGGCAGAAGAATGGCATCAAGCCATAATGCTGGTTTGTCACTTATCAGTCAGCCTTGTCCAAACAGAGTCAGTTAAGCGAACCATAGGTGTACAAAAGCTGACAAACTTCTATGCGTATTTCCCTCAAATCACAGCTGTATGATAAAATGGTATCTTAGTGCCCTATCAAGCTTACTACCTTATGGCTTTATCACTAGGTGGAATAGACTAGCGTGTTGACAAGACTAACATGATTAAGGGCTAAAACCAGGGTAGCTTGTATGGGTGGGTCAACATCTAACCCAACAACGTAAACCTACACCCTCCACGGATGAGGAAGTAACAACAGAATTCATAAATCACCTTGAAAATAAAAAGCAATGAAACACAAAAACAGGGGTATCCGTTCATAATTCCCACAATACTTGATGCCCTACATGTACATGTATATCACTCATTTCAAAAAGCGGCTTACTGATGTATTCTACAGGACACACATATACCTTAATAGAGTCATAAGTATTTCAATATTTTCCCAAAAGACCTCATGCATTTTGGATCATTTTGCCATTTGAGGCAAACTGTGGGTGATAAAACGTGTACTGGTGAAGAGCTGGCTTAAAAAAATCAGACAAGTTTTAATTCTGACTTTTATATTTAACTAATAAGCTACATATACATGTATGTACCTACATGTTAACTCATTACCCTCACAACTTTCATCTTCATCTCAGCTCATATCTATTAAACTCACTGACTTCAGCACTCGGCACACTACTCATACATGATGTCATACATGTACTTCAGCACTCGGCACACTGCTCATACATGACATCATACATGTGCTTCATCACTCCACACACTGCTAATACATAACATCACACGTACTTCAGCACTCTGCACACTGCTCATACATGATGTCATACATGTACTTCAACATTAAAAGCAATAACAAAACAGATAATGCAGAATTTAACACTTTTCTCAGATCACAAGAAATCTACCATGCTAATTTTCCTGAATGCCAAGATAACAAATTAATTACAGTTCTAGAATGCGAATTTAAAAATTACTAATAAATTTGTTTTAATTATTTTATCAGTAAACTTGACAGTAGCAATTTTAAATTAACCACTATGAAGCATATGGAATGTCCTGCTAGACTCTTTGAAGCTAGATTTATATGGTCTGGGCTTTCTAATCTATCTCATTTTCTGAAGATAAAAAGCTTTTCAGTTTAAATTCATTTTGTAAGGGCATTAACACAAAGAAACTTTATTAGCTGCCCTAAAATCCATGTTTTCACTGGGACATGTCACTTGAGCACCTGAATAATGATTAATTTATCTGATTGGTGTTTTAGGCGGTACTCACGAATATTTCATTTATACAATGGTAGCTAACACTATGGTGGGAGAAAACCAAGATCAGGGGATGAATAACTATGAACAAACTATTGTCACAAACTTAAATTTAACATCCATTTATTTTATCATATGCTTATCTCCATTTTTAAAGAGAAGATAGTAATACACTGTAACTGGGCTATACATCTAGGGCTTTAATGAGTTCTATTCAAGATGTCTCACAGTACACGGCTGACATGAACACTATTCCCATAGTCTATGCTCTTATCACGTGATATTTAACAACACATGAGCATTTAAGCCACAAATCAGAATGTCAGGCTATAAAGTGATCCACATGTAGGTCATCATTATGACAAAGCAAAAACACACCATATGACCTCATTTTCTCTTCCTTAATCCTAACCATCAAGATCTAGGAGAACTATTATTTTATGGTTTGGATGAATATTTCATTCTTCCAAAAACCCCCATCCTTCATGGACTGTGTTCTTGATGATTATTTTTTGACGAATATTTCATACTTCATGGACAGCATTTCTGATGAATATTTCCTTGTTCAAAAAAATACCCATCCTCAATGGACAGTGGTCTTGATGAATACTTCCTTATTCAAAAACATACTCATCCTTAATGGACACGGATTCTGATGAATACTTCCTTACTCCAAAATATACCCATCCTCAATAGACAGTGGTTTTGATGAATACTTCCTTACTCAAAAATATACCCATCTTCAATGGACAGTCGTTTTCATGAACACTTCCTTACTTAAAAACATACCCATCCACAGTGGACAGTGTTTTTCAGGAATACTTCCTTACTCAAAAACATACCCATCCTCAATAGATAGCGGTTTTGATGAATACTTCCTTACTCAGAAAAATACCCATCATTATACCTAACATGGTCATTATGTTACATGGCTATACCCAGCTTGATCCTATGTCTGCCCACTTAGAGGTGGACACTTACACCTTAGAGGTAGGTTACCAACTCTGTTCCAATCCATCCATACAGTTTCACTAACACTTAAGTGCTTACAGGCATGCAATCGAGGGGAGACAACTTCATGAAAATGGTAGAGTGGTCTCCCCTTCTGTGACTTTCGGTCCTCTATGGATTAACAGGTCTAAATGTACATGAATTATCAGATGTAAGTGACATCTGTGTGAAATCAAAAGTCAGTGAAATGTTGAAGAGGCTGATTACCACCCTAGAGCCTAGCTTTTACAGTGAAAGACAGCGCGTGACTAATGTTTATGTCCACTGAAAGACTACCATTGAAAGTATCTTAAACTGCATCAAATAGCTCTTTTTTTTTAGCTTTTTTCAACCCAGTAAAAGTTTAGCGAAACTTCGTCTTGACACAGCTTCCGTGCGTCTCCATTATCGACTGTAAGGAGATGTCACGTTTACTCTAGCTCTCTAAAGTCTAAGTTATTTTCAGTATTATTATCCAAGCAGTAGCCAATGACAGATAAAAATTGTGGACTTCGGCGATGAAGGTCCAAGTGATAAACAGCTTTCTCGGAAATAGGACATACTGGAAGAATATTTCTTCCACTGCTTGAACTGTTGATACTGCTATATCATTTACAGTTTAGGTAGCCTGCAGATACACGGCCAGGGTATTCCTGGTTCAGGTCTTTGGAGGGGTTGTGCTTGTGATTTTGATCCCTATCAAATATTTACAAAATTACAATTGTTGTACAACTAGATTCGTGTTCAATTCTGAAACAAATGGAAATAAATCTAGACATCGCCGAGGCGGATCTAGGTATTCAGCTGATGCTGAATTTTATGTTCCAGTTTTGTAGTGGTGGCTTTTAAGATGAGAGCAATTCTGACCTAGTTATCTCAGACGTCAGAGAAAGTACCTCCGCTTGAACATGGCGTTTCAATTATTTTTCAGTATTTTATATAAGAAAACAGAAAAAATCAATCCTTGTATGCAAGAAAGACAAAGGAGCAAAATTTAAATTCTTCAATTCTTATAAGTAGGCCTCGAGTATATTGTGGTATGGGCCAAAACGGTACGCTTCTGTTTGAAATAATTTAGGATACTGTTGTTGAATATTCTACAGCTTGTAAATCAACTAATGTTATGTCTGTGGTGGCATGTAAATGATACAGACCTGTCCCACAACCCTGTTTGAAAAGGTCCCTCCACTATACATAACTAAATCATTGTAAACAATATCAAAATGATCGTTATGTCTTATGCAGATCTGTGACACTTCATGGAGTGAATAGGTGAAGGTTATGTCACAGCAAAGGCCGCGCAATCTAATAGAAGCGTGTTTGAATGGATAAAATTCTCAAAATACCTGCCTTGATTCACATGAGCGACTTGCGCAGTATTGACATTTTCTTCTACATGTTATTTGGTGAAATCTCATTAAAATAATAAAGTATGATACTTTTTAGAAAGCTTGAGAATCCCACTGTCAACTGAAATATGTTTTAGCCAGTTGCTGTCTTGTCCCGTCATATCTCTGGTGGTAACACTCTCCCGGGGATATACAGATACCCCGTTAACTTATCTGCAGAGGTACATGAGTATTGACAATAGGCTTAAGACATGCTAAATAACACGGTACAAGCATGTAGTCACCTGTTTCCAGGAAGTAGTTTTATTACAGTTTACAAGTCAGATCACATCGTCGGATGATAGACTGCAGACTACATTTTGTGGTGCTGGTCCAAAGTCGTTTCATACCTTTACTTCTTATATATGTGGGAGGCTGGTATACGGCCTACTGCATATAGTGTTTATGGAATGGATTCAATCGCCTTTCATTTGACAAAATTTGGTGCGATCAAGGATGGCCCCAAACCAATGTCAGAGCGTACTTCATTTAAAAATGTGACCTCCCCTCATCAAATATGTTGAGGCTGTCAGTACAGCCATTTGTTTTGAGCATCACCAAGGAATCTCGGACATTTGCAGCCAAGGAAATAACAGATCAACATTGTGCTTATGATAAATCAACAGATGAAAACACAGATGAACATAAGTGTCTACAAATTAAGGCCATGTAGATGTATTTGATAGATAAGTTTTGCCTCTCATGCCATGTCACACTACCATGGCAACTGCATCCAGTTTTTACATGGAACATGCCCTGACGTTGGTTTGGGGTCATCCATGGCCGATCTTGGACTATGTACTACTGCCAGATCCTTACGATAAACTCTATCATCCGCCAATCCTACACGGATCATACGGCCATGAGGGGCGGATGTTGGCACCATCCTGATCGCATCTTACTCATTCTAGCCAGTAAAAATTGAGCTAGCCCAATACATGACTTCAAGTTTTGCTGTCCCGTTTCTCAACAAAGTTTCTCAGTGTCAGTGGAAATGCACAATCATGCATTATTGCTTAAATTATGTATAATTTATGTATAATTTCTATTATAACTATGCACTATATTTAGCACTTACTAGCGAATAATTGCGGAAACAGTAAAAACTCCATCTGCGTATTATTATGATTATGTGAGAATTTGTAACCACCCTCAGAACTACACCGTTTGTGGACGTTCAATAACAAGGTTGGTGTTGAACAATGTGGAATTCATTGTCAGTTAGAGGAGTTTATGTGTAAATGTTAGTGTATGTTGTAAAATCCTCTGCGGATGATGGTCGGATCCTGGGCCCATCATGCACAGACAGTACACCCATCTTGGCTGTATGATCGGTGTATGATGTGAAGATCTTCCTGGGATATTATGCCCTTCCTACACAGATTTTCTGACCCACATCTGTGCCAGATATATCATTAGGATTGAGCAGTACTGTAGCTTTGCACGTCAGCATCATTAGATCATGGAGGTACAATATAAGGAGGCACTACTCGCCCTGGTTATGGAGGACTGAACTGCTGGTCTATTGAGTTATGAAAAGACTTTATGCTCTCTTGCCCCCCTTCGACGTACACTTAATGTTAACGATCAGCTAGACTTGCCCAGAAAAGAAGGTTTCTATAAGGAACACATATATTACCTCTACATGTAGCATTTTTTCCTGCAAATACATCGTAATAAGCTGGTCACCAGCCGGTTCTAAACAGCTTATAAAATGATCTATGAGCATGTTTGATTGACAGCTGTAAGATACTTGGTTATGTTGTTACAGTAATCTGAAAAAGACTGTGCTCTAAACTGATTTTTCGTAATTTGAAATACCTTCCTATCAACTGAGAAAAATAAAATTTCGTGTGAAATAACATATCAAGTTATTGACTGATAAAGTGAATTGAAGGATGGAAGCATATTTTCAGAGAAAATCAGTGTTAAAAAATTTTTAAAATTTGATTAGCCTTGGAGAAAATCACGATATTGCCTGTCTTTGCCAGAATACTGAAATACTTTCCAATTGGTTTTCAAAAAAAAGATTATCCCAACCAAACGAGCAAAATGAAAAGTGCATACACACCACGTTTTTTAGGAGATGGAAGCGCGAATTCCGAGTTTTTGGAAGTAATGCAAAAGATATTTCTGAAACATTTTCCTCTCAGCACATTCACACAAGAGTTTGTGGATATCTTAAGTCTCCATCAACACACGTATCATGGCTGTTCACCGGCTTGTGCCTAGGCCTGAAAAAGCCAGACAGCTCTAACCTCCTGTCACAACAGAGAGCGGCCCTTGCGAAGTCGATAACGTACACTGAACACTTTGAATCCCCATAGTTGTGTCTCCTATTCTACCTCCATGGTTAGATCAGTTGATGAGTCACATACTTACAATAACCTGTCACTTAGCTATTCTCACTTCAATACGTACCTGTGCGATGCTTTTTCCTTAATTTATGCTTGTCGTGTGAGGGTGCGAGAAGCGAATTTCCTCGCCGTTTTCTCGAAACACCATTTTCCTGACTTTTGAACACATCATTGTCACTGTCAGTTTCATTGTCACTCACTTTTGGCTTGTCAAGCAAACTGTCCGAACTTGCCCGCCCTCTAGCCTCCATTACTTCAAGATTCGGACTTCTCCGTCCAAATGAAGAAATATGAGACGCACTCATGTCGACTTTAGCTTTCTTCGTCGATAATGACACGCAACATAAAGATACATTCAAGAGGAATCACTTTAAAGCAAGGTTTCACTTTCGTACTTCGATAACATAGAGTTCAGTTTCCAAATACTGCCGTAAACCGTATTCTCACGTGACGGGTTGTCGTACTAAAATCCGCTCGAGGGATAGTTTTCTCTGCTTCCTAACAGTAAAAAGTTGGGTGTTCTCCGTACCTGCTATTTCAATATTAGCTGGAAATTTTACCAGTTGCAATTTGTGATATTCTGTGTATAGGGCAAGCCACCAGTGTTACAAGACAAAATAATGAGTTACTCATACAAATTCAAAGTAAGCATGTGGACATTTACGTACGGCCCCTAAAACTCCACATGCGAAATACGACTGCCACAAGGCGAACTTGTGATCAACATGGCAGCCGCCGATGACTTGGGTGAGTCTGCATATAATATATTGGCATGTTTTGTGACAGCTGAATGTCAGCGTTGTATCTGCCAGCTAAATCCTTTAACTTTATGTTGTGTGTAAGTTTTTCTGTCTACTTGTTGGAGCAATAATAGTTAATTGGGCTTAGTCAAGGTCGGTTTTACTTATGCACCTTTGCGGCAAATGCGTTACTGGGGTTATTCGAGTGGTTTGTACTTTAGTAGATGACATATAGGATCGATCAGTCCTACCAGAAGGTGTATTTTGTTTACATAAAACAAGGATCGATTTTGTTATGTCATTTTTAATACATGTCCCAGACCAGGTCACAAACAACAGGCTTGTAAGGCCCATAAATAACTGATATCGATCATACGGTTTGAATGAAAGAAGAAAAAAAAAAAAAATGAACTGCCAGCATTTTTGATACAAGTCTGTGTTGTTTGTTGTCGTCATTGTTTTTATTTGCTGTCGTAAATCATCCTTTTTCGCTATGAAATTAAATGGGAAAGATGGCTGCTTCTGAGTATACAATGTCCGTGGGGATTCCTGGATAGTGCAGTAGAACCCAGGCAGTTATAGGAGGGTAGAACTGTCCAGTTACGACATCTTTATGAAACTGGGCCCAGTTCAGCTAATATACGCGAATGTACATGCACTATTATCTTTTCCTTGAAATACCGGTGGTAATATGTTACAACTATCTTTGTACAAAATATCGTACAGCCTTTTTCTTACACTTTTAAATACCTTCAAAGCTGACTGTTACATACCAGACGACCTTGAGAGAGTAGCGATCTCTGACGGGTACGTATTGCTGTGAAGGGCATCGCTAATTTGACAGAAAGTACATAAACAATGTTTACTTAAAAAAGTCAAGTTCAAGTGGTTAGATCCAACTGAAAAGATGAAAGGCCTGGGACATACAAGGCTCTGGAAAGTCATTTCCAGACACAAGATCATACATATATGTTCTGTTTCCTAATGAATGTCTAAGGTAAAGAGAAGAATTGCCAAATTCTCATGCATAGTTATCCAGTAATCACTTTAAAGGTATGCTCGAAAGTTACAAATGATGCAGAGTATGACATAGTATCAGGAAATACATTAATAGTTACCTAAACACCCATCCCTTGGAAACCTCACTCATACATTCCGACTTCAAACTCTTCAGGTGAATGTTAGTGAAACAAAATATGCAAAGATTATGTGGGTATATGAATTACAAAACTCAAGACTGCATTCACTATAACTGCTGCAGATACTGGCTTTAGAAATTAGTACCAGATAACAAACTCACAATAAAAAGCCTCAATAAAATATTATGGAAATTTACAGCTTGTATGTATCCCGCTGATAATATATTGTAAGGAGCTTTCCCAAATTATGGGCATGCCTACAGGTACATCTGTTGGTGAATGACTGATTGAAAAAAACTTTTGAACCAGGTTATATTTTTTATGTGGCAATAGAGGCTTTTGTACTCCCCCACAGAGAGTTCATTACTTAAGACAACAGCCCTCAGAAGGCATCATGGTATACAGTTTCAGAAGATGCATTTGTAATTATTCACAAGATACTAAGATGAGTAACTGGCTTGTATTTCTATCTCTGAAGGTTGGTGTTCAGTTCTGTTCTCACATTAACATACAGGAAGAACATTCCTCGGGAAACAGTGTGGGGAAAGTTTCAAAGTTCTAGTGCTCTTACTTTTCGATTTACAGGTCAAAAAGTTACAAAGATACAGACAAAAAATAAAGTCTGAAAGTTATACCAGAATTTGAAGTTATGACATATATTTGGCCAATGGTGAGCTTCCAGAGGTTTTACTGAAAGTGAATGGTTTTCTCAGACTTAGTGCAACTAGGCTCAGCCTACGGACATGCTAAAGTTTAGATCGATCATTCATCGGTTTTCAAGAAAAAGCTGTTGAACAGTTGTGCTCAAAATCAAATGCTAGTATACTCAACCATGTGGCCTAGAAAAATCAGTTTTGCTGATCTGGTGGGTTGCTGGTGCGAAATTTTCTAGCAAAAACAGTCTATGATGTGAGAGTCACATTATAGAATAAATAATAATTGTAATAATAATGTACAATTATATAACATAATAATGAGGAGGGGAGTTTGGTTGTTGTGAATGGGAAGGTGGTAAGGGTTTCAAATCTGTGCCATGTTTGTTGAGAGACAAGGATGGACTCAGTATTACAATGAGATCATAATTATAAAACAGGACAGTGAGTCCAAAGATGGACTGAGAAAACTGCACCCTGCACATTAGAGGTAGATATAACAGGTACGCACTAGAAATGTAATGTGAGAGTTTTGACCACATTGAAGGGGCGATGAACTATTATGATCTGTAGTGAAAATGAAACATTTTTGTAACAGCATGAAGTTTTCACATTTGCAGTTTACCATACTGTGTAACACTCATACACCCTATTTTTCAGCCTTGCTGGAACGAGTGTTCTTTCGCGTTGGGTCAGCAGAGACAGATGAACAGTTAGAAGTCAGACTTAGTAAATTCCTGCCACCCGTGCTGCTGAAATTATGCAGTCCAGAAGAAACTGTTCGGAAAAAGGTAAATTACAAATTGATTTGTTCATAGTGGAAATTGTTAAGCAACAAGTAAAATCAAGAACAAAAGAAATAGTACATTATCTATGTATTGAAAAATTACCTAAAAAAATTTCTAATTGAAATGTTTCAGACAGTTGATGTCAGCTTATTTTAATGCACTTTGTATGAATTTTGTGATAACATGTAAATATTGTTTGTACTAAATATTGTATAAGCTTAAGATATCCGCATAGAAATATTTTTAAGGTGTTATTATATGACAGAGGTTCATGTAGACTTGTATTATCAAGCCCATTGTTTGATGGTATTGATTTTAAAGTACAACAACCCGCTTTAATACATTTGTTGTAATTTACATGACTTCTATGGAAGAGTTGTACATGTGATCCCCATGATAATTGACGTGAGAACATCTGCCAGCAACCTGCGGATGGCAGTGGGCTTCTTCCGCCGGGTTCTTCTCAATTTCTTCCCACCATAATGCTGTCCGCTGTCGTATAAGTGACATATTCTTGAGTACGGCGTAAAACACCAATCAAAAAAATAAATAAATCATGATGATTGATTAAAGTCTCATTTATGAGGGGACATAATGCTGGTTGCTTTCTTACATGTATAAGTCAAATATTCGTACCTATGGCAGAAAATACCAGTCCAATAAACAAAATTATTTGTGAGGGCTGTAATTTACCTGACTCATTTACAGTGTCTATAATTCTCTCTTTTACAAGTTTGATAATTCCTTTGATGATTTCAGCTGTACGTGTTAAGGTCTGCCAACAACCTGCGGAGGGTCGTGGGTTTCCCCTGGGCTCTGCCCGGTTTCCACCCACCATAATGCTGGCTGCCGTTGTATAAGTGAAATATTCTTGAGTACGGCGTAAAACACCATTCAAATAAATAAGTAAATAAATCCTATGATGATTTGTTTATAAGTGCTGTAATTCACCTGTGTATTTCAGGTGATGGAGCTTTTGATCCATGTGAACAAGAGGCTGAAGAGCCGCCCTAAGGTGAAGCTACCTGTAGATGCACTGTTGATGCAATACCAAGACCCAGCGTCTTCTCCATTTGTCACAGTAAGTGGCCTGCTTTGTTCATTTCTGTAGCAATAGTTCATTCATTTGATAAATCACTTTTTCTGACTGACTGCTTGAGCTGATACAGTATCAAGGAGTTCGCATTGACACATAAATAAATGCATGGTTGTTGCTTCTTTTCCGTCTCGATGCAAATCCAAAGTGAATTTAGAGTGTTGGTCTTTTAAAGGAAATTTAAAAAATCTGATCACCAGAGTCATGGCAACATAGACTGAGCATTGAGCGGCAAAATGTCCACTGTAAATCTGTTGTATGTTTCGGCCAAAAGATGATAATTGTCCACTGTTGGAACTTGTGCAATTTGTGTGCAACTTCATCTGGCAAACAACACACATTAATCCAGACATGACATGGCAGCATTGGTTATGTACCAGCAAACCATCACCATGGTCCAGTATTATGTTACATGAGCAAAATTGTCCAATGGGTTTCCCCCGGGCTGTGCCCGGTTTCCTCCCACCATAATGCTGGCGGCCGTCTTAAAAGTGAAATATTCTTGAGTATGGTGTAAAACTCCAATCAAATAAATAAATAAAAAGTGTCCGGCATCTATTTTCAGGCTTGACAAAACCAGTATTTGAGGCATGGTGTCGTCATTCCCTCTCAGTATCTGTCTCATCACTTTACTTTGGATGTTGTTTTCAGAATTTCAGTATCCTCTACATAAAGATGGGTTATCCTCGGATGGAAATAGAGGAGCAGGCTGAGAAGGCAGCCATCCTCATCAGCTGCCTGGAGAGTAAACCTCAGCCTCAACAGGACAGGTACGGGCACCATACAGGACAAAAATGTCTGCCTTCCAAAACCTCTAGCAATTGAAGAAAAGGCATTTCAGTTCTGGCCCGTAGAAAGTTTGACATATCCCATTTAATAGCATTAACTAAGCAGTCAAATTTGTGATCAAAAGATCATTGACTACTAAGTTCAGTCATTGACATGGACAAGAAAATAGTTCATGTATTCACCATGTCCTTCTTAGCACATGTATTCACCATGGTCCTTGTCAGCACATGTATTCACCATGGTCCTTCTCAGCACATGCATTCACCATGGTCCTTGTCAGCACATGTATTCACCCTGGTCCTTCTCAGCACATGCATTCACCATGGTCCTTGTCAGCACATGCATTCACCATGGTCCTTCTCAGCACATGCATTCACCATGGTCCTTGTCAGCACATGCATTCACCATGGTCCTTCTCAGCACATGCATTCACCATGGTCCTGGTCAGCACATGTATTCACATGTAAAGCTACAAGAAAAATACAGTTGAACTCAAAAGATTTGGCCACTACTGGGACAGGAGTCGATTAAACCTGAAGCTAAACCCACTGTAGTCATAACGGTGTCAGACACAACGCAGGATGTCTTTATTGAGACAATTTTCCTGATACCCATGATGTTGACATATGCACGATAACTGGCCCTCCTCCAAGGCTGTCCTCTCAACATCCCTGACTTGTACACAACCCAGGATGTCTTTATTGAGACAATTTTCCTGATACCCATGATGTTGACATATGCACGATAACTGGCCCTCCTCCAAGGCTGTCCTCTCAACATCCCTGACTTGTACACAACACAGAATGTCTTTATTGAGACAATTTTCCTGATACCCACGATGTTGACATATGCACGATAACTGGCCCTCCTCCAAGGCTGTCCTCTCAACATTCCTGACTTGTACACAACCCAGGATGTCTTTATTGAGACAATTTTCCTGATACCCACGATGTTGACATATGCACGATAACTGGCCCTCCTCCAAGGCTGTCCTCTCAACATCCCTGACTTGTACACAACCCAGGATGTCTTTACTGGGACAATTTGCCTGATACCCATGATGTTGACATATGCACGATAACTGGCCCTCCTCCAAGGCTGTCCTCTCAACATCCCTGACTTGTACACAACACAGAATGTCCAATTCAGTCCAATTCCGTCAGTAACATGTACCGGTAGTTGTCATCGCAAATGGGTATGAATTTAGAATCAGTCGTGGAATAGAATGATTATTTGAAGCGGACAGAAGGAAAGAATAGTAAATATTAAATCTGATATACACACGAAATGTGTCTGAAAAGTCAGAATCTGAAGTCTGGCAAGAGGTCAGTGTCATAAATCAGAACTTCAAAGTCATCCACTGAGAGTTCACGGCTCTGTCTTCCGTGTATCTAGAATCCATCTTGAAAATGACATCGTTTTGATATGAATTCCCGGGTTATTTAGGCCAGCTTGACTTTGGTTGGCCATCTATCTTTATAATTAAAACAAGTAGCTAAATCTGGACACTAATCTTTTAAAGGCCATTTGGATTCCATCAATATAGCATATAAGTCTGTCTACACATCACACCTATCTTAAGTATCGTGGTAAGGTTGCTGTTTTACCATGGTTTCTACCATCCATAAAATGAATGTCATTTTATAAGTCAAAGTTATACTGGGTTTCCTAGATGCTGATTGTTTCCTTAAAAATTATCTTCAGTGCTCATAGCTCTGTTACATTAAATATTCACCATGTGGATGTCTTTTAAAAGTTGTCTTCAGGTTTCAGGACATGTAAACATTGTACTTTGCAAATTTTCATTCAGTAGTACATCTTTATGCAGTTCATAAACAACAGTGTTGAAATTCTCTACGCATTGTTTTGTTTCTGCAGTTTGTTACAGTTGTTACTACCTGTTCTGGGCCATATCAAACTGCCTGAAAATGTGGAGAAAAGAAAAGCTATGTTTAGTTTTTCTGATAAGCCACAAGCATCAAAGCTTCTCCTGGAGTTTCTACTTGATGTTCTACTTTTCCCATATAGGTATGTGGCTTGTACAAGGTTTTGAACACCCTCTGCCCATTCACTCTGTCAACCCTTGAGACAAAATAACAGGGTCTTCACTGGCAAGTGGTATAAGGTGCTATGTTTGACACCAACTTTTTTGTGAAATCTGTGGTATTGAGACATCCAGCTTTTAATGGCTTTTCCCATGGTCACCAGGCTTTATGTGCCTTCTCTCCTTTGACATTCCTCTATCTGTCTGACATCAGGACAACAAAACCAAGCGAACACATTAAGGACATATTCCGTAGTTAGAATTTACCCATCATTATGGTGGTAGTCACTTTGGGAGTAACATTATCCATGATAGTGTTTTGGTTATGTGCTAGATACTGTATCAGGTTCGTTGAATAACTGCATTTCACAAAAAAAGCTGAATAAGTGGCTCAGTAAGAAACAAGGCTAGCACCATAAACTTTACCAACTGTGGCTTCTTGTGAAAGTCTTCCAATAACTACACATTCATTTTTAAACAGTTATGTCCGATGCTGTGAATGAAAGATGATACTATCCTAAGCAAAGTTTAAGAAGCCTCCTTTGCCCAACTTCATGTAGCAAACTGAGATTTGAGCAAGAGATAAAAGCTTTATTGTGTCTTGTATAGTGGTTGATGTAATAATGTAATAATGCTTGACCATAGTTAACTGTTTGTCCTCAGCTCAAACTCAAGTCTGTTGAGAGAGGTCATGACCTGTAAAAGGAAAGAAAAAAAAAGACTATTTCTGATTCCTGTGAACATTTCGTTTCAGTGTTCCCCCATCTTCAGCAACTCCAGCTGCACCGCCTCAGCCTGAACAGGAAGGTGGTCCACCTACTGCAGGAACAGCTCCCCCTGCAGCTGGTGGAGTTCCCCCTACTGGAGCAGTGCCCCCTTCAGGTTCAGCATCCACTCCCACTGTCCCAGGTGGACTGAGTGAGTATGCATACAAACGCGTAATTGGAGACGGTCCTTTGTCACCAGAGAGCTTGGAGAAGGCCAAGATGGGAATCCTGCGATTTCTCGGCGGGGACGTGTTCCCAGAGCAGGATGTGATCTGCCATTTTGTGGTGGGGGCCTCTGACACTCGTCACAGGTAGGTCTTACTGATCTGTCTGTGGTCTGCTTGATCTGGGTAACATTTTACTTTCAAACTTTTGGTTGCAAACTAAGAAGGTGTGAAAATTATATTAAAAAATAATGACATGCCAAGTGATATTACAGATTCGAACATACCTCCAAAAACTTTAACACCAGAGGCCAAGGTGAGCGAAGTGTGCTCAAATGGATAATCAAAACACATTTGACATCCTTGTCGTGGATGCAGGGATGGTTCCATTTCGCTAATAAAATAGAGGTGCTGGGCTGTGCTGTCAGAACGTCTGTTTTCTTCAAAATTTGACAGATCACGTTTTCCGAGGACAAAGGCAAAATGAATTTACACGTTATTGGTCATGCAGCTAAGTTTAGAGGTGAGAGATTTACCAGTACTGACATCATGTGGCCAATAATCTCTTATCGTGTGTAGGAGATATAAAGAGCTGAGATCAAACAACTAGCATCTAGGGACTACATCTGGACAAGTGCAACATGGGCACCCGCCATGTGTTTTTTTAAGGTCCTCTTTCGTAAGCAGCAGATTGCAAGTGTTACATGCAAGCGATGGGAGTGAACAGCTTGTGCACGATGATGGCAAACATCTCCCGTGATGCAGGACTCAGTTGGCGGTACACAAAACACTATCTCCGCTCCACTGCAGCCCCTGTTCTGAGCAGTGCTGGTGTTGGAATACATGGAATGATGTCTGGAACTGGCCACTGGAACAAATCCAGCCTGAGGAGTTACATACTTGTTCGAATTTAGAGCTCAAACTGACATGGAGAGGTGCTGGCGGGAAATGTGCATTTATTGGTCAATAACTGTCACGTGTCTCGCTCTGATTGGATGATTCATTTCCCACCCATTCCATTGGCATGGACTTGCCCAAAATCATAACAAAACAATCTAGATCGTTGCATATTCACAAAAAGAAGAGATCGGTTGTTTTTGGTGTTATTTTTCTCCCTAAATGCTCCATTATTTCATAATAGTATGTTAGTATATAAGTAAAACGTAGTTTGCCACACAGGAGGCCTCCAGCCTCTTGTTCTCAGACAGGGGACAACTCCCATCTACTGTTCATTATCTGGGTTATTTGATCATGGCAAACTGTGCTTTATTTCTTAAATAATGGCCTGCAAAATGACATTACAGGTTAATGACATCCAGAAATGACATTACAGGTTAATGACATCCAGAAATGACATTACAAGTTAATGACATCCAGAAATCATGTCAAAGCATAATGACGTCCAAGCATGACATTAAAGGTTACAGTTGACTTTTGTGACTTGTGAAAACAACAATATTTTGACAAGGACTGTACTGTATGATGTGTGATTTTTCTTTTCAGTGTGGCAACATTTTCAGACATGGAGTTGAAGAGGATTGCTGGGTAAGTGCATACATGTATGTGTGTACACAGATACATATACATCTAACACACAGAGGCCTTACGTGGTTGAGTGGTTGGCGTGTTAGCACAGCACAGTAACTGATGAGCCTCTCTCCAGTGCAGTGGCTGTGAGTTCAAATAGCACTCATGATGGCTTCCCTTCCAGTTGTATGTGGGAAGATGTGCAAGCAACCTGCAGATGGGTTTCTCCTGAGCTCTGCCCAATTTGTTCGAACTGAAATACTGGTTGGCTAGAAAGTGAAATATGTTTGAGTATGGCGAAAACATCAATCAAAAAAAGACAGAAAGAAATCTAACAGAACGATGTCCACTAAGCGTTCGAGGAACCATGCAGTTTAATTTTATCAAAAGGACATAGGTGGAATTGTATTTATATTGACTGAATGTTAATCTAGAACATGTAAGCCTGTATGGATGTTCAGTTAAGAAATAATGTTTCATACTCTGGGTGTCTAGTGGCAGATTCATAGTCAGTAAGGTGAACGAGCTTATTATTTTACTTTGAAGGTGTAGCCTGAAACTTAAAATTTTTAAAGCACGTCCACTTTATTGACTATAAAACTGCCCTCTAGACCCCCATAGCAGGAAACAATATATTAATTCTATAACCCTCCCCAAAACATTTAAAGTGTGTTATCTTCTAAATAAGCATGGAAAACTATAGTCTTGTAAATACTTCACATCCATACAACGTCATGATGTCGCAAAAGCTTTCGCCAAGGATGGAATGAAATTAACAACGTCGCCAGATATTGTTTTGGTACATCTGGTGTGTGATTCCCGTCATTTATTTGTGTCGGAGAAAACAACATTCTGTTTTATAGTAGACTCTTCCGTTCTGTTTACGTCATCGGACTTTGATCGTCTTCCTTATATGTAATACAAAAATGGTCAAGGGTTATAGAAGTTTGGATCTGTCTTGTAGGTTGTTTCACCTTACCATCTTGGACAGATGAGCCAATATTGCTGTAGGTGAAAAATCTGAGTACAGACATACCCCAATTCTTTGTTGCAAGAAAAACCATTAAACACTGTTTCACTTTACTTTTTGGATGATACTCCATTAGGAGATTAATATGTGACTGCTGGCTTTGCTGACAATCCAGAATATTACAACATCGGTCTAATAAAGCAGATTTAATTGAACAGAAATTAAACTTTTATATGGGATTTCTTTCACAGGAGTGCTGACTGGAATGATCCTGTGATAGTTAAGAAGCTCTTTGACCTGTTTCTTGGAACTATTCTCTTAAAGGGACAGGTAATCTAAAATATTAACTTACATACAACTGCAAGTATAAATGCTGAAACTTTGAATTACCTGTAAAGTAAATTGTGCAGTACTTGAGTCTGTTGTGATAAGTTTCATTGGGTTTTGATAGTTATTCATGTAGGATTTGTTTACAAGGATCAAGGCATCTGACTTATTACTTCGTTTTTATTGACTAGCAGTTATGATTATAATATTATAGATTTTATCTGTGTCATTTATTCATCATTCTGTCTCCTTAGGGGCCTCCGTGGCTCAGTTGGTTAGCGCACTAGCGCAGCGTAATGACCCAGGAGTCTCTCACCAATGCGTTCGCTGTGAGTTCAAGTCCAGCTCATGCTGGCTTCCTCTCTGGTCGTACGTGGGACGGTTTTCCAGCAACCTTCAGATGGTCGTGGGTTTCCCCCGAGCTCTGCCCGGTTTCCACCCATCATAATGCTGGCCACCATCGTATAAGTGAAATATTCTTGAGTACGGCGTAAAACACCAATCAAATAAATAAATAAATTCTTTCTCCTTGTGTAAATTTGCTTGTCGATGTAATTTGTTTTCGCTTTTTCACTTGCGTGCTTCAGAAATCAAACACAAACAAAGCTCACATCAGGACCAGTGTTAGCACCCGAGTTAAGCTGAAGATCTTCCCCCAAATCCTCAAGTCCCGTGAGGCTGCCAACACTTTCCCCCAGGCTGTTCAGGTAAGCCAGATGCTGTGTTATCACCAGAGTTTATAATAAGCTGAAGATCTTCCCCCAAATCCTCAAGTCCCGTGAGGCTGCCAACACTTTCCCCCAGGCTGTTCAGGTAAGTCAGATACTGTGTTAACACCTGAGTTTATAATAAGCTGAAGATCTTCCCCCAAATCCTCAAGTCCCGCGAGGCTGCCAACATTTTCCCCCAGGCTGTTCAGGTAAGTCAGATACTGTGTTAACACCTGAGTTTATAATAAGCTGAAGATCTTCCCCCAAATCCTTGAGTCTGGTGATGCTGTCAACAGTTTCCCCCAGGCTGTTCAGGTAAGTCAGATGCATTGTTAACACCTGAGTTTATAATAAGCTGAAGATCTTCCCCCAAATCCCCAAGTCCCGCGAGGCTACCAACACATTACCCCAGGCTGTTCAGGTAAGTCAGATGCATTGTTAACACCTGAGTTTATAATAAGCTGAAGATCTTCCCCCAAATCCTCAAGTCCCGCGAGGCTGCCAACATTTTCCCCCAGGCTGTTCAGGTAAGCCAGATGCTGTGTTAACACCTGAGTTTATAATAAGCTGAAGATCTTCCCCCAAATCCTTGAGTCTGGTGATGCTGTCAACAGTTTCCCCCAGGCTGTTCAGGTAAGTCAGATGCATTGTTAACACCTGAGTTTATAATAAGCTGAAGATCTTCCCCCAAATCCTCAAGTCCCGCGAGGCTACCAACACATTACCCCAGGCTGTTCAGGTATGTCAGATGCAGTGTTAACACCTGAGTTTATAATAAGCTGAAGATCTTCCCCCAAATCCTCAAGTCCATTGAGGCTGCCAGCACTTTCCCCCAGTCTGTTCAGGTAAGTCAGATACTGTGTTAACACCTGAGTTTATAATAAGCTGAAGATCTTCCCCCAAATCCTCGAGTCTGGTGAGGCTGCCAACAGTTTCCCCCAGGCTGTTCAGGTAAGCCAGATGCAGTGTTAACACCTGAGTTTATAATAAGCTGAAGATCTTCCCCCAAATCCTTGAGTCTGGTGAGGCTGCCAACAGTTTCCCCCAGGCTGTTCAGGTAAGCCAGATGCAGTGTTAACATCTGAGTTTATAATAAGCTGAAGATCTTCCCCCAAATCCTCAAGTCTTGTGAGGTTGCCTGTACTTTCTCTCAGGCTCTCCCTCCCTAACATTTGATCATACATGTGAGTTAAGCTGGAGCCGTCTTCAACATCCCCTCCAAGACGTGGTTTAGTCACAGATTTGTAGATTCCCCCACCCTCAGTGTAGAGAGCTGTAGACAATAAAATGGCCAAAAATACTATTAGTACTGTTTACTCAGTCTAACATTTGTTGAAGACCACTTGTCTTCCACCAATATGGAGTTGGTACATGTATGTCATGCGGCAAAGTTCTTCATGATTAACTTGCCAAAGGTCGGTGGGCACTCTGGCCCATCGGTATACCCCCTGCACTCCGGTTTATTCTGCCCATGAAAAACCTGAGTGCCATCATGTGTAAGTTAGAAATTCTTTGTTACTGCATTAAAAATGACAAACATCAACCCTTTCCTCATCCTCAGGTCCACATGTCCCACAAAGCAGCGAACATGTTTCCTCCAGGCAGTCAGTTCATGAGTTAAGCTGAAGGCCTCCCTCTAACTCTTGCCCAACCCCCCCCCCCACCCCCACCCCCCATCCTGGCTTTGGACAGAGAATTAGTAAATCCCCTGCTCTCACTGTTCATCGACGTCTTGATGACAGAAAGTGGTTGACAATTCTCATGTGGCTATGTACGCTATCTGACATTCATTGCAGGCCATTTGTCTTCCCCGAATTGGGTGGGCGTATCTGAAAGCTGGTCAGTAAACTTACCAAAGGTCAGTCATTTATCCATACTCTGGTTTTCTCCACCAATAGCACTGACTGTCATCATATGATGGAAAAATTGAGCATGGTGTTTACAAGATGTATTCTGTTTCCAGGCGGTGTTTGAGTGTATGTATGGAGCTAATACCCACCAGAAGCTGAAGAAATATGCTGTACAGTTTGTTCATCACATGTGCCTCTAGTAAGTCTGTCTGTCTTTTGGTTATATGCTGGAAGTATGCATGTATGCATTGCATATTATTATGGCTGCTAACATTTCAGATATTGGTAAATTTAAGTCTTATTTGGAATCTCATTTGTTCTGGGTTTATCACAATATGGCTGAAATATTGCTAACTTGGCGTTAAGCCATAATCATTCATTCATTCATTCTGGGTTTATTTCTGATCAATTTGTATGACTGTCAGTTCATCAGAAAACTATAAGCCAGAGTTAAAAATCCCCTCTTTAATCCCCTCTTATATTTTCTCAAAATTAATATGCTTTTATCAAATGAGTTTCAGTCTTTTATTCGGTTGCTAACAATATGCCATGGGTCATGCTGTTTTTTTCTGTCCATATATGATAAAAGGGTTTTGTCTTTAATATGAAGTTAACATTTTCGTGATAAGACTACAGACTACAGAAAACCACAGACTATTTTGATGTATACACCTACATACATATCACCTGTTGTTGTAGTTGTACAGATGAAAACTTGGGAGCCATTGGTCAGGTGTTGATATCTGGCATGTTAAACCTCATACGTGATAACAAGGAGGTACGTGTGCACTTCTGCCTTCCTTGTTACGGTATTGGGCCAACTGTAATTCTTCAGCCTTTTCACTTACTTGTAAAATGTTTATTCGAGCATATTTTGAAGGCCTCATTCTGTGTTCACCAATAAAATTAAACTTTTTGTGAAGCCAATCCAACCAATGTTGTTTAGTCTCCAAAATCAAATTAAAAATGTGCATTAATTGCACTGAAAGTTACTCTTTCATGTGTGATAAGGTTGAAGAATTAGGGTAAATATGGTCTATTAAAACATTAATTGAATTCAAAAGGGAATGCTTCACTTCAACAAGTATGTATATTTTTTCCATTTTTCTCTTCTAGAAAAGGTCACACAATAACATTTCTGACAGTTTTATAAGTGTGAAGTGTTTGAATTACTTTGACCTCCAAAGAATAAATTCAGTTTTACCACTGCATCGTCTAGTGGATGAAATGTTACTAAATAGTCTCTCTTGAGAATTTTGTACCGACAAATAAAGGAAATCTTCTGGAAGGGAGGTACAGAACATTGTGGTATTGAAATTTCATATCCTGAGATGACAGTTTATGTTTAATTTTCAGGATGCAAAGTTAAGGAACCTAGCTTATGTGGCTGTGGGGAAGTTAGGAAAACGTTTGCCCTCTCTAGTGTCCAATGACGTAGGGCTGGCACAGAGGTTTTTTGATGCTATATCCACAGTATGTATAAAGAGACCCGATTGTCTGGAGTAAACCATCGACCTTCACCAGGTATCTGACAAACCTCCTGACTTACAGCCGCAGCCAGAACAATGTAGTAGGACTCATATACGTGTCCGAGTTGGTCAGTGGCCTGATAGTCACAGCAAGCTGTAGCTTGAACAATCTGAGACAGTGAGGTCCCCACACAATGAGCCAGTGAGGTTCCCCATACATTGAGTCAATGAGGTTGCCCATGCACTGAGCTAGTGAGGTTGCCCATACTCTGAGCCAGTGAGGTTGCCCATACACTGAACCAGTGAGGTTGCCCATACACTGAGCTAGTGAGGTTGCCCATACACTTAGCCAGTGAGGTTGCCCATACACTGAGCCAGTGAGGTTGCCCGTACTCTGAGCCAATGAGGTTCCCCATACACTTAGCCAGTGAGGCTGCCCATACACTGAACCAGTGAGGTTGCCCATACACTGAGCCAGTGAGGTTGCCCATGCACAGAACCAGTGAGGATGCCCATACACTTAGCCAGTGAAGTTGCCCATACACAGAACCAGTGAGGCTGCCCATACACTGAGCCAGTGAGGTTGCCCATACTCTGTGACAATGAGGTTGCCCATACACAGAACCAGTGAGGTTGCCCATACACTGAGCCAGTGAGGTTGCCCATACTCTGAGACAATGAGATTGCCCATACACTGAGCCAGTGACGTTGCCCATACACTGAGCCAGTGAGGTTGCCCATACACATAGATGTGTCAGGAGGTGTGTCAGGTTTCTGGCAAAGGTGCTGAGGTTTGCACTTTCTACTTCTACTTCATTTTTTTGTTCATCCATATACCTGATCACCATGCTATAAAGTGAAGTTCTGTGGAGTAAAATATGTATAAAAAAACCAAAACAAAAAAGAAAATATAAATGTTCAAAATAAAGAATTCCTGGCATTGATTTTAGATCATGATTACACTGATGGGGTATAATGGGGTACCTTGTGTTCTGTAGGAGGACAGTGAGACGCGACTTGGTGTACAGGAGGCCCTCTCCATCCTGTCCTCTGCCTTTAGGAACATGGACAACACCAATAAGATGCTCATGGAAGCTCTTATTATACAAAACTTTGAAAAGGTGATTGCGATTTGTGAGCAGTGCTCAGTTTGATTGCTGTGGTTTATTATGTGTTTATGGTGCCTTCAGTTTAAGCATGTTCTCACCATGACCTGGCTGCAGTATTGAGAAATGGCATTCAGCAATAATCGTTCAGTTTATTCTCAATTCAATTCTTTCATTCTAGTATATGTAGATCAGTTTTTTCATTTTTCATGATGAGCTGCTTGGGGCCTACCAAGTTTGTCCTGAACAAGGAGAAATAGCTTGGCTTCTCAGCCGTGTAGACCACTTTTCTCTCCATTTTTTTCAGGAGTATGAGTGTTCATTTGTATAATGTATTTCTAGCCACTTAAGGATGATGGATTTACAGATGTATGTGTATCTAAGCAACATTTATTTGTCTAAGCTATGGAAAAAATAGGCATCTTGGCTAATGGGAAAGACTATGCCTTATGGTTTTGTGCTTTGACTCCTGCATAGACATCTACTGATTTTCTGAGAGGTGTAAAATCTGTTGATTTTTTTTAAGTATATGTTTTTATTTAATTTTTGACTTTGAGAAAAAAGTTTTTATTTCTGGGAGAAATAACAAGAATACTACATGTAGTAGTTTATAAGTGACATGTACATGTTAGAAGCAGTTTTGAAGTACAGTGAGTATACTAGATGCTTAGCAGACTGACAATTCCATTATATAACATACATGTACGTCTTTCTTTCACAGGAGAGTTACATATCATGTCCTATGTATTAGTTTTCTGCTTTCAAAGTATGATTTAATGACAGAAGCTAACATGTATTTTGGTGGTTTGTGTCCCCACCTCCAGGATGAGCCTCAGGCACGGATCATGGCGGTCAAATACTCCCAGATGGTGTTCCCCCCAGACCATGTGTCTTCACGCTACCTCCTGCTTCTGGCCTGTGGGGACGTGTGAGTACATGAGGCACCTGTTGAGATGGTTGCTGTGTCAGAATATATCAGGAGACTAACCTTCAGAGTACGATCATGTACAACTTCTGGGTTTATTGTTGAATACTCCATTTCACGTAAAGGTTTAGTTTTCTTCAGGTAACCCACTTTGCTGGATTCTGATTGATTCATCCGCCTGTAATATTAGGTCATGTAAGAGTTTTTTTTGTGAAGTGTGATTTTCTTATCAGAAAAACTTGACTTTTGGCATCAAAAGTATCTTTTAAGACCTTTATGTGCTTCTGAAAGTGCATTTTAACACAACCAACGTACCCGAGGGGTACTAGAGATACTATTCAGTTGTAAAATACAACCAATCAAAAACCATGAGAATATCCCTATACATGTAACTCATTCCTGAGGCTTGGCGTTATCTGTCGTCAAAAATCAGTTTGGAATATGAGATTTTGTTGCTCATATTGCAGTAAAGAGGAGATATACTCAGAGGCTGTGAAGGCATTGAGGTCATTACCCAAAGATGATGAGCATGAGAAGCCAGAGGTCACTCACGAGTCGGCTCAGCTGCCAAAGTTTGAGAACATGGTCACCTACATCACTGGCAAGGTAAGTCATTATACTGTCATAACCAGACTGAAGCATGAAACCTGCCAGACGAACAAATCTACCACTTCCAGTGGAGTGACCATGGCACTTGTCGAATGATCTTCTACATTGATCACATGTCTACCATGTCCACTAATCAGTTCCTTCATTCTGAACCTGTAGCAAAAGAAGGCTTATGGGTGAGTGTTAGTGTGCGTTTACTTTTTAAAAGATTAGTCATGTTTTTCCTGTTCAGAAAGTTCCATTTTCCAACAATATTCCAGTGCGGATATGATATTCCTCCCTAGTTTTCTTCATGTAGTTGTATTTTGTTTGTACAATTAAAAAAGAAAACAAAACAAGGCTTTTTCCTGAACAAGAACATTCATATGATGTATGTAGATAAGAAATCACCTGTGTTTTACCAGTCAGAAAGATAAGTGGTAATGGTGTTTTTTGTTTATTCACTCCAGGCTAAGGAAAGACTGTCCAGCAATCAGACATATGCCATTGGTACACATGTGCTACCATTCAACCCGGTCACCTATGGAGAGGTAAGCTAATTCAGGTCCTCCAGTCATGAAGTAAACAAATGTCATCATTGGGTGTCAATTTGGTATCACTAGGACAAACAAAGTGTGGGTTCAATACTGGAATTAGTCTGGGAATGGACAGATTCCATCGCTTTTACTGTTCATGAGGCTGTTGGTGACTGTCAATGATGGTGGTGTTGGCATTTATGCAATCTAACTTGTACTGAGGACCGGTCTCTCTTCCACCGATATTGTGTACATAAAAGCTCAGTGGCTTGGCTTGGACAATTTGTTCCTTCCACCAATGAAACTGACTGTCAGCGCATAAGGGGAGTATTCTTAAGTATGGTGTCAAAGAATGAAATAAACAAACAAACAGTTTGTCAGTGCAAAACATTTTTTGAACTTTATTTAGTGTCTGAACAAACCTCATGGGTTTTCATTGATGGGCCAGAGCTCTCTAATTATCGAGATAAATCAAGTTTGTTGGGCCAAAGTACTCAAAACAGGAAACAGCAGTACTACAGTTCACAAAGCAGAGGGGTTAGGCGGTTAAAATTTCATGAAATTATAGATTTTCTGTATATGTGGTGATTGCGTTGTAGATGCTGATGTACCTTAGGATGTGTCTCGCAAATGATGCAGGAGTGAAACCCAACCTGGAGTCCCTGAATTCCATGCAAGCTGACTCTCCCATCATAGCTAAACACATTCTGAGTCTGCTGAAAGTTGATCCAAGTCCCACAGGGCCTGTGCAGCAATACATACATCTGATCATACAGCTGCTGAGGGCCATTGGAGGTGAGTTTATATCTAAACACATTCTGACTCTGCTGAAAGTTGATCCAAGTTCCACCTGGCCTGTTCAGCAATACATACATCTGATCACACAGCTGCTGAGGGCCATTGGAGGTGAGTTTATATCTAAACACATTCTGAATCTCTAAACACATTCTGAGTCTGCTGAAAGTTGATCCAAGTCCCACAGGGCCCGTGCAGCAATACATGCATCTGGTCATACGGCTGCTGAGGGCCATTGGAGTTGAGTTGATATCTTAACACATTCTGAGTCTGCTGAAAGTTGATCCAAGTTCCACCTGGCCTGTTCAGCAATACATACATCTGATCACACAGCTACTGAGGGCCATTGGAGGTGAGTTTATATCTAAACACATTCTGACTCTGCTGAAAGTTGATCCAAGTTCCACCTGGCCCGTTCAGCAATACATACATCTGATCACACAGCTGCTGAGGGCCATTGGAGGTGAGTTTATGTCTAAACACATTCTGAATCTCTAAACACATTCCGAGTCTGCTGAAAGTTGATCCAAGTCCCACAGGGCCCGTGCAGCAATACATGCATCTGGTCATACGGCTGCTGAGGGCCATTGGAGGTGAGTTGATATCTAAACACATTCTGAGTCTGCTGGAAGTTGATCCAAGTTCCACCTGGCCTGTTCAGCAATACATACATCTGATCACACAGCTGCTGAGGGCCATTGGAGGTGAGTTTATATCTAAACACATTCTGAGTCTGTTGAAATTTGATCCAAGTTTTACCTGGCCCGTTCAGCAATACATACATCTGATCACACAGCTGCTGAGAACCATTGGAGGTGAGTTTATATCTAAGCACATTCTGGGTCTGTTGAAAGCTGACTTAAGCCTTGAAGGATCCACCCACATGTACATATAGCACTATATCAGCGTGATCAAACACCCCATGAGGACCGTTGGAGTTTATATCTAAACACAATGTGAGTTTGCTATTTGAAGTATTGAGTTTGGCAGATTCCAAGTTTGTTTAAAAGTAGACATGAGTCTATCCCTCATCATCTGATCGCTGGTTTAAGCTGACATGTCATGTAGGTGTGCCTGAAGTGGCTTACATCCACAGTGTATGGTTGTCCATACAGATAGAATGTATTGAATTGGTAATTCAGGTTTAGTTGTCTACAACTCTTTGTACCTTTGACCTTGACATTATAGGTCCTCCAGCCATGTTCTGTCTGGTAGAAGTGTTTGCTGCAGCTCGCGGTCATTTAGCTTCTCAGTTTAGGGAACATCTGGATTGGATCAAGGTATGGCAATGAACAAAACATTTTGTGCAAATATAGTGGTATTCCATAAATGCAGTTTACAATGAGGGTTTTTAAATAAGGCTTTGCAAGGAAGGAAAATAATATCCATGAATACAGACAAATTACTCCATGCTGTGGTCTTAAATGCTTAATGCAAGAATATCTTAAAACAGGGACCATCCCTGATAGCTTAGTTGGTAGAGCGTCCGCTTGGGGGGCGAGGAAGTTGTAACTTCCTCACGTGGCATTCAGCATTAAGGGTATTGTGCCACAACTGGTTGACCCATATCAGTATAATGGCTCGGGTGGGGCAGCTTACTTGCCTTTGGTACATCATCTCAGTGAAGCAGCACTAGATAAAAGAGCGGTGGAAATCCATCATGCAAGGAAGCATATTACATGCCTTCGTCATCATATGACGAAAAATTGCTAATTATGACATTAAACCACAAGCACTCGCTTGCTCTTAAAGCAAGGTGAAAGAGTAAAAACATATAATATAGCTCCATTTTGTGATCTTGATGACAAAAATTTTTTTGAGTTCTTAAAAATTATGATAGTATAAGGGTATGAGTATGCCAGAGGGTCAGGCGAAAAAAGATGCACAGAAATGTTCAGAAGATTTCCTATTTATCTGCCGTCATTTTGGAGCAGGCTGCAGATTTTAGCATATTCAGCACTTTTCTGGTGAGGCTGCGTTTTAGCGTCCAGCTGCCGGTGCTTTGGCTGTTAACTCAGTTTCAAGCGAATGTTCCTCCACCCACAGACTTGACAGGCCTGGCCTCTTTTATGTAAATGAAAAATTCTTTCATGAAGCATTAAACATTAGGTTAATATTTATACTATGTCTCGATAATTAGTATCTAGAGAGCTAAGTGTAATCATGAAGTAAAGAATGCATTGTGGATATGTGTCTGCATATTTAGGCCAATCTCACAATCTACATGTGGTTGTAGGTAAGCTGCACAGTTAACTCAGAAGAGCTCAACAGCTTAACTGATGATGGCAAAATAAAGTACTGAAATACTGAGTAAGGGTGAGTCTTTGGTTTTTCAGAGTTACACTATGAGTGTATTATGTTAAGTTGCACATTTTCTGTTGTTTCAGGCCTTCATCTTCAACAGTAAGGAGGATATGAGAAACTACGCCGCCCAGCTGTACGCCATTGCGATATGTTACACCAGGTCTCAGTGCGAGGTTCAGGGCATTATAGAGAAATTCATCAGTAATCTGTCAGGAAAGGTGAGTCATGTTATACTAGGTGTGTTTCAGAAGTCAGGGCATTATAGAAAAGTCTAGCAGTTATCTGTCAGGAAAGGTGAGTCATGTTATACCAGGTGTGTTTCAGAAGTTTGGGCATTATAGAGATGTCCATCAGTAATCTTTCAGGAAAGGTGAGTCATGTTATACGAGGTGTGTTTCAGAAGTCAGGGCATTATAGAGAAGTTCATCAGTAATCTGTCAAGAAAGGTGAGTCATGTTATACGAGGTGTGTTTCAAAAGTCAGGGCATTATAGAGAAGTCCATCAGTAATCTGTCAGGAAAGGTCAGTGATGTTGTACCAGGTGTGTTTCAGAAATTAGGGGATTATAGAGAAGTTCATCAGTAATCTGTCAGGAAAGGTCAGTCATGTTATATTAGGTGTGTTTCAGAACTTAGGGGATTATAGAGAAGTTCATCAGTAATCTGTCAGGAAAGGTCAGTCATGTTATACCAGGTGTGTTTCATAAGTTAGGGGATTATAGAGATGTCCATCAGTAATCTGTCAGGAAATTTGAGTCATGTTATACTAGGCGTGTTTCAGAAGTCAGGGCATTATAGAGAAGTCCATCAGTAATCTGTCAGGAAAGGTCAGTGATATTGTACCAGGTGTGTTTCAGACATTAGGGGATTATAGAGAAGTTCATCAGTAATCTGTCAGGAAAGGTCAGTCATGTTATACCAGGTGTGTTTCATAAGTTAGGGGATTATAGAGATGTCCATCAGTAATCTGTCAGGAAAGGTGAGTCATGTTATACTAGTCTTTATTAGAAGTTCAGGTCATTTGTAGAAGTTCACTAAAGATCAGCAATATGACGTGTCAGATGTCATGATGTGATGAGTTTGTCAGTATCTTGTCAGAGGTCAGTGGTTTTGTACAATCTGGCTTCCCCCATACATGAAATCTATATACCACCATAAAGTTTAAAATTCTTGACTATGTTGTTATAAACAACTGTCAAATAAATGAATAAAAACTGTTTGGTGTTTCTTGTTTTCCACAGAGTTTTGAGGTTCAGCATGGCTCAATGTTGGCTATTGGCTACTTGGTGGCCCAGCAAATGAGGAAGGCATCTGAGCCAATGGTGATTGAGGATGTAGAATCTGATGAAAGCAACAAACAGTACAGAGAATGTGTCATCACTGCACTGAAGAAAATTGGTGAGAATAGTCGTAAAGTTGTTAGAGACCCAGCAGACCTGTAAAGAAAGTGGTGGGAGGATGGGGTAGGTTTTTGTTTTGTTCTTTTGGTCAGATTGCTGGCTTAATACATAAAAAAAAAAAAAAAATTCTAGTATCCATCATTTAATCGTATGGTGTCTGGCATATGCAAGTATTTAAAATATTGATGAGGTTAGCATTAAACCAGTCAGTTATTTTCCACTTCAGTGGCATTTCTGAAGGACAGAGATGAGCAGTTACTGTTAGGGGCCTGCACAACACTGGGGGAGATCGGGCGAAGTGGCGCTCTGCCACTGCCCCCTGGTGATGAGAACCAAGACACTGGAAACATATCCAAGATGTCTGTTGTCAAAGACCTTCTAGCTGTCAAGGTAAGTATCAATAGTCTTGCCTATAGACTGCCGTCCTGGAACAGATATTTTTGAGTGCACTTCAATCATTCTCTGGTGGCTTTCCTGAAATGTTGATACCCCGTTAGTTCTATTCTACATGTGTAGTTTTACAAGTCACACCATTGTATCACCATTGTGGTTACCAAGAAAATGCCTCGCCAAAGTGAAAAGACTGTAATACAGCTTCAGCTTACACCACTTCTGGAGTGATCAGCTCACACTCCAAATCACCAGTGGGTAGTTAAATATTTATTTATTTATTTGATTGGTGTTCTCAAGAATATTTCACTTACACAATGGTGGCCAGCATTATGGTGGGAGGAAACTGGGCAGATCCCTGAGGAAACCCACGACCATCCGCTGGTTGCTGCCAGAACGGGTAGTTAAATAAACAATTGCAATGCCCCCTCAGAACAAGGGCTCCAGATATCATCTTGGGTTTAGGAATTTCTTGCTCTCATTTCTATCGAGTGCTTGTTGGGAAATGTAAATTCACTAAAGTGAAATTTAAAGCTTAATGTAGAACTCTGTTAATGGTTGATTCACTGGTCGCAAACTGTTAACAAATATTTTCTTTCACTGAATTCATTTGTAAAAGAAAAATTTTGAGGTTTTTTGGAACATTTCAATCAATGAAATCAGGATATGTCCTGATCAGTTTGTTAGATCAGTTGAATGAACTGATACAAATTTGCATTGATATTGTTATTGTGTTAGAACAAGGAGCGTGCCGCCATGTGTCTGGGTTACCTGTGTGTGGGAGAGGCGGACTTCCCTCATCATCGTTACATTATCCAGCAGCTCACAGAATCTGTACAGGTATGTTGACATCAATCCCAGATATACATGTACAATTTCACAAAACTGTTAACATGTCAACTAAGCATAACAGACATGGAAACCTCCTGGCAGTTTACTGTATGCATTTGTAAATCATCATGTTGCGCTTTTTCTCTGTCTTACATTGAGCTGCATTTTAATTTATTTCAGTCCAAACAGGTGGAGTTACATTTTGGTATAGGAGAGGCTCTTGTCTATTGTGCCCAGGGCTCCGCCTCTCCTGTGGCCAGGAACATGTGGTTACAGACAGAGCTAGATTATCAGGTATGTAACACTTTGGTATAGGAGAGGCTGTTGTCTACTGTCCCCAGGGCTCCGCCTCTCCTGTGGCCAGGAACATGTGGTTACAGATAGAGTTAGGCTATCAGGTATGTTACACTTTGGTATAGGAGAGGCTCTTGTCTACTGTTCTTAAGCCTCCACCTTCTCTGTAGCCAGGAAGTGTTTGTGACGAGGGACACAGAGTGGTATCTCAAGCTGGTCTGTTGTTGACCTACATGTAATATGTACTATCTGGTGAGTTGTAGAGCATTTGACCAGGACTGGGGACCTGGAGTGGTGTCTTAAACTGGTCTGTTGTTGACTTGTCATGTACTGTCGGGTGTGTTGTATAGTATTGTGACCGGGACTGGGGACCTGGAGTGGTGTCTTAAGCTGGTCTGTTGTTGACTTGTCATGTACTGTGTGGTGTGTTGTAGAGTTTTGTGACCAGGACTGGGGACCTGGAGTGGTGTCTGAAGCTGGTCTGTTGTTGACTTGTCATGTACTGTGTGGTGTGTTGTAGAGTATTGTGACCAGGACTGGGGACCTGGAGTGGTGTCTTAAACTGGTCTGTTGCATTGACTTGTCATGTACTGTGTGGTGTGTTGTAGAGTTTTGTGACTGGGACTGGGGACCTGGAGTGATGTCTGAAGCTGGTCTGTTGTTGACTTGTCATGTACTGTGTGGTGTGTTGTAGAGTATTATGACCGTGACTGGGGACCTGGAGTGGTGTCTGAAGCTGGTCTGTTGTTGATTTGTCATGTACTGTGTGATGTGTTGTAGAGTTTTGTGACCGGAACTGGGGACCTGGAGTGGTGTCTCAAACTTGTCTGTTGTTGACTTGTCATGTACTGTGTGGTGTGTTGTAGAGTATTGTGACCGGGACTGGGGACCTGGAGTGGTATCTCCAGGTGTTCTGTTGTTGACTTGTCATGTGCTTTCTGTTGTGTTGTAGAGTATTGTGACCGGAACAGGTGACCTGGAGTGGTATCTCAAGCTGGTCTGTTGCTGACTTGTCGTGTGCTTTCTGTTGTGTTGTAGAGTATTGTGACCGGAACAGGTGACCTGGAGTGGTATCTCAAGCTGGTCTGTTGCTGACTTGTCGTGTGCTTTCTGTTGTGTTGTAGAGTATTGTGACCGGAACAGGTGACCTGGAGTGGTATCTCAAGCTGGTCTGTTGCTGACTTGTCATGTGCTTTCTGTTGTGTTGTAGAGTATTGTGACCGGAACAGGTGACCTGGAGTGGTATCTCCAGCTGGTGCTAACAAAATATGTAGAGAACAAGAACCCATTCCTTAGACAGGTAAGTCTATAATTATAAATTTATACATGTATTCTTTTTTGTAATCTGAACATTAATCCTGTCTTTGTTTTAAAAATCTGCCACAAACATTTCCTGCTTTTGTCAAGATAGTCCTTGATTTTGTCTTTTTATCTTGACTGTTCCGGGGGACAGTCCATTATATTTGCTGTGACAGGCTCTGGTTTGTGTCAATAATTGGTTTCCTTGATCCTTAAATTTTTAGTATTAGTGGTACCTGGGTTCCGTACATGTATATCTTGCGAGTAGTTCCCCAAGCATTGGTCACAGAAAAGAAGAGATTTTGTCTTTCAAATTCTTCCCTTCTCTTCCAAATCCTTTCCTTCTCTTTCAAATTTTTTACTGTCTTTAAAATTCTTTTCTTCTTTTCCAAATTCTTTCCTTCTCTTACCAATTCTTTTTTTCTCATACAAATTCTTTCTGCTCTTCTTTTCACTTTCTCCAATGAACAGTATCCCGATTTTCTGTGATAATGGAATAAAATTCTTTCTGCCACCATTTTCTCACGTTCAAGGAACAGTTAATAATGCGAATCCCATGTGGATGGTGTTGCATGTCTGTTTTCACACAATTACTTGGATTCTCTCTTATCCAATAGGCATCCTGTATATGGCTGTTATTGCTGGTGAAGAAGTGTGGGTACAGCCCCACCCTACAAGCTGCTGTGGCAGACATACAGGGGGCCTTCATGAAACTCCTGTCAGAGAATGACGGTAAAATTCACATTTCTGCTCTGTATATCTGATTAGCTTGTAACTTTCTGAAAATGGAATCTCTAGCTCTCTTGAATTATATGCTGCATTTTAGCAGATCCTGGTTAGTGGTTCCAGAGAAGAAAATGTTTTTAGTTTCGTTTTTTAATCCAATATGGCTGCTAAGGCATGTGTCAAATTTGTGTTTTAGGTTTAGAATCAAACTGGCTTTGATCAACAGGCTGTAATCCTCATAAGTATATACTGAGTATCTTGAATTTTAGCCATTTCTTGTCTTATTTTCTATTGGAGTATGACCTCCAACCACATAATCTACAAAACTCTCCTGTTCTATTGCCATGTACATGTACCTTCAGTAAATTAAAATTTCGGATTCCTACCTTCATGACGATAGTAGAGTTATGAGAAGACAAGCAAAGCTGATGGAACCCCTTATATTTAAACATTAAATAAATAAAAATTTTTGTACAGATCTAACCCAGGATGTGGCATCAAAAGGGTTAGGGCTTGTGTATGAGAACTGTACGGAGGAGCAGAAGAAGGCTTTGGTACAGGAGCTGGTGGACACACTGACCACAGGGAAAAGGTGAGTTCTGAAACACCCTAGGTCAGCTGTGCTTTGGTACAGGAGCTGGTGGACACACTGACTACAGGGAAAAGGTGAGTTCTGAAACACTCTAGGTGAGCTGTGCTTTGCTACAGGAGCTGGTGGACACCCTGACCACAGGGAAAAGGTGAGTTCTGAAACACTCTAGGTGAGCTCTGCGTTGATATAGGAGCTGGTGGACACACTGACTGCAGGGAAAAGGTGAGCTCTGAAACACACTAGGTGAGCTCTGCGTTGATATAGGAGCTGGTGGACACACTGACTGCAGGGAAAAGGTGAGTTCTGAAACACACTAGGTGAGCTGTGCTTTGGTACAGGAGCTGGTGGACACACTGACCACAGGGAAAAGGTGAGTTCTGAAACACCCTAGGTGAGCTCTGCTATGGTACAGGAGCTGGTGGACACACTGACTACAGGGAAAAGGTGAGTTCTGAAACACTCTAGGTGAGCTGTGCTTTGGTACAGGAGCTGGTGGACACCCCGACCACAGGGAAAAGGTGAGTTCTGAAACACTCTAGGTGAGCTCTGCGTTGATATAGGAGCTGGTGGACACACTGACTGCAGGGAAAAGGTGAGCTCTGAAACACACTAGGTGAGCTCTGCGTTGATATAGGAGCTGGTGGACACACTGACTGCAGGGAAAAGGTGAGTTCTGAAACACACTAGGTGAGCTGTGCTTTGGTACAGGAGCTGGTGGACATACTGACTACAGGGAAAAGGTGAGCTCTGAAACACACTAGGTGAGCTGTGCTTTGGTACAGGAGCTGGTGGACACACTGACTACAGGGAAAAGGTGAGCTCTGAAACACACTAGGTGAGCTGTGTTTTGATACAGGAGCTGGTGGACACACTGACCAGAGGGAAAAGGTGAGTTCTGAAACACCCTAGGTGAGCTCTGCTATGGTACAGGAGCTGGTGGACACACTGACCACAGGGAAAAGGTGAGTTCTGAAACACACTAGGTCAGCTGTGCTTTGGTACAGGAGCTGGTGGACACACTGACCAGAGGGAAAAGGTGAGTTCTGAAACACTCTAGGTGAGCTGTGCTTTGGTACAGGAGCTGGTGGACACACTGACCACAGGGAAAAGGTGAGCTCTGAAACATACCAAATGAGTTATGCTTTGGTACAGGAACTAGTTGACAGGCTCAGAACAGGAAAATGGTGAGTTCCAAAACATACCAGATGAGTTATGCTTTGGTACAGGAACTAGTTGACAGGCTCACAACAGGAAACAGGTAAGTTTGAAACATACCAGGTGAGCTCTGCTTTGGCACAGTGAAGATGTGACTTCTGAAAGACAAGATTTGATTTAAAGTGCTTTAAAATGCTAAATATGAGATCGAAAAGGCTTATTGTGAGTTTTGAAATGCAAGAATCAATTTTTGAAATGCAAGAATCAATTTTTGAAATGCAAGATGTGAGTTTGTTTTGAAAATTTTTAACTTCATATATTTTAGTACTAAGTGTGTATAGAAAAACCATAAGAAAACAAAGGTACACTGCTTTATTTTATTTATTTATTAATTGGATTGATGTTTTACTCAAGAATATTTCACTTCTACAATGGCGGCCATGACCATTTGCAGGCTGCTGGCAGACCTACCATACGACCGGAAAGGAAGCTAGCATGAGCAGATCAGTGATTGGTTTCTAGTTAATAATGAAAGGTTCCCTAGATTTTTGTAAAGTAGTTCATAGCTTCTATTTTCTTTGTTGGTATGACATTCCAATGTTGGCTATATAACTGGGAGATTGTACATTGCCATGGAAATGCTTTGTTAAATAGCCACTTGGTGAAAGCCTTCATTAAATACATGAATGTGAAGATTATAAATGTGAATTTTGTGACCATGAAATAACTTTAACTGTGCATGTACTTTTTTAAATGAATGCAACAAATGTATCAATGTTTTGATTGGTGATGTTGATTCTAATCGACAGGCAGACTCAGAAGGTGGAAGGTGACACCCAAGTGTTTGACCAGGGGGCACTGGGCAAGACGCCAGAAGGGTAAGATAGATTCAGTGTGCACTACACATACATGTACATGTCTGATTGGTGGTCAGTTTGTAGAAATATCACCTTGTCTTACTGAAATCCTAAGTTCACCCACCCAACCGAAAACTGTCATTTCAGATGGTATTGATTATCATTTCTATCATAAGCATACACAGCTGTCTTTCTGCTCATGCCATGGAGTGTGGACCTTTGCTGATTCAATTGGCTAAATAGCCTTGATATTGTTTTACTTTCCTAACATACCTTTTGTGTTCCCACCGATAAAAATTTAATATTGTGTCATGAAATGCTGAATTTGATCAAAAGCTTGACTTGGTACACGTATAATCTTCTGAATCAGGAGTGGCCTGTCCACATATAAGGAGCTGTGTGCTATAGCCAATGACCTTAATCAGCCAGACCTCATCTACAAGTTTATGCATCTGGCCAATCACAATGCCATGTGGAACTCTCGTAAGGTGAGTGTTCTGTAGGGGTAACACGATGTTATAGCAGTTTGTTCCATGGCTCCATGACCTGATAGTTCTCCAAGATGATCAATTTTTTCACAAGCCTGAAGGTATACAAATGTGCCTAGGAGGCACATGCCGTCCTCACACCATAGGTATACAGATGTGCCTAAGTATCAGATGGCACACTCTTGTCCATCAATGTCTTCTCCTGCCGGTCAGTGTTTTTTCCTGTCCACCATTGTCTTCTCCTGTCTGTCAATGTCTTCTCCTGTCCGTCAATGTCTTCTCCTGTCTGTCAGTGTCTTCTTCTGTCTGCATGCTTCTCCTGTCCCCTGTCCGTCAATGTCTTTTCCTGTCCGCCAATGTCTTCTCCTGTCTGCCAATGTTTTTTCCTGTCCATCAATGTCTTCTCCTGTCCGCCAGTGTCTTCTCCTGTCCATCAATGTCTTCTCCAGGATGTCAATGTCTTCTCCAGTCGCTCAGTGTCTTCTCCTGTGTGCATGCCTTCTCCTGTCTGCCAATGTTTTCTCCTGCCTGTCATTGTCTTCTCCTGTCTGTCAATGTCTTCTTCTGTACGCCAATATCTGCTCCTGTATGTCATTGCCTTCTCCTGTCTCTCAGTGTCTTCTCCTGTCTGCATGTCTTCTCCTGTCTGCCAATGTTTTCTCCTGTCTGCCAATGTCTTCTCCTGTTCGTCAGTGTCATCTCCTGTCCGTCAATGTCTTCTTCTGTGCGTCAGTGTCTTCTCCTGTCCGTCAATGTCTCCTGTCCGTCAATGTCTCCTGTCCGTCAATGTCAGCTCGTGTCCGTCAGTGTCTTCTCCTGTTCGTTGTTGTCTTCTCCTGTCCGTCAATGTTTTCTCCTGTGTGTCAGTGTCTTCTCCTGTCTTTCAGTGTCTTCCTCTATTGGTCAGTCTTCTCCTGTCGGTCATTGTTTTCTCCTGTCCGTCAGTGCCTTCTCCTGTCCGTCAGTGTCTTCTCCTGTGCATCAATGCCTTCTCCTGTTCGTCAGTGTTTTCTCCTGTATGCCAATGTCTTCTCCTGTCCGCCAATGTCTTCTCCTGTCCGTCAATATCTTCTCCTGTCAGGCTATGTTTTCTCCTGTATGTCAATGTCTTCTCCTGTATGTCAATGCCTTCTCCTGTCTATTTATACAACTGCTAACATGATATGACTAAAAAGATCTGAAATGACCCATTTTATATGACATACATGTATCACTGGCAAGGGAATTGTGAGTACAGTTTGGATTGTACCACTTTATTATACACCTATAATACCTTAGGGGGGCTCAGTTGGTTAGCACACTAGCGCAGCATAATGATCCAGGAGCCTCTCACCAATGTGGTCAATGTGAGTTCAGGCTGGCTTCCTCTCCGGCAATACATGGGAAGGTCTGCCAGCAACCTGCTGATGGTCGTGGGTTTCACGGGGCTCTTTTTGTAATAAGAAATGAATTAAATTTCTTAAGTGGTCCTTTAAGATGACTGAATCAATCAGAATCAAGCAAAATGTGACACTTGAAAAGTACAAAGGTGGAGGTGAAATACGATACTTGTTGTACATGTATCTACTTTCCCATATTAAAGTGGAGACTTCTTGAGAAAATTACTGGCCCGGATAGCACAGTTGGTAGAGCGTCCGCTTCGGGACCGGTAGATCCAGGATCAATCCTTGGTCGAGTCACACCTAAGACTTTAAAAGAGGAAGTTGTAACTTCCTCGCTTGGCGTTCAGCATGAAGGGGATAGTGCAACGACTGGTTGACCCGTATCAGTATAATGGCTCGGGCGGGGCGGCTTACTTGCCTTCGGTAAGTCGTCTCAGTGATGCAGCACTAAATAAAAGAGCGGTGGAAATCCGTCCTGCAACAAGGAGGCACAATTACACGTGCATGCACCCTAATGATTCCTTCGTCGTCATATGACTGAAAAATTGTTGAGTACGACGTTAAACCCCAAGCACTCACTCACTCACTCTTGAGAAAATTGAAGCTGAGTATTTAACTGTATGTGTGATAACTTTTGGTCAGGGACTCTGAACATGCATGACATAGAGCCTGTTTTGATGTCTGTTGGTATCCCAATGTATGTATTGTAGGGAGCAGCATTCGGATTCAGCACAATCGCTGCTCAGGCAGGGGAACAACTCAGCCCTTACCTGCCCCAGATCGTACCTAAGCTGTACAGGTATCAGTTTGACCCTAACCCCAAGATCCAGACGGCCATGAGCAGCATCTGGCACGCCCTGGTCAAGGACAACAAGAAAACTGTGAGTCACACCTTCTCTCCACAAAGCTTCACTTATTCTGTAGTGATTTTGTTTTCCGTTGATGGTGTTTCTGTGTTACATGTGGGCAAAGCAAGGTTATCAGAGTGAACATGAATGATGTGACAAAGTCATTCAAAGCGCCATGCCAAACTGGTCCCAAAACTACTTTTAGTTAAGTTTTTAGAATTTTTTGGGGCTGCAAAAAAAAAAAAAATTAAAGTAGTATGAAATATCACTTTTGTTATAAGAATCAACTAACACACAAGCAAACTTCATGTTGCTGAAAACCGTGATGTTTACTGAGGAATCTTATTGTGAACAAGTCTGAAGCCTGTTATCTTGTGAAGAAGCCTGGGTAAAGGTGATAGGCACGTATTTTTATATATTCAGGATTTCATATCAAAACAAACTGCTTGTGAGTTATAGTTAAAACCTGCCTGGTTGCCAAGTTCTTTTGTTCCTGCATCTTTGTTACAGACCTGTTAAGATTGTCTCTTCTTTTCAAAATTTATGTTTGTTTTAAGGCATATTTAAATGCAATAGGTAGTCTTTAATGTAACAGTAGTTTAGGACAGGAGTAATGGAACTGTGGTGTTATGTAACTGTTACAGTTATCTCACGTTTTCAGTCGTAAGATAATACTGTTTTATCACCTGGTCTATCGTTGAGTTTTATCGTTGAGTTTTATCGTTGAGTTTTATCGTTGAGATCAGATCACTGTTATTTTCCTCAGGTGGATACATTCATCAAAGAGATTCTGAATGATCTGATAAAGAATCTGACAAGCAACCAGTGGAGAGTTCGGGAGTCCAGGTAAACAGACATTGTAGCCACCAGACCTTCTTTACCTGTCATGGGCTCTTACCTGATCAGGTGTCATGGGTTTTTATGTGCTGAGGTGTCATGGATTTTTACCTGCTAAGTTGGGATTTTTTTTAGAATTTGACCAATCTTTAGAAAGTAGAATGCTGTTTTGGCCTATAACTTGAACAATCGGTCAGTTGAAATTTAAAGGAAAAAGCTGAAGATAATATACTGTTCAATGTCTTCTAATGGCCTGTTTGCATGTATCAGATGGGACTGGACTAAAATTTGTTGTACCACTGAATGACATGTACATGTATTTAAAAGTGAACATACAGTCAGCCACTAAAGCTGAATTAATTAAGTAGTATTCCAGGAATGTTCTAAATAGATTTAAAAAATTCTACATTGCTTATCAACAAAACAAATAGCAAACAATCGTCAGTACCTAGCCACTCATTTGGTGACGCCATTTTGCCATTTTATGGAGATCTAGACTGAGGTCACAAAACCTAGGAGCTCTCCCGTACCATCAGTATTAACAATATGACAATGAGAAAATACAAACAAAAATACCTATACCCAACCAAAGAGTATCAGCTCTGTTCCGTGTTCTAAGTTGCTGCAGTATCCTGCCCAGCATGTACGCGTTTTGACATGGACAGCCGTTCTCAGTTCCCTGCTCATAAATGTGTGGTTCAAAATGCATCAGTTTAACAGTTAAACTAACTGCAATATCCAGTTTATTGCATTGATATCTGTCTGTCCACTATAAGATAGCACGCCGACAATTGAGAGCTAATAGTTTCTTGTTTATTGTTTCTCCACCAGTTGCTTAGCTGTGAATGATCTGCTCAGGGGGAGACAACTCGATGAAGTGGTGGACCAGTTACCAGAGCTGTGGGAGTCCTGTTTGAGGGTTAGGGATGATATCAAAGTATGTTTGTATGATACCTAGGCCTACTGCACATGGATGTTTAATATCCCATTGTCTAGAATAAGAAAGATTACATGCTGATTCAGAATCAGAACCCTGTTGATTACACTCTGTCTTATGAAATGATAATGTAATTGGAATGCAAGAGGTTTTATCGCCAACTTGACCATCTTATGTCAACCATTTTATTTCTTTCTCTATTTATTTATTTGATTGGTGATTATGGGCACTGAAGAATGTTTCAGTAAGGTGATAGTTGTCAGGTTTATGGTTTGAAGAAATCGACACCATGTCAAGGGCCTGACAAAATCAGAGTGCCCATTGATCAAGGGCCTGACAAAATCAGAGTGCCCATTGATCAAGGGCCTGACAAAATCAGAGTGCCCATTGATCAAGGGCATGACAAAATCAGAGTGCCCATTGATCAAGGGCTTGAAATCAAGCATCCACATATCACCACTTCATAATTATACCTGATGACAATGTATTTTGTACTTTCAGGAATCTGTTCGCCTGGCTGCTGATGCTGCCTGTAAGACTTTGAGTAGGGTAAGTATCCTGGCCCACGTGTACCTGTCAAGTGTGGCATGGGAAAGATTTATTTGTATCATGCCAAAAAGTAATCATTGAATCAAGACTTAATCATGAACCATGTCCTAGCAAATATTGTGATGTGTTTAGATTTGATTAAGGGAATAGCTGAAAAGCTGACCAGCCTAATATTTGTGTATAAAATGTAGTGTCATGGCAGGTGTTTTTATCATGATACCAACAAAATTATCTCAAAAACAGTTTTAAATCAATAGCAGTTAAGCAAACACCATCCTCCAGAACAGTAAGCATTAGCCCACACTTTGGTCAGTGTCTCACAAATCTCCTTTTGGGAGACACATTCAGTGTTTGTAGGATAATATTGAGGCTGGAGAAAAAGGACAGTTAGCTGCTAGCTTTTAGATGATTGACAAGCTGGAAGTACAATGTATGTACTGACAGGGGGGTCATCTGTGAAAGTTATGCTCTCCACATCCGTTCTTTATTTAGGCTTCAGTGCGGATTTGTGATGTGACAAATGGGAAGATTGGAGAGAAAGCTACCAGTCTTGTGTTGCCTTGTCTCTTGTCCAACAGCCTCAAAAGTCAAGTGGAAGAAGTACGAGCTATTGGGTAAGGCTGAATCAGTGTGACAGAAGTAAGTGAGCTACCTGCAGTGGTATTGAACTTTAGGCCCTTACATTGTATTTCTATTGTTTTAAAATGGATAGTTGTATTTGATTTGTCCTCTTGGATTTTGCTGCTGTAATACAATATTATATGGTCTACTGTAATTCTTCAACCTTTTTACATGTTTGTAAGGGGTGTATTCAAGCATATTCTGAAGGCCTTATTCTGTGTAGACTCGTAAAATTAGACTTTTTGTAAAGCCATGAAATTAGTGATCAGTGTGGGTTTGTCTCCAAAGTCAAATGAAACTGGTGCATAAATTGCACTCTTGTGCATGTGAAAAGATTGAGGAATTAGAGTAATCAGTATTGAAGCATGACATGTATGTAAGTGTTAAGTGTTATAGGCATATTGGTGAGTTGTACTATACATGTAGCATGGCCTGACTGTGGGGGGCTTCTGTAAGTGTTAGGTGTTACATGTTGATCAGGTATTCAACGCTGTGATCAAGTACAAATTGCAAAAATGCCTGAACTTAGTGTAGAAATACTCGATTGTGTAAGTGTTGAAATGCCTGTAGATCAGATGTTTCAATGTTCTGACCAGGTATTTTAGTACTAAACAAGTAGGTACTATTTTCAACAATACAGTCATGTTGTCATTTTATAATACATGTAGTGTATTTTTCCTATTTTTTTTCAGTTTGAGCACAATACTGAAGATCAGCAAAAATGCCGGAGTGTTGTTAAAGCCTCATATCCCAGTGTTAGTGGTGGCCTTATTAGAGGCAGTTAGTGGGTTGGAGCCACAGGCGATGAACTACCTGAGTCTACACGCTAACAGTAGTCAGGTGACACAGGACAAGGTAATAACAGATTGACCCACAGGTGATGAACTACCTGAGTCTACACGCTAACAGTAGTCAGGTGACACAGGACAAGGTAATAACAGACTGACACACAGGTGATGAACTACCTGAGTCTACACGCTAACAGTAGTCAGGTGACACAGGACAAGGTAATAACAGACTGACACACAGATGATGAACTACCTGAGTGTACAGGCTAACAGTAGTCAGGTGACACAGGACAAGGTAATAACAGACTGACACACAGGTGATGAACTACCTGAGTCTACACGCTAACAGTAGTCAGGTGACACAGGACAAGGTAATAACAGACTGACACACAGGTGATAAACTACCTGAGTCTACACGCTAACAGTAGTCAGGTGACACAGGACAAGGTAATAACAGACTGACCCACAGATGATGAACTACCTGAGTCTACACGCTAACAGTAGTCAGGTGACACAGGACAAGGTAATAACAGACTAACACACCGGTGATGAACTACCTGAGTCTACACGCTAACAGTAGTCAGGTGACACAGGACAAGGTAATAACAGACTGACACACAGGTGATGAACTACCTGAGTCTACACGCTAACAGTAGTCAGGTGACACAGGACAAGGTAATAACAGACTGACACACAGGTGATAAACTACCTGAGTCTACACGCTAACAGTAGTCAGGTGACACAGGACAAGGTAATAACAGACTGACCCACAGATGATGAACTACCTGAGTCTACACGCTAACAGTAGTCAGGTGACACAGGACAAGGTAATAACAGACTAACACACCGGTGATGAACTACCTGAGTCTACACGCTAACAGTAGTCAGGTGACACAGGACAAGGTAATAACAGACTGACACACAGGTGATGAACTACCTGAGTCTACACGCTAACAGTAGTCAGGTGACACAGGACAAGGTAATAACAGACTGACACACAGGTGATAAACTACCTGAGTCTACACGCTAACAGTAGTCAGGTGACACAGGACAAGGTAATAACAGACTGACCCACAGATGATGAACTACCTGAGTCTACACGCTAACAGTAGTCAGGTGACACAGGACAAGGTAATAACAGACTGACACACAGGTGATGAACTACCTGGGTCCACATGCTAACAGTAGTCAGGTGACTCAGGACAATATAATAACAGACTGACATGCAGGTGATGAACTACCTGAGTCTACATGCTAACAGTAGTAAGGTGACACAGGACAAGGTAATAACAGACTGGCATGTAGGTGATGAACTACCTGAGTGTACATGCTAACAGTAGTGAGGTGACACAGGACAAGGTAATAACAGACTGACACACAGGTGATGAACTACCTGAGTGTACATGCTAACAGTGGTCAGGTGATACAGGATAATATAATAACAGACTGACACACAGGTGATGAACTACCTGAGTCCACATGCTAACAGTAGTCAGGTGACACAGGACAAGGTAATAACAGACTGACACACAGGTGATGAACTACCTGAGTGTACATGCTAACAGTAGTCAGGTGACACAGGATAATATAATAACAGACTGACATGCAGGTGATGAACTATCTGAGTGTACATGCTAACTGTAGTCATGAAAAAAGATGAACTATCTTTGTTGTAATATCGGTGAACACATTGTCTTGTCTGAAGTTTGAAGTTTTTGCAGCTGTGAACAGTTTGTCTACAAAATAAATTATCTGTTATATTCTGGTATAAAGTTTAAAATTTTGACAACAGCTGTCCCAAACTAAGAAACTTGTTTTTTCTTAATTACGAATTGTCTTTTTGAAGTTTATCAAATGGTTATCAGGAGATTTTTTTGAGTTTTTGTTGCTTTTTTGTCACCAGATTGATACTGTGCGTATAGCAGCTTCAAAGATGTCGCCTATGATGGAGACTGTCAACTTGGTATGGAGTGCCAACTTCGGTTTTATCACTTTCCTTTTGTAATGATAAATAGTCGCTGTGAGTTCAAGTCCAGCTCATGCTGGCTTCCTCTCAGGCCATATGTGGGAAGGTCTGCCAGCAGCCTGCGGTTGGTCGTGGGTTTCCCCCGGGCTCTGCTCGGTTTCCTCTCACCATAATGCTGGTCGCCGTCACATAGGTGAAATATTCTTGAGTACAGCATAAAACAAATAAATAAATAAATAGTTATAAACACATTGACTGATGTCAAAAGCTTATGACTAGTATTGCTGGACTGTAAAGCACATTAGCCCTTGGTCAGAGTGGTCAGTGGTGTAGTTTAATGATCTGTAGATTGACATCTTGTAAGTTGTCAGTGGTGAAGTTCTGGCCATATTTGAGTGATGTTAAAATTTAAAACATTGTCACAATGCTTAGTTGTTGGTACTGGGAGGTGAAATTTTGATATATTGCTTTTTAAGATAACATTTTTTAATGTCTAGAGTTTAAATATAGGTTCTGAAATCATACTTCTCAACCTCAACCCATAATCCTGACTCTCATATATACAAAATACTAATGTAAGTATAAAAAAAATATTTTTGAGTCACTGATTCATTTGAACATCTTAGTATTCTGTGGTAGATATATCTATGGGTATACATGTGAATATATATGTTTTTGCCGATTTGTATGATGTTCTTTGTTTCTGTGGCAATATACTTTGGTGAATTTACATAGCTAGTTTGCTAGTTTGCTAGACATTTTTCAGACGTTGTGATCTCTACTACCTTATCTGCAGAGGTCAGTGAAAGGCTGTGTCTTTGTCAAAGAACAGAGAATTAGTGAAGTTATTCGACTTCAAATGTCTGTGTTTGTGGTATTCAGTGTGTACAGTACGTGGATGAGACCGTGCTGAAGGAGCTTGTCCCCAGGCTGACTGACCTGATACGTGGCGGGATTGGCGTAGGAACCAAGGTGAGATAAAATATTTGTACTGTAACCAAGGTGAGATACATTACTAGCATAGGAACCAAGGTGAGATACATGGCTGATGTAGGAACCAAACGGAGATGCATTACTGGTGTAGAAACCAAGGTGAGATACATTACTGTTGTAGGAACCAAGATGAGATACATGACTGGCATAGGGACCAAGGTGAGATACATTTCTGGTGTAGAAACCAAGATGAGATACATGGATGGTGTAGGAACCAAGGTGAGATACATGACTGGCACAGGGACCACGGTGAGATACATGATGGGTGAAGGAACCAAGGTGAGACACATGACTGGCATAGGGACCAAGGTGAGATGCATGGATGATGTAGAAACCAAGGTGAGATACATGACTGACACAGGGACCAAGGTGAGATACATGGCTGGCATAGTGACCAAGGTGAGATACATGGATGGTGTAGGAACCAAGGTGAGATACATGGCTGGCATAGGGACCAAGGTGAGATACATGGATGGTGTAGAAACCAAGGTGAGATATATGACTGGCATATGGACCAAGATGAGATACATGGCTGTCATAGGAACCAAGGTGAGATACATGGATGGCATAGGGACCAAGGTGAGATACATGACTGGCATAGGGACCAAGGTGAGATACATGGGTGGTGTACTAACCAAGGTGAGGTACATGACTGGCATAGGGACTAAGGTGAGATACATGGATGGTGTAGGAACCAAAGTGAGGTACATGACTGGCATAGGGACCAAGGTGAGATACATGACTGGCATAGGGACCAAGGTGAGATACATGGATGGTGTAGGAACCAAGGTGAGATACATGACTGGCATAGGGACCAATGTGAGATACATGGATGGTGTAGGAACCAAGGTGAGATACATGACTGGCATAGGGACTAAGGTGAGATACATGGATGGTGTAGGAACCAAAGTGAGGTACATGACTGGCATAGGGACCAAGGTGAGATACATGACTGGCATAGTGGCCAAGGTGAGATACATGGATGGTGTAGGAACCAAGGTGAGATACATGACTGGCATAGGGACCAAGGTGAGATACATGGATGGTGTAGGAACCAAGGTGAGGTACATGACTGGCATGGGGACCAAGATGAGATACATGGATGGTGTAGGAGCCAAGGTGAGGTACATGGCTGGCATAGGGACCAAGGTGAGATACGTGATTGAAATAGGAACCAAGGTGAAAATGCTGTACAGGTGTAGGAATCTATGGCATTCACTTTAGTGATCAGGCTTTTGGACGTAAGTTCTGCCGATTGACCTCATTTGAGCAATTATTTTTTTAATACTTAGCAGGGCAACCACTTGAATAATCATTCAGATATGGAATTCAAATATACGTAAAGCAAAATTACACGTGCTGTTTTTTTTCAGGCCGGATGTTCCAGCTTTATTATTTCCCTGGTTCACCATTGTCCTCAGGATCTGGCCCCTTTTACGGGTAAGGTTTTAGTTTCAACTCATGTTAATAATATTGTAATGCCTATTTGTGTCTTAAAATAGAATTATAGAAATTCCAGGGCAGGTGTTAAGATTTGGGAAAGAAAAATCTGTGAACTATATCATTGTGGACAGAACAGCACCTACAATGCACTACTTTTACACGTACTTTCACTTGCAGGTAAACTCATGGGGTCCTTGTTGAATGGCCTCCATGACAGAAACAGTGCCATACGCAAATGTTTTGCTTCAGCCTTAGGCCACCTTGCTAAGGTATGTCTATGTCTACAGACTTTGGGTTTTTTTTCATCTTTTGGTGTGTTATTTATAGATACATTCTATGCATGACTAGATAATCCTTGTTAAGGCATGTGTACATCTATTAGACTTGTACAAGCCAACTTTGGTGTTGTGATTTATTCATCTTGTGGTGTGTTAGTTATAGATACATTCTATGCATGACTAGATAATCCTTGGTAAGGCATGTGTACATCTATTAGACTTGTACAAGCCAACTTTGGTTTTGTGGTTTGTTCATCTTGTGGTTTGTTAGTTACATTCTATGCATGACTAGATAATCCTTGGTAAGGCATGTGTACATCTAATAGACTTGTACAAGCCAACTTTGGTTTTGTGGTTTGTTCTTCTTGTGGTGTGTTAGTTATAGATACATTCTATGCATGACTAGATAATCCTTGGTAAGGCATGTGTACATCTATTAGACTTGTACAAGCCAACTTTGGTTTTGTGGTTTGTTCATCTTGTGGTGTGTTAGTTACATTCTATGCATGACTAGATCATCCTTGGTAAGGCATGTGTACATCTATTAGACTTGTACAAGCCAGCTTTGGTTTTGTGGTTTGTTCATCTTGTGGTGTGTTAGTTATAGATACATTCTATGCATGACTAGATCATCCTTGGTAAGGCATGTGTACATCTATTAGACTTGTACAAGCCAACTTTGGTTTTGTGGTTTGTTCATCTTGTGGTGTGTTAGTTACATTCTATGCATGACTAGATAATCCTTGGTAAGGCATGTGTACATCTATTAGACTTGTACAAGCCAACTTTGGTTTTGTGGTTTGTTCATCTTGTGGTGTGTTAGTTACATTCTATGCATGACTAGATAATCCTTGGTAAGGCATGTGTACATCTAATAGACTTGCACAAGCCAACTTTGGTTTTGTGGTTTGTTCATCTTGTGGTGTGTTAGTTATAGATACATTCTATGCATGACTAGATAATCCTTGGTAAGGCATGTGTACATCTATTAGACTTGTACAAGCCAACTTTGGTTTTGTGGTTTGTTCATCTTGTGGTGTGTTAGTTATAGATACACTCTATGCATAACTAGATCATCCTTGGTAAGGCATGTGTACATCTATTAGACTTGTACAAGCCAACGTTGGTTTTGTGGTTTGTTCATCTTGTGGTGTGTTAGTTACATTCTATGCATGACTAGATCATCCTTGGTAAGGCATGTGTACATCTAATAGACTTGCACAAGCCAACTTTGGTTTTGGGGTTTTGTCAAGTGTATGTTCTTTAAACTTTTCATTACTGAACAGGAAGTCTTGTGTACATACACTGCTCTTAGAAAAAAATCTGTTTTTTATTTTTTTACTTTTGTGTACAGGTGTACATCATCTTATATCGGCATCGGCAGATGTTAAACAAAATGTTAGGGGTGTTAGCTTAAAAAGTACTGCATATATTGAGGTCAGATTTTTCACACGTGTAAAGGACAAAAACACGAGGGGAACATTCCATCACTGATTCGCTGCGGGCATATTAAATATTGTACCATAAATTACAATATTCATAACTTATATGCTGACTCGCTGATGCTCTGTGTGCATACTAATTACCATAAATTACCAAATTCATGACTTCAGTATTGAGCTGAAGTGTTGCTATCGTGTGTCTCCTACAGGTGAGCTCCTAACCACATCTATCTTTTTTCTAGGCTGTCAGACCAAACTATCAGGTATTACACATTATCTTGGATATCAGTGTATTTGTTACCACTGACAGGCTACATGTATATGCATTCTGCTAGTAGGTTATTTCCATTAGACACATGTAGTTTTCTTCTGGTATTCTTTAATTTGATTTGGCCTTTAAACCTATTGTGTATTCATTGGTTAAGTCAATTGGTGTTGAGGGGAGAAAATTCACTCTAGTTCTATATAATTATGTACTAATAATGGTATGAGTTGAAGACTATTCTACAGAGTTTTGTCTCTTTTCAGATTGCCAAAGACAGCAGTATAGAAAAGTTAATAGAGAGGCTGAAATCATGGTATATGGAGAAAGATGGTGAGGATATACATTTATCCATGTATTAACTTCTTTCCTCTTTTAATCTACTAACAACAGAATAACAGATTTATTTTACAGATGGTGTGAAGTCTCTGAAACTCACACATGTAGGTTTATTAGTAGACATTTTGAATTACTGTCTACCTGTACATGTACCGCTAGTCATATTGTTCAGGATCCTCTGGATGCTTGTTTCATTTTATTTTACCAAAGTTGTGTACACAGTATAATGTATTTATTTGATCAGTTCCGTATGCCATACTCAAGAATATTTCACTTCCATGATGGCAACCAGAATTATGATGGGAGGACACCCAGTGTACTGGAAACGGTTAGATGAGAGAGCTATCCTTTATGCATAGATGTATATGTGCTAGCTAAATATGCTTGACCACAGTTATGCTACAAAAAGAACATTCTTAGATCGGAAAGTTTTGTCTTTTATTTTGAAGACTGGCATAAAGCAGTGAATAAAGAAACAAACAAATGTTGCATATTACAGATGAGGTGGCACATCAGGCATGTGGCCTGACCCTACAGGCGATCAGTCATCACAGCTCTGACGTCCTGAAGAAACATGGCGCCATTGCAATGCCTCTGGCCTTCTTTGCCATGCATGAGAAGCGGGGACAGGACGGGCAGAGGGTGGCGGTGAGTCAGTCGGGGGAAGAGGAGACCACAGTCTGGCAGGAGGTCTGGCTGGACACCACACCAGGTGAGGTTAAGTGTACAGCACAGGTGAGGCAACAGGTACACCACACCAGGTGAAGCCACATGTACAGCACACCAGGTGAGGCTACAGGTACACCACACCAGGTGAGGATGCAGGTGCACCACACCAGGTGAGGCCACATGTACAGCACACCAGGTGAGGCTACAGGTACACCACACCAGGTGAGGATGCAGGTGCACCACACCAGGTGAGGCCACATGTACAGCACACCAGGTGAGGACACATGTACAGCACACCAGATGAGGCTACAGGTACACCACACCAGGTGAGGATGCAGGTGCACCACACCAGGTGAGGTCACATGTACACCACACCAGGTGAAGCCACATGTACAGCACACCAGGTGAGGCTACAGGTACACCACACCAGGTGAGGATGCAGGTACACCACACCAGGTGAGGCCACACGTACAGCACACCAGGTGAGGCCACACGTACAGCACACCAGGTGAGGTTACAAATACACCACACCAGGCGAGGCCACATGTACAGAGCACGAGATGAGGCCACACGTACAGCACACCAGATGAGGCTACATGTACAACACAGCAGATGAAGCCACATGTACAGCACACCAGGTGAGACTACATGTACAGCACACCAGGTGAGGCTACAGGTAGACCACACCAGGTGAGGCTACATGAACAGCACACCAGGTGAGGATGCAGGTACACCACACCAGGTGAGGCCACACGTACAGCACACCAGATGAGGCTACATGTACAACACAGCAGATGAAGCCACATGTACAGCACACCAGGTGAGACTACATGTACAGCACACCAGGTGAGGCTACAGGTAGACCACACCAGGTGAGGCTACATGTACAGCACACCAGGTGAGGCTACAGGTAGACCACACCAGGTGAGGCTACATGAACAGCACACCAGGTGAGGCTACATGTACAGCATACCAGGTGAGGCCACATGTACAGCACACCAGGTGAGGCCACATGTACAGAACACCAGGTGGGGCTACAGGTACACCACACCAGGTGAGGCCACATGTACAGCATGACAGGTGAGGTAACCTGTTCAATGCACCAGGTGATGTTAAGAGTACAGGGCACCAGAGGCAACACTTAAAGTGCACAGGGTGATGGTACATGGACATGGACAAAATATGGATGGGATGGTGTCACAGGTGAAGTTATTGATGGTTGAAAAGTGAGAAAACAAAAGATTAAAGTAAATTTCAGCTGAAAAATGTGTATATCTGAAACTGTTTTTAATTGATGTTTTGTTTTACATCTGTTTCGTTCACCGAATATAGTGCTATGAAATGTTTGAATACGAACAAAGAAAAAGAAATCTGCAGAACATGTATGTAAATGTGCTCGACAAAACCCCTCACCGCTGTTGTGTTCTGACCGACAGGTACAGAAGGTGGGCTGCGTCTGTACATGGAGGAGACCGTACAGTTGCTGTGTGTGGCCATAGGTTCCCCCTCCTGGCATACCAAGGCCCAGGCTGCCATGGCCATAAGCACCATGGCCTCCAAACTGGGTGTCTCACTGGGGGCACCTCACCTGGGTACCCTGCTGAATGCCCTCCTGAGGGCCCTATCTGGAAGGACGTGGACAGGAAAGGTGAGTACGAGGCATCGCACCTGTGAATTTTCATATGAACTAATTATGTCTGATGGTGGCATTAATGAATGTTGAAACAAATGTAAGTGAGTGAGTGAGTGCTTGGGGTTTAACGTCGTACTCAACAATTTTTCAGTCATATGACGACGAAGGAATCATTAAGGTGCATGTACGTGTAATGTGCCTCCTTGATGCAGGACGGATTTCCACCGCTCTTTTATTTAGTGCTGCTTCACTGAGACGACTTACCGAAGGCAAGTAAGCCGCCCCGCCCGAGCCATTATACTGATACGGGTCAACCAGTCGTTGCACTATCCCCTTCATGCTGAACGCCAAGCGAGGAAGTTACTCTTTTAAAGTCTTAGGTGTGACTCGATCAAGGATTGATCCTGGATCTACCGGCCCCGAAGCGGACGCTCTACCAACTGTGCCATCCGGGCCGGTGAAACAAATGTAAGTTACTAAGATGATTATCAGTACAGTACCAGTGCAGGTGTGTGAATTATTGATTAATCTCTGAACTCTCCTTATTCTGTTTTACAGGAGGCCTTACTGAAAGCTTTATCAACTGTATGTACATCCTGTAGGTAAGTACTACCTATATGGTAAAGAAAAAATTAAAATTTTATATTGAATGTAATTATTGCTCCTTTCATTGATTTTGTAATTTTTAAATTTTTTTTTCAACTCTTACATGTCTTAGGGCTAAATGATTCCTCTAAAAGTTTTTTTAAGTTCCATGACACAAATGTTTTTCTTCTGTGAGTTTTGTTTTCACTTCATGTGCACAGCTTTGGTATGAGCCAGTTTTTAATACTGTGTTCTCCATTTATGATGTATGGTATACAGGTACCCTGTTCTACACCTTGTATTTCAGCCTGAATAGTGACCCAGTCCCACAGGAACAGCCTACCACTGACCAGGTCAGTACTTGCAAATATGCAAATAACCCAACTGCCATTATGTTCATGAAGAATTCTTCAGCTCGGCTTTAAACACTGATGAAATTGTGAATGTGAAAATTACCCGAAATCACACCACAATGTTGTCATTTACACTGTTGTGTGAGCTGAAGTGATGATAGCAACATGAGAACGACAAAAAGACTGTGTAGCACTTATTAATGCTGATATGTATGTCTTTATTACTTCTAAGCGGCCTGATATATATGTATGTTTGGTAATTCTAAGCTATCTTATATTTTGGGTGATGTCTTGATTCCTGAGCTGTCTGACATTTACTTACTCAATGTACCCAATGTTCCAGATGTGCTTTATTATATGCCCCAATGTGTCGATGTCCCAGATTGCCCATGTCTCATTGCTCTCATGAATGTCTCATTGTTCTCATGAATGTCTCATTGTATTCGTGAATGTTTCATTGTTCTCATGAATGTCTCATTGTTTTCATGAATTTCTGATTGTTCTCATGAATGTCTGATTGTTCTCATGAATGTCTGATTCTTCTCATGAATGTCTGATTCTTCTCATGAAGGTCTCATTATATTCATGAATGTCTGATTGTTCTCATGAATGTCTCATTGTTTTCATGAATGTATTATTGTTCTTATTGTATTCATGTCATACTCTAATCTTCTCTGTGGTGTCCCATTTCTGGTCACGTTCTTCTGTCATTGGGCTCAATGTCTCATGCCATTCCTGACTCATTGCATTCATGTCTCTCATGTGTTTATGGCTCTCTCTCTGTTCTTGTTTTATTGTGTTCATGTTGTGTCTTGTTCATGTCTCAGTATGTTCACATCTCAGGTGCTTGAGGCAGTGCTGAAGGAGTGTAGGAAGGAGAACCTGGGGTACAAAGTGGAGGCTGTGCGATGTTTAGGAGCTATCCTGGAGACATACAGTATTGACCGTTTCTCAGACACATGGGATATCCTCACACCATACTTAGATAAGGTACAGCCACTTTTCTAAAACTATTCTTCTTTACCTGAAAAATATATGCCTCAATGTAACACTCATTTTGAGCCAAAAAGAAGATGCATATTCTGGTTTGCAAATCTGCAGAGGTGTAAAATGTCAGCATATTGAGGATCATTTCACTGTAATCAGGGCAGAAGGTTGGGAATTCAGGTGAGGCAAGGTGAAATGCTCTCGGCACAAATATGATGAGCCTTCAGTAAATTTCAGCTGCAAGTAGATGATAAAAAATGTCAAATATTTGCAGAAATGTTAACTTTTTTCTTTGAAATCTGGTTCTTGAGGGAACCTGGATCATTTTTTTGCTGGATACCAAAATTATCTTTTATTTAGAAAAAAGTTTGCGTTGAGTGAGGCCTTTGGAGCCCAAATTCCCACCAGTTCAAAAGCAGTCTAAGCATTCATTGAAGACAACTTGTATGTATAATGGAGAGGTGGCATGTTTTTTAATGGCCTGTTGTGGCACTAGTGTAAAACAGGACCTTGAGCCGTTGTTATGTAAAATGGATTGTAGTGCAACAGTCTGCAGTGTTGGAATGTATTGGTTTCTACTGTAACATTGCACTGTCTTTAATGTACATATATTGGGAAAGTAACATTTGATGTCAATTAATTGCCGTCAGGGTCCAGCTACCAGGTGTTATATATGGGAAAGTTTGTCAGTAACCTGCCGAGAGTTGGTGGTTTACCACAGGCAGTCCACTGTCCTCCGCCCATAAAACTGCCATTACATCAGTGAAAGTTTCCTGGGTATGGGACTGAACAATAATCAAATAAATAGATAACTGTCATATTTGCTATTGATATATGCAGTTGCTGTATTGTTGTAAACTAATCTTTCTTGATGAGGTCTCAAATTTAAGTTTAAAAAGTGTTGCGTTGTTGTTGGAAAATATGTTGTTGTTGTTGTTATACAGAAGGCTAACTCAGAGGAAGACAAAGAGGAAGAAGAAGAAGAACATCATAGTGTGGAGGAAATCCTGAACTTTGAAGAGATGGGGTACGAGGTGATCGGTCAGGCCTGGCCATCAGTCCAGGAGACCCAGGGTAGGTAACCCCACCCCTCAGAGATAGTGTGACCTGCAAGGATAGAGGACTGCAGCCATGTACATGTTTTGTTGGTGCACCAGGCTTATTGTGTACATATTGTAAGCTTACAATATAAGCATACCGAACAAGTCAACAAGAAGACTGTTGGCCTTGTTTTTGCTGCCTAACATTATCGGTGGACACCGGTGGAAATGGCCACCAAGGCGTTGTATATTGACTGGTTTATAGGGTGTCATGTCTGGCCACTTCCTCATAATGCTTACAGTGATCTAGCATTTTGAGTCTGAAAGTGTACTGTAAGATGTAATACAGCTGAGACACTGACTGGTTGCACTGTGATGTCTGGTGTCTTTAGCATGATGCTGGAGTGATCTAGCACCTGTAGTATGACAGCATACATAGAATGTAACTCAGCTGAGATTCTGACTAATTAGAGTGTCATGTCTGGTGTCTTCAGCATGATGCTGCAGTAATCTAGCACTTTCATTGTGATGGCACATTGTCTATTGTGGTATTCTGAGACAGTGTTACAAGGAAGCAGGGGGCCTCTGTGGCCTGGTGATTAACGGGCTAGCGTAGCACTATGATGCAGGAGTGTCCCACCAATGTGTTCACTGTGAGTTCAAGTCCAGCTCATGTGGGCCAGTAACCTGCAGATATTTGTGAGTTTTCCTCGGGCTCTGCCCAGCTTCCTCCCACCACAACACTGGTTGACATTGTACATGTATAAGTAAAATATTCTTGAGTATGGCATAAACAATGAATCAGACAGAAGAAAGCAGACAGTTTACATGGACTGTATTTAGGTGGTGAATGCAGTCTAACTGCTCTGAGGGGGATGATGTTCACAGTTAGGCAAAAACATTCCCATGCCTGTTGGATGGCTTGTGCTGCTGTTAGCTAACAAGTGAAGCAGAATCCTGTTTATACATGGACCAGAAGGATTGGCCTGTTGTTGTGTTATGATCTCTCACGCTTCACCCCTACAATGCAGCTGCACTAGACTAGTAAGAAAATAGTTTTAAAATTAAGCCAACATCATCCTTGCTGTGGCTGCTGTGGTTTCTTCTTCATGGAAGGAAGTTTCAGTATATTTATACTTTACCATATGTTGTTTTTCCCCATTGTCTCTGCCTAGGTCCCTTCGTCCATCACTCTGATGACAAACATTAATCAGTCTTGATCAAATAAATAAAGAGAATATGTTGGCAGCATAGGTGTTAGGAGACTTATGATTTCATGGCATTGCTACTGTTTTTTTCACAGATAAATATCAAGAAGATGTAGCAAAATTAATATCAACAAAATTACCCAAATCTATGTGGAAAATTCAGCTGGTGATGCTGAAGACATCTAGAAAATTTATAAAAAGGTGAGTTCATTATGCTTTACATGTAAATGTATGTGTTGTCAATCTGTGAAAAATTTAGTGTTATCAGAGAAATGCTAATCTAGTAATCCCTTGGTCTGCTTGTTTACTTTGGTCTGTGTGGGTAAGGTTCTTGGTAACACTTCGTCATCTTGTGTAAAATTTCGTCATGCACAAAAATCTGGAGTATTCTCTTGTACATACAAACGGTTAATATGTGTGATAATTTATCTAACTTTTCTCTTTCAGGTTATTGATATTAGAAGATCATAAAAAGTTGTCCAAAGACAATGAGTTACCCAGCAGTATTGTCAACATGCTGTTAGCTCAGGCTATCCGGTGTTTAGGTAAGCAGGGAGTATTGTCAACATGCTGTTAGCTCAGGCTATCCGGTGTTTAGGTAAGCAGGGAGTATTGTCAGCATGCTGTTACATGTAGCTCAGACTATCCGGTGTTTAGGTAAGCAGGAAGTATTGTCAACAAGCTGTTACATGTAGCTCAGGCTATCCGATGTTTAGGTAAGCAGGGAGTATTGTCAACAAGCTGTTACATGTTAGCTCAGGCTATTCGGTGTTTAGATAAGCAGGGAGTATTGTCAACATGCTGTTACATGTAGCTCAGGCTATCCGGTGGTTAGGTAAGCAGGGAGTGTTGTCAACATGCTGTTAGCTCAGGCTATCCGGTGTTTAGGTAAGCAGGGAGTATTGTCAACATGCTGTTAGCTCAGGCTATCCGGTGTTTAGGTAAGCAGAGAGTATTGTCAACAAGCTGTTACATGTAGCTCAGGCTATCCGGTGTTTAGGCAAACAGGGAGTATTGTCAACATGCTGTTACATGTAACTCAGGCTATTTGGCGTTTAGGTATGCAGGGAGTATTGTCAGCATGCTGTTACATGTAGCTCAGGCTATTTAGCGTTTAGGTAAGCAGGGAGTATTGTCAGCATGCTGTTAGCTCAGGCTATCCGGTGTTTAGGTAAGCAGGGAGTATTGTCAACATGCTATTAGCTCAGGCTATCCGGTGTTTAGGTAAGCAGAGAGTATTATCAACATGCTGTTACATGTAGCTCAGGCTATCCGGCGTTTAGGTAAGCAGGGAGTATTGTCAACATGCTGTTACATGTAGCTCAGGCTGTCCGGCGTTTAGGTAAGCAGGAAGTATTGTCAACATGCTGTTACATGTAGCTCAGGCTGTCTGGCGTTTAGGTAAGCAGGAAGTATTGTCTACATGCAGTTACATGTAGCTCAGGCTATCCAGCGTTTAGGTAAGCAGGAAGTATTGTCAATATGCTGTTAGCTTAAGCTGTACATCGTTTAGGTAAACTGGCAACATGTTGTTAGCTCAGACTGTATGGTGTTTAGGTCAGTTGTCAATACTGTCAACTGTTCGCTCAAGCTATACAGTGTTCAGGTAAGCAGGAAATATTGTCCACAAGCTGTTAGCTTGAGCTGTACATCATTAAGGTAAGCTGGCAATACCGTTCACATGCTGTTAGCTCAGACTGTATGGTGTTTAGGTCAGTTGTCAATACTGTCAACTGTTCGCTCAAGCTATAGTGTTCAGGTAAGCAGGAAGCATTGTCAAGGTGCTTTGCTCAGGCTATACCGGGCTTAGGTAAGCGGGAAACATTGTCAACATGCTGTTAGCTTAGACTGTATGGTGTTTAGGTCAGTTTGCTTAGGCTATACCGGGCTTAGGTAAGCGGGAAATATTGTCAACATGCTGTTAGCTCAGCCTATGCAGTATTTAGAAAAGCAGGAAGTATTCTCAGTATGCTGTTAGCTTGGGCTGTACATCGTTTAGGTAAACTGGTGATACCGTTAATATGCTGTTAGCTTGAGCTGTACAACGTTTAGTTTTTTTTAGTACAGTTTACCTGCTGTTAGCATAGGCCATATAGTATTCATGTAATCTGACCATTCAATGTAGGTAGATAGTAGCTTTGAACATTGAAGTGGACTATTTTTCATTGTATATTAATGTTGAATGCGGCATTATAATTATTGCGCTAATACTATATTCTTTCTTTTAGGAAATTTGAAGTACTCAGCAATTCGCCAGGAAGCCTTGTCAGTGATTGAGGTGATAGTACAGAAATTAGCAGGTAATTTTGCTGTAAATACATTATCATGAAGAGGTTATATGTGATGAAATTATTATGTTAGTACATATACTCAGTGTATGTAATGTTTTAATCCTGATTTTTGAAGCACAGCCGTTACTGAAGATAGAGTTAACGTGATAATTCATTCATTAATTATTGGTAAATTTCAAAGTCTTCACTTACATCACCAGCCTTTTTTCATCCTAAATCTTTTGTTATTGTCTCTGGACAGTTTTTAGTGTGCATGAAGGCAGAAAAATATTGTTATTATATGTGTGTGCAAATATCACAAGTGAAATCAAGTAGCAAGTGTGCTAGACAAGTACAAACATTGCTGCCCATGGCTTACCAGTCTCAGGGAGTGGGTTGTGATCCAATGGTTAGAGGGGCTTGCCTTTCAATCACGAGGACACACAATGTGTAGGGTTCAAACCCAGCCATGAACAGGGACTTTGTCGATTCACACACTGACAGTTTTGTAGGGCCTTGGTGACAATTAGCGAACTTTTACGTGGTCATTAGCAAGCTTTAACTTTTGCTCAAAGATAATTGTTCCTGATTGTCGCCGTATTCATTTCCTTTTTTCTAGAGGAGAAACACTTAGATCTGCTAAGCCTGAGCAGGAAGGAGCTGTTGAACAGCTTGTCCGTGTTGAGTCGGAACAGTCGGTCAGAGTTACAGGATCGCGCTAAGGCTGTGGAGAAGCTGATGGAAGCGCTGAGGACGGAAGATATGGACTGGAGCTGATCACTTCATACTCACACACACGCGCACGGTTTCTGCTGAATAACAACAACAAATGGCAATGTCAGAATTCAAAAACACCTGATGTTAATCGCCACCTAATGAAACGAGAAAAGAATCTGTATATGTTGACTCTTGTTATTAGTCAAAACACCAGGTGTCCCGAAATTAGAAGAAATACAGTTCTGTGATAACCTCCCTGTGATAGATGTGGTGTATACCTGAATATGGCAGGAGTTCATTATGACCTTCACCTTGGTTTCTAGGGACACAAAGCTTTAGAGGGAAACTTACTGATATCCCATCATCCAAAGCGTGTGGAGAAATCTTATACCAAGCACATCTGGGCGCTTCACTGGCGTGTGGCAGTGACAAGCTAACGGAGTGGGGAATGATAGTACATGGGACAGTATAGAGAAATGAACACTGGGCGATATTCTGAGAATAAGTATAAACATTTTATGTACCATCAGATCAAAACTCCTCAAAGAACAAAATTGACTGCTTACATGTTTGAAATGCTTGTGGTTGGTGCGTATATTTTTGGACTATCAAACATTTAAGGCTCCATATGCTGTATGATTATTGACAATTGGGAGAGGGGTGGGGATTTGATACATTTAACTCGGCTTGTTTCACGTACATGCCTATGTGAGGAAAATAGCAAATGCTTGGATGTTCGATGTCTAGAATAGGGAATTGTGCTTCATAAAACAGTTTGCATAAACACAGCTGTTTCCTAATACATGAGCATATTTGAGACAAGATGGCAGGAAGACATTGTCTTTCCTCATGTTACTAACCCGTTTAACATTCTTAGAGCCTTCCATTTGCATGCTGGGAGCCTTCTGGCTCGCGTGTTTGGAGCACTCTTCTCATCGCAGCCAGTGCATATTTCATATTGTGTTCAAATCTTTCCCAGAATGGATTGAAATTTGTAAATTTTCGGCATTTGTATTTGCTTCTACCTCTTTATTTTATCTTTTGATTTTATCTTATATTGGGAAAAACACTCTCTGTTTTCTTCTGAAAGGACTTAATTTTAGCAGTCAGTAATGAAGTGTTTTAGCATTCAGTCAAGTGTTTATTCATTTAAGTAAAATTGTGAGTATTTGGTAGTACATGTATTAGGCTCAACTGGTTATTTTCTGTTATTTTTGCTTAATGAAACTCGTGGGTTTCCCCTGGGATCAGTGCGTTTTTTACTGGTCGCCGTATTCTTGAGTATACGGTATAACACCAATCAAATAAGTAAATCTTATTGAAACTTGATTATTGCATGAAAATGTTGTGAAACTGGTTTTGACTCCAGTGTTAAAAAAAAAAAAAAAAAGTTGATTCCCTTCCGGGTCTGTAATTTTCAGAGTTGAGTCAATCTTGTGCCATGTTAAACTTTTGGTACTAGGCACGTATTCTTGCAGAACAAACAGTGTTGTTATGTTTTCATAGCCCAGCTATGGAATTGTTAAGGACTGATGACATGATTTCTTGTATTATGTAATAAACATAAATACTTTGGTACATATATGCTCTGGATTACTGTTATGAATTTGAAAAGTTGGCGCTGAAGTTCTCATTTCAGGCAAGAACGTTTTAAGTCAAGCCTGGAAACTACATTGTTTGTATTCTTGGAGTTGAATGTTGCTTTGAACAGTAGTCTAGTTATTTCAAGATAGTGTCAAACAAGCTAGTACAGTAAGCAAACAAGTGTCGATAATGTTTATAATGGTACTTGTGCCTCACTGAAGGGCAATGCTGCAGTTACCAGACAGGACTCGGACATGACAATCTGGTCGGTCACATTATACTTACATCTGTGCCAGTCATTAAGCCACATCAATTTAAATTGTAATTTGTCGTTATTTGGTCGGAATATACATATTCTTTATTTTGGAAAAGTGGGAAAATCATGAAAATATCAAGATAGGGCAAAATGAAAATACTCGCCCTATTTCCTTTTGCTGAATTCTAAGAGATTACCAGTTTTTATATCTTATGCGTGACCAGACTTGGGATTGAACTCATATTTCAGTACTGTTGAGATGGACACTCTTACCTCTTGGCCACCGTATCTCAAGATATGCATCCCAACTGGGACTAAATTCACAAAATTTCTAATACGGAGATCCTTTGAATGTGATGTAGGCCTACACATCCTTTAGATATCCAAGGAAAGAAATTTTAAGAGCTGTTATTTTGTTCATTGGTGTTTTACGCCGTACTCATGAATATTTCACTTATACCACGGCGGCCTCTTAAGAGTTATTCTTGAAAAAGAACCACGCCAGCGAAACTGCATTCGGAAAATGGAAGCCATAACATAAGGCATGATCTGATTCTAATATTTTTCACATATTCACAAAATTGAATGATACATAGTAGGATTGGTTAATAACTTGGTGTTGAACGCCGTAACCTAAAATATTTCAGTTGTCGGCGGAGGAACTCCCAACATGTTGTGAAAGAAACACATTGGCCAGGTTGTTCGAAAATGTATTAGCTGATTGAGGTATTCAGTCGTATTTTATATTTAGGATTTGAGGCAAATTCAGCAGCCAATGAAGTTGTCCAGTCGAGTAGCACATTCAGTTCATATTTAATACACTGTTATGCAATTATTTTGGGGCTAACTACAAAATTGAATACTCGGCTTAATGTTAAATGTGGTATTAAGTCCCAAAACAATTTTGAACAACCTGGCCCAGATCTTCATCTGTTGAGCGATCATATTGTAAACGCCATATCATAGGTGGATCTCCAAGTCAACTGGATGTAAGCCCACCAAAACGGTGCTACAAACGCTGTGGACCAAATATTGTCACCAAGTTCCCAAGAACAGTGTATATAAGGTATTCTCGAAACTTTACTACACGAAACAAGGATTGAAATAAAACTTAGAACCCGTTTTAATCTAAGTATAGTAAGTCGTCACTCTTGTCCGAAGTTGAAACTTACTTCTGTGCATATTTCCTTTTTACAAACTCGGTCGCCTTTAGATCTAGAATAATGCTGGTCGCCACCGTCTTAATGAAATATTCTTGAGTACGGCACAAAACTTAATAAATATACTGAGATCTAGCGGCTGTAGATAGTTGATCTGAGATTAACATCATTACATTCTGTCTACATTGCACTTGTACGTGGGAGTGGTAAGGGCCCTAAACGTTGAAGAATCACTGTCAGCTGTGTCAGTTTCTGATCTTATTTTTGCAAAACCATTATTCAGACCAAAGGCAACTTGAAAGTCTCTGCCTGGTTTAGGATTAGAGCTTTTATTCCCTCGAAGATTCATTCAAGACAGAATTGCTTATATATGCTAGGTATGATTCCTATGGTGTTATATGTGTGCCCTGAAGAAACACCCCGGAAACCACAATTCAAAACACAACCTCGAGTTTTAAATGAACCTTTAACATGCAAAAATGCGAAATGCGAGAACTCGACGTCGTGTTTCCTTAAAGTGAAAGACAACACCTGACTAATGATTATGTCCACCCAAAGACTACCATTCAAAGTATCTTAAACCAGCATTAAATATTTCTTTTAGATTTTTTTCAACCCAGGTAAAGTTTATTGAAACTTTGCCTTGACAGCTTCAGCACGTCTCCATTATCGAGAGCAAGGTGACGTCACGTTCACTCTACCTCTCTAACGTCGAAGGCATTTTCCGTATAATAGTCTAGGCAGTAGCCTGTGGCAGATAAAAGGTTTGGACTTCGACGAAGGCCCAAGCGATAAACACAGTTTTCCCGAGAACTGGACATACTGGAAGATTAGTTCTTCCACTGCTTGAACTGTTGATACAGTAGGCCTACTATACAATTTAAAAGGAACTCCAGCGACCCAGTTTAAATAGCCTAGATGCACATGCACGGCCGTGGTATTCCTGGTTCAGGTCGTAACCTCCAAAGTTATTACAATAGAATTATTGTAGCACTAGATTCATGCTCAATTCTGAAACAATTGGAAGTAAATCTAAGCACCACTGAGGCTGATCTAGGTATTGGACTATCGGGTTTGGGTCGAGACGGTAAGCTACTGTCTGACATAATGTATGATACCGTCGTTGAATATTACACGGCTTGTAAATCTGCTGATTTTACGTCTATGGTGGTCCGTAAATGATACAGACCGGGCCCACAACACTTTATGAAATGGCCCTTCGGCTACACGTAACTAAATCGTTGTAAACGATCTCAAAACGATGTCTTACGCCATACTTCTTCGTTATCATATGTCACTTCATGGAGTGAATGGGTAAAGGCTACATCACATCAAGTCTATAACCCTCAAGAACTTCAAGATTGATCGTGTTTAACTCCCTTGCTATATGGAGTTGATTACCTTTGCTTACACTATAGACATACGTGTAATGCACAAAATATTTCACTTGTATGTATGCAAAGATGGTTGATTGTTGAACTTTTTTTTGTCTGAATGAACAGGCATGAAGATGGCGAAACGTCAGATCTACTAGCAATTCCCAGTACGCAGACATACTGCTAATATGACTACAGAGGGTAATCATAGCGAGGTAACACCGAATAATGATACCATTAGGTGTCTTGATAGTTGTTTTGAATTAAACCGAAATATCCACCTAAATGGCGTCAGTATGCAGTTACCTCATTATTAGTCAGCACATTTCCGAACAATACTGTTTTTAAGACCCGCCATGTGATTTTAATTACTTGTCATTATATGGAGCACACTTGACTAAGCAGCCAACGATCACGTGCCCTGTAAAATCCAGTGTTCACTGGCTGGGGTGGGATTTTTGTTTTGAAACGCAGAAGGGGTTTGATACGTGGGAAGGTCTTTCAGCAACCTGCGGATGGTCGTAGATTTCCCCCGGGCTCTGCCCGGTTTCCTCCCTCCATAATGCTGGCCGCCATCGTATAAGTGAAATATTCTTGTGTACGGCGTAAAACACCAATCAAATAAATTAAATAATTAAATCAGAAGGGGTTTGCAATTGGTCTTTCTGTAAAAGGAAATCACAGTGTTTTGATTACATAAGATTTTCTAATTTCTTCTCTTGGCAAAGACTCAGACGCGCTGTTTAGAGAGCGATACATGCCATTTAAGCAATAAATGCTGGGCAGACGTGTTTGCTCACCTCAACATCTCTTCATGACTGACTACAGGTGACCCAGGTGTCGCTGGATAAACTTTGGGTAAATCTGTACGAGTCAGGGATTTTATCATGCACTCTAAGAAAGGTTAGTACTTCAAGGCACGCGACTTCGTTCTTTGGCATGCTACACAGGTGAAGCCAAAGTTAGAACCAAACAAAGAACAAATTAAATCTTTTTTCACTGCACTGAGTTCTTCTACCTGCCAGCCACGCTCAAACACAGTCTATATAGCCTACCACCAAAGCGAATCGTCACTGGTCTTGCACTGTACTTTGGGCACTGTTAATTTTTCTCGACCCACACCACCAGAGGGCCGTTAAAGTTGAACCAGTGTTACCTAACGACCGCGAGAGTACCTATAGCCAACACTAACGGTTAGATTTCACACCTTTTCCAGATATGTTTATTCCTTACCCATGCAGTAGCAATCAATTATTTTGGATCATATTACATATATACCAACAGGTTCCATAGAGAATCAATTATGAGAGCAAAGAACCAGGCGGTTTTTCTGAGAGTGTACAGTACTTTGCGAGTTACAGTAAATGCCTTTTTTGGTTCTGCTCGACGTCCGCCATCCATATTACCACGAAGCATCAAGAAAGGTGACGAAAATCATCAATCAACCGACTATAACCTCCATGAAGTGGCTCAAGCTATAGTCGAGACTCTCCTTACATAAGGAGCTGGCCAAATGACGATCACATCATACTTAGGTGTTAAGCAACGCTTACATAAATAAATCAACTCACTTGTAAGGTGACGGTCAGTATTATGGATGAAGGGATGAAAGCAGGTGTGCCACATACGAACAGCAGGTGTTCCACATACGAACAGCAGGTGTGCTACATACGAAAAGCAGGTGTGCCACATACGAAAAGGTGTGCTGCATACGAAAAGCAGGCGTCCCACATACGAAAAGCAGGTATGCCACATACGAAAAGCAGGTATGCCACATACGAAAAGCAGGTATGCCACATACGAAAAGAAGATGGATGATTTATTTTCCGATATTATTTATCTTGTGAGTGCATTCGTGTAAACCGACAAGTATAGAATGAAATAACAATCTTTCAAATCCTGCGGATCTCGCCAGCTTTCAGTGTAAGCAGAATTCTACTATACCAACACCGATATCCAGATTCCGCTAGCGCATGAACATCCAACGCATCTCCCGGTCATAGCATTGCATTAGGCACTGGAGATATTCGAAATAAAAACTCCGAGCGGGAATACTGTCATTCAAGTAACATAACCCTTACGACTGCGTCAAACATCAATTTATCAAATAAATAACTTTATACACTGCTGGAAATAAGTGTTTTTATATGTAAAATAACTCAGTTCATTGAAATTCGAAAGAAGTGTCTGGAGTATCAAATAAAAAAATTCTCATGCGGTAAAAATATGCCGATGCTTTATTTACATATTCTTAGATAAAATTCTGTAAAGTAGTAGAATAAGTCTCGTGGACATAATTTTGTTAGGATCACAATGACGGCATCGAACTGAATACACAGGTATGAATTACCTGCGTCGATATTACAACCAGGGTATTTGTGTAAATTTTTACTGGGGTATATAATTTCATTTATGGCGTACGAAATATCACTTCATGATACCATAAAGATTATTACAGGCATAATAATATTGACTAGAGAATAAAAATAACTCATATAAAACACTCAGCGACTCGAAGTAGATCAGGAACGTGTGTTTATGACTTAATAAATAAATCTGGTCACAATACAACTCTAACCGATTAGTGATACAGGGTTGCACTTTAGCATGTACAGGCTGCCGATGCTAATCTCGACAACAGAACCCCCATTAGGTCACGTCAACAGTAAAAACAAAATATAGCTCACCAAAATAGTGATATATAAATAACTATAATAAATAAATCATCTTGGAAATCGAAGACATGCAGAGTCTCTAGGGTATAGTGCTATATATGAACGTATCACAGAAGCAAGATGGCATTTAAAAATCAATAAAAAAAATTATGCCGTATCTGTAAATCGAATATAAATACAACAGTATTAACGGAATCTATATAACAATTCACCAATTAGCTGGATTCAAGTCACATGCCGTCAATTTTTGCCCGTTTGCCTGAAGGTTCCTGTGATGGCAATGGCGGCTCATTCTCTTGGTCCCATTGTCCATGGCGCCTGCGCACTCTACCGTGATGACTAGACTTCTTAAAATACTTGGGGCTAAATACCAGTTTACAGTCACCGGCTTTGCGCACTTTCCAATAACTTTTTAGGTCCTTCTTACGTTCTCTTGCCTTTTCATTGTCGGAAACGCGGCACAGTTTCAGCTTCATGTCGCTGGTTTTCATGGCATAGTAAACGTTTCTGGATGACGAGTCCTGACGTGACCTACGACGTTTTCTCGTGGCAGTAAACTTGTCTTCTGTGTCTTCGTCATCTGTGGCTGAGGCGTTGACGAATCGCATCAAAAGTTCGGACGGGCTTCTCAGTGGGTCATCTTTACCGAAGACAAAGGGCTGAGGCAAGGCCGATTTAGAAATGCCGCTTTCTCCGGGATTAGAATCGATGTTACCAATATTTCCAAAGTCGAGTCGTTTTCTGGGCGACGGTTTACGTGCAGTAGACTGTTTTCGTTGTTTTGTTGGTTGGTTAACAGAAATTGGCTGTAAAACTGGTGGTACAACAGGAGCTAACACTGGGGGTAACGATGAAACGCGCATAGGTTCAGAGAGTTTCACTTCTGTAATATGGTCAAATCTCTTAAGAAGCGGTGGCGCCGAGTCTGTTGGATTGAAAGTGTCATCTTCTTCAAAGTTTATTATATTCTTGCTCACTACACTCACTATGTTCAAGATATCACTGTCAATGGTGTCTTGTCCATCACCTGGAAATTTGGATGCTACTACAAAATTTTTCACACTTGACTGCTGTTGAGCGATGGGTTCTTCACCTTCCAGTGTGTGACTGCTGTCAGTCTCTACGATTGTACATTTTGCCAACAACTTACGCAACACTTTCGGTCTATCGGTAGTTTGCGGCGTGTCGTCGGTTTCAACCACATCAGGACACTTCTTGTCGTCTGCTACGTGAACTTCGCTTTCAGTGTCATCTTCTTCCATCACTGAATCAGCCAATGGTTGACTTGGAATTCTGACCGCCTTGGCACTATTGTTGTCATCACGTGACATGTCCCGCATTTCCACATCTGGCAGGAGATTGTCTGTTCGCGCAGTTGTCAACAATGGCTGATTTATACTGTACATAAAAGAATCCAAACCAGGCAATTTAGAAATAACCGAGTCTAACGAGGCATAATTTTCGGAATTTTTAGCAAATTGTTGATGTCTAGAGCCGGCTAAATGTTCACGAACCCGTCCTGTGTACCAGTAGTCACAAGTTTCACAGTATCCACCCCTCTGCGAAGGTTTCTGGCTCTTCACTGTAGAGGGTCGGGGGACGGATTTTTGACAAGTCCTGCTGTCTTTTGGGGTGGCAGATACAGTTCTCGGCGTAGTCTTCTGTCTTTTCTTACTATTAGACGTCCTGCTATTCAGTCCTAGCTCGTAAGAAATTTCAGGCATTCGGTCAAATGTTTTGAATAACGGCTTGTATTTTCGGCTAAAATCTTCGACTTTTAGACATGGTTTATTTTCTTTCTGTAAATCGGGTGAAATAATTTGACTGTTGGATCTCGTAACTCGAGCCGACCTGGAACAGGATAATATTGGGTCTTCCTCAAATCGGTACGTTTCTTCTGCCTTGGACCGTTTTCTTTGCTGTTGATACTGACCTAGAAATGTCTCTGCAGATAAGACTTCGATGCCAAGTGAAATAGCATTCTGTATCGTCGAAGTATTAGAAGAAAGCGATGTGTCCCTTTTTGTAGTTTTGTTTTGTGAAAAACTCTGCTGAGCTTTTAAAAGCAATGTCTGCGTTCTTGTCAGAGGTTTAGCACTGCCAGTGGCAAATAATGACGAACCTAACGTTTTGGAAGAACACGGCGTGTCTGGTGAAGGCAAGGGTGTACAGTTAGGGCTACTAGGGTTTGCAAACTGATCCTGCTTAAGAGTTACGTCCCTTGTCTCACTCACCGAAACTGGCCGATCAGTGACCAGCAAATCGATTTCTTTGCACAGAAAGTCTTCTATTTTGCCACCAAGAACTCTGATGCATTTTATAACTTTTTCCCTCACCAATGGCTTACGCAAGTCCAGATAAAATGATTTACCGTAGAGAGGAGAACTCACGTTTGTGAAGTCGAGCCGTCGTCGAGAAAAGCTCTCCCTTTGTGTGCCTTCCCTCATCGTGATCGGTAATTTATCTTCTACAGATTTCCGAATAACAGTCTCAAATCCAGAAAGCACTCAACGGTAATGATCCATCAGGAAATAAGCTCCATTCTGCCACACAAATCGTAGGTAGCCACAACAGAAGGTCGTAAATATCACAGTTTTGTCCTACTGGCTTGTCACTTTCAGCACACCACCTGTATACGCCTTCTTTGCCGATTTAATTTTAGCGCTCTGTGCTTGGACGAGCCTAAGTTTCCACAGACGAAGGAGGGAATGGCAGGTGATCGTTTCGTCGAATTAATACATTACGGAGACTGCTGGGATTAGCTTAGACTTTTCTTTGTCGTGTCTTCTAAAAGTAGTTCTTTATCGTCAAACATGAGCATAAAATGACGAAAAGTCAGGATAAAATGCTTGATAAAAAAGACTTCCCCTCCCGGGTGTGTTGTGATATGGACGAGTCGGCAGAGCTGTGTGTTGAGTTACGGCTGTCTAGCCCTTCCAGAACACACAGGCTGAGTTACAAAAGCTAAATTCACGCAAGCCCCTGGGGACGGGCCGGGTATACCCCACGGGGAGCCGATATACTATACGCGGACCTCCCCTCCCTCGGGAGAGGATTTGATTGTCAATGAAAGCCCAACTAATTTACTACATTGTCATCAAGCCAACTCCAACTGGGAATTAGCTGCAGTGCAGCAGTGACAAGCCCCGAATCTACACTAGTAAGTAGATACATGTGCACGCAAGCACCTGCATGTTCGCACAGCTCTACACGAACAAACACTCAGGCCTGTCATAGTGCATCAGAAATCAACCCCCAGTTCATTTAGGGACACTTTTTCTGCCTAGGGTGCAGACTTACCTGAACATACCTTTGTTTTAACACAAATATACTCGTCACAAGCCAACAACCACAAGTTTGCACTTTACTGAAATGCACCCAAGAGCACCACTCATGATTTGCTAACAAATGCCATTCATGACAATTTATCTTCTTCCTTTTGACCCCTAACCGAAAATATCAACATTTTACACATGTAAATTCATATCCACCCATAATATGCATTTATATTTGTATATATGGATCAGATGTATAGTTAAACGGGTATACATGGCATTTGAAAGGAACGTCCTATAATTAATGAAAGCATCATTCCCGACAGATTTAAAGACTAGCATTGGCACGTGCTACATAGGCACACTAAACATCACACAACCTCAGGCCATGTTCCATTGTATGTAATAACATAACACTATTCATATCATGGTAAAACAAGTATTACATTATTAACCTATAGACGCATAATATCACTGGTAAAACTGAAGTGTTATAAATTTTAGCGGACTATCCAACACACTTTGGCAGTGGTGGACGAGGGAAACTTAAAATATTAGGTTAATACTTTCTATTCTCTTTAAGAAATTTAACACTTAACAAAACGCATCGAAAATCTAATACTATCTTATGTCAAATTTATACATTTATGTGTTTTGTTTAGCAAGTCATGAATGTTACAAATTTTGGAGTCTGACATGTTACAACTTACAAATAAATTCACATGCTACACTATTTAACATTTTAACACTTAGAAAATGTTAACAATTTAACATTTGCGTTTTTGGAAAGCAGCTGGTGTATAGCGCCATACTTGTAACTGTTCCATTACATATATTATGTAGAATGGAATACTTTAAGTATGATGACATATATCCGAAATACACAAAGTACAATAGAATAATTTAGTATGATGAGATATACCCGTTGGTATTACGAGAGTTTAGCCTCTGTATGGAAAGTGTCGTGTGCTATAAAGACGATTACTTTGATGCAATTAAAAGCAGAATACTGACACAGACTTAAACACACATCATCGACCTGGCCACTGGATTCTGTGACCAATGAATTCCTGCTAGCATTCCACGCTATTGTCAGGCATACTGACTGCCGTTCGTCGTAATTAGAAAGAAACTCATGACAGCATCAGTTGATATCTACTGATTAGCTTTTCTCATCAGATTAATCTAGGTAATTTGGAATAAATGTGTTGTATGGCATTATTTCCTGGAATGTTCTTAAGAACAGTCATATATTGCTTGCCATATTGCTCCTTGCATGAGTATAGTTGGCGTCTACTTAGTCCTTTGACCGGATGAAAGTGAATTTTAAGGGGCGTAAATTCCATTTATTTTATGAAAGTAACCTAATCTATTTATTTCATGCCACCTATACACTGAATTTTCCTCGCGTGTTTGGTAACATTTGATTTCTGTTTTAATACTGTCCAGTTGAAAGATGAGACTCGCAGTATGGAGGAAAACGCCACGGAAGTAGACGTTGTATTGCCAGCTAGTTTTAGTGCAATAGCTTCCTTTTTTTTTTTAAATTAACCATTTTGTATAAATTGGAATTGCTTATCAAAAATGTACAATAGGTATTTTTTACCTTAAGGCCATGCATCATGAGTTAGTGAATAGCTTCGTATTGGTATTACTTTTGAAACTAGAGTCTTTGCCCACTAAAGTTCGACAAGTTGTTGATGTTTTTACTTTTAATGAACGAAACACCTGCCCCAGGTACACGATTTATTTATCTATTTATTTGATTGGTGTTTTACGTCATACTCAAGAATATTTTACTTATACGCCACCGGCCAGCATTATGGTGCGAGGATACCAGACTATCCGCAGGTTTCTGCAAGACCTTCCCAAGTGCGATCAGAGAGAAAGCCAGCACGAGCTGGACTTGAACCCAGAGCGGCCGCATTGGTGAGAGGCCCCTGAGTCATTGATCCGCGCTGGCACTCTAATCACTCGTCCACATTCAGCTGCGACACCCCCCGCCTGTACTGTTTTGTGTCGTCTTCTTCAAATTCACCAGTTGGCTGCGACATCCCCCTAACCGTAGGGTTTTGTGTCTTGTTCGATTTCACCAATTAGTTGCGACATCCCCCTAACCGTAGGGTTTCGTGTCGTCTTACATCCAGGCGGCTTGCTTACCATGTTAAAAGCACGTTTTCTTGCCTGAGATAAGATGTAGAAAACTGGATCGACAAACAGAGCCACCAGTGTATATAGAGCTGGTTATACAGCCGCAGCTAAAACTTTCTTACCACCTTGAAGTTTAAGAAAGGGACATGCCCGCTAACTCGTTAGCTTTCCACAAATACTGGTCCATGGTGGTTACAGAGTGTCGTGTGTTTTTGCTACCTTACTGGCGGAATGACGAGCATTGACTGGCAGGTCTGCTGACACGCAGTGTACTATAACATAAATATTAACAAAAATACTGTATATAAACCACCCCTTCGCTTAACTGCCTAGGAGGGATGCCATGCAGGGCTAGTTTCGTATGTACAAAAATATGCACCAGAATAATAAACTTATATAATGTGAAGCATAGCGTTAAACTCAAGGCTATTCTATTAAACAGGCTCTACCAAAGATTTGGGGCGGGGGGGGGGGGGGGGGGCGGGGGGATAGATCCGCGCAAACCCAATAGAATTTTTGCTATTATTTTAGAATAAAATATAGTTATTCAAAATCGGTACGGTTTGATTTTTACAAAACGGCAATAATTTGAGCTATTCTTGGTGAGTACAGAAATGTTAAGTTGATTAACGAATATGGCTTCTTTCCCCAAATCTCCGGCACAGTCTCTTAAACTAAAGTCAACAATTAATTTTTATACTGACCCAGTCTCCGCACCATTTGGTGAACGCTTTTATGACAGCTTGTGCCGTAGTTTTTTTACCTGGCTCTCAGGTATTGCTACAAACACATGACGTGCGGGTTCGTTTCGCGCAGCCTAACGTTCGCTGAGGACCACTTGTCATTCACCAATATGGTTTGTATATCTATAGCGTTTACACGGGGGAAATTCCTCAGTAACTTGCTGAAGTCTGGCGAGCCGGGAACTTCTTCCTCCAGCCTTCAAGGTTTGATATCAAGACTGGTGTGATCAAATTAACATATAATGTGGAATAAATTGATGCATGGCTTTTGGTTCAGCACCTGGAGGTGCAGTTTTTGGTTCGGTCATCCAGACTATTTATTTATTGATTTGATTGGTGTTTTATGCCGTACTCAAGAATATTTCACTTATACGACGGCGGCCAGAAACCGGGCAGAGCTCGGGGAAAACCCAGCCCCCGTCCGCAGGTTGCTGATAGACCATCCCTCGTACGGCCGGAGAGCAAGTCAGCATGAGTTGGACTTAAACTCACAGCGACCGCATTGGTGTGAGGCTCCTGTGTCGTTGCTCCGCACTGGCGTGTAAACCCTTTCGGTCACGGCGGCCCCGGTCATCCAGATTAAAAACACAATATATAAGATGATGTGAAGTTCATGTCATCATTTACCAGCGGTTTAGTACGGACACCCCAGTTTCCTTCACCAATGAAACTGCCTGACATCATAGTCGTGAAATATGCATACAACGTTGAACACCAATCAAAGAATAAATCAAGTTAAATGAATCAGCATTTAAGTATAATACAATGAGATTTCTGACGAAATGTCTGTTCATGTGGTAGTATTGGTGTATCGCATCAAAAGCAAATACATTTTACTTATAACACAGTGAAGGGGAGGAAACCACGCAGAGCCAAATGGAAACCAAGTCGGGTCAAATAAAAAACAACCAGAGAAGGTGGAAACAGTACAGAGCCAAAGGTATACCACACACTGTAAAGGCAAAGCAAGCAGAGAGAAAGTAAAACGAGGCTCAGCTCGAATTCTGCGACATTCGGAAAATGGTTAACTTATACTTTAGTTATGGTGACTTGAAAATTAATTCTTATTTTACCGGTTTTGAAGTGACTGGCGGAATGTGTTATTTATTTTCCTGTTTGGTTATAGACTTCATATTGCACTCCTATAGCGCTCCGCCACACGAACCCTGCCAAATACGCGCAGCAATCTTGTGTAGCGTAATACAAATAAAGACAGAACATACAAATGTCAAAGAATAAAAAAAAGCAAAGCAAAAAAAAAAAACAAAAAACAAAAAGAAATAAATAGATGGACAGAAAATGTTCAGCTGTGTGTTACTATGCATAGATGCATCAGTTATAAACAGCAGCTTTGGCTCGCCTGTCCACAGCCCATTCTACCATACAAATTGTCTTCAAGTGCTTTGGGACGTATTTTGGTGAAATCTACTCCCACCTCTACTACAATGAGTGAAAACCGAGTGTTATTTACATGTCATTATGCACTGAATGGGCATTTCACACAAGACTTGCAGGGCCCATGGTACTGACAATGCCCTGTCTGTTGTATCCCTACCCGAGGGGCCCTCAAAGTCAGGGGCGGGGCCGGCTTCTGGCTCCTAAGCTGGTCTTCACCGCAGGTACACAATTATCTATACGTGCAGTGGTATACATACAATGTTCTTGTGAAGAAAGGAGGCACAGATTTGTATGATTCTCTCCCCAGTGATTTTCTCACCCCGCTAATACCATCCGTTCACGGAATGTAGACCGGCAGATGTTTGCAGAAGTGATTGCTGACGAGGAAGGGGTAGCGTCTTCACGCAGTTGTCACATGTTACTTAACACTCACACCCGGGCTGAGGGGAGAAGACACACAGATTCAAGCCCGAGTATTATACATGGCGTTATTACACCATAAGGCTATACAAACATTTCGGGAAGCACAATCCACATCACAACAAACTACGTGTATGTATCCCCGAATTACACTCAAACTTCTTTAGTGATCATTATGGTTTTCAGATGTTTTCACTTACATTGGTTTGCAAGAATATGTCTCTGTACGAAGGCCTTTAATGGCCTAGCAGATGTGAACATTCCGGTAGGGGTTCTGCACGTGATGACATTTGTGAGATATTCCTGCCAAAGGTCTTCTCTTCACCCCGCACCCCTAACCCCACTCTCCCTCTCTGTCGTGGTAAAATCAAGTAAATAAACTTATCTTAATAAGTGATTATTGACTTTTTTCCATTTTTCATTTTTCAACAAAAATGTAGCTGTCAAAATTTTCCAAGAATGTGTGAGTCTCCTGAGTCATTGTGCTGCGCTAGCACGTTACCCACTCGACCTCGAAGTGCTCAGAATGAAAAAAGAAATGACCTGTTATGGTAAGGTGTGAGAAGTAAAATAAGAAAGTGCAAATTTAAAAAAAATCCCCTAAAAATCCCTAAAAAAAGGAAAAACCTAGCAAAATTCGTATACAGGTTCCTTAATCCTTAATCAGAAGCATAACACTTTCCACGATGGAATGATGCTTAGAAATAAACCAAACACAAAAAACACTTGTATTGAAATCTAACACAACAACTTTTTGTGTTATTTTCATTCAACACAGAAATGTGTTATCCCAACACATACATGGGTTAAATAACTGTAAAGTACACAAGACTTTGTGCTAACTGAACACAAGATAGTTGTTCAAATATGACACAAGTTTGTGTTTATACAACACAAGTGTTTTTCGTGTGCACCAGAAAGGCACTCTGCAAACGACCACCGATGCGTCGTCCATAGCTGTTTGCATAACCCAGGCATCAGGGGCTGGGAGAGCAGGGAAACCTACAAATTCCCTGTCCAAGGACGGGTTTGAACCCGCACCTGTTGTGTCATAGCGAAAGATGGTTTTGATTTGTTTGTTTGTTTGATTGGTGTTTTACCCCGTATTCAAGAATATTCCACTTATACGAAGGCTGCCGCCATTATATGGTGAGAAGAACCGGGGAGAGCCCGGGGGAAACCCACGACCATCCGCAGGTTGTTGAGAGACCTTCCCAGGTTTTGAAAACTTAGATCCAAAGCAGTGCGGCCGTAAATATGTAGGTGATGTTTTATGTATCAAGTTGAGCTTGACTGTCACGTATAAGCCCAACATCATTTATGGGCTTACTATGAGTGTGCAAACAGGCCGTCAGACCATACACGTGCAATACAAGATGACATGCTAATCGCCGTCACGGTGAGTTTCTGTATATTTTATGACTGACACCGCCATTAGTTCACCGTCAAATGCAACAAATGCGTAAATAATGCGGTGGTTTACTACACGCCGTAATGTATCAATCTGTTTCACCAGTATCTAAAAATGAAAATGTAAAAGTTCTTCAGGACGTGAAATTTAGATGGAATTTGAGTGTTGCTGTTCGTGATTTATATGTATAGTAGAATTATATATGAAAACATCTGTTATCTCTTTTCACTGAAGAAACATCTTTATAAAATAAATTTAACTGTTTAATACTTTGACTGTGTAGGAAATTTCCACTTACACGCGACATTAGTCAGATTTACGGGTGTCTGGGAGTAAAAAATCACGGGGTAATGCCCGGACCTTTGGTAATTTATTGACAAACCCGTGTGTTACGTCCAGAACAGCTCGCCATTGTGATGTATAAGTAATCGTCAACGTACACGACACAGCGCAATGGGAGAATCTAGGACGCGCCATAAAGACGGTTCAAATGGCAGTAGAACGCAGTTTTCTTCTGTGACGTTGCAGTGTGTGTGTACTTCATATATGTTTTATGAGCACACGTAGACCGATAATTGTGACGTAATACAGGAAAGAATAAATGAGTTCACAGTTCTGGACCGTCTTTGTACAGGTGGGAAAGAGTTTTATGAGCTCCCCAATGTCTCCACGCGCCCTTGACAGCTCATTGTCGCCCTGTCCAAGAATTCTGAAAATGAAAACAGGTCCCTGGTTGCTCAAAGTACCGTTACTAACCTTTTGATGACGTCCGGGAATGTTAACTGACCTGCAATGGATCATGAAGACGTTTTAACTAACCGCTAAATGTATATGTCACCTGGTATAGTAGGCTTATATTAGCCAATAAATCAAAACACACTTTGAAAACTAGGCCACAACCAATAACAACACAAAGACGTCTCATATATAATAGCATAAATTACTTATTAAACAAAACCAAATGGAAAAATAATTATAGTGAACATTTCAATCACGGATTCAAATATTGCAATATCACGCTATTAAAATGTAACCTATGTGTTTGCACTATTAACATGCAATAAGACCGTCAAATCTCCCCGCTGGCGAGATAATTAAAACTATTGCGTAGCCCTGTGTCGTGCGCAAGAAAAATGTTCACCAAGCATTACAAACATTGGAATAGCAAATATACCAGTACAGCATGCATTGACCACTGTGACTATCGATTTCAACTAAATTTTATGCTTCATTCATCAGGTACCTTTTTTATGTTATTAGAAGTGTATATATCTAATTTGTATCAATTCTCTATAAAATGATGTTATACAACCAGAGGACAACACATTAATTTTGACAAATTTCAGTTATCATATGTTACAAATTTTATCTCAGCCATCTTTGAAATGAATCTTTAATTATAATGAATGTCCTTGTGATATTACAGTTCTAAGTGTGCTCGAGTAATTACTTGAAGTGGTTAATAAATCCACAAAAATTGATATTATCACTTTAATAAAACTTTTGTGTTAATCAAATTTAAATGTATCTACTGTTTTCATATGTAATAGGTATAGCAGTGAAGAAAACCCCAAACAGTCATAATACTTTAATTATTATTGCGATTTGTCCTATCCAAAAGTCTTCTATAGCTGTTATATATCACAATCATTAATTAGAGCTTTTAAATGTGTTAAAAGCGAATGTCAAACACCATGCATAATGCCCTTAGAATAAATAAGGTACTATCCTATGTGGAACTCGTCTACAGTATTCCTGCCAGAAATTCCCGTATTTTTTCACACACTTATTGTCGTCGCGGTAACTTCTGTGGGTCAGCAGGATGAACAAGAAGATGACGTAAGAGTATGGCATAATATGGCTAAATAGTGCCGGCACTGTCCACATGAAGGCCAGCAACAGTTCCGGCACATAATGAAAATGTCGTGCCAGACCCCACCAACCGGAAGCTAACAGGATGCTCTCCCGTTCTTCGCCGTTCTCCAGTTGATATTTCGCACGGATGATTTCCGGTTTTCTTCCCCAAACCAAACAGTCCCCGTTGGCGTAGCGCACCTCTTGTTTCTGCATATCGGCTTTGTAGTTTACGAAAACCGAGACCAGGCCTGTCCCCAGTATGAGTGCTGACCAGAATGGTCCAAGTTTAATTGGGTGACTTACTAAGTATAGGCTAACGGATGCGTACAGTCCTGGGATGTACACTAGGCAACCCCAGCATATGTAGAAACCGGCGCGATCTAGCATTATGTCAATAGTTCTCAAGTAACCAGATTCCCACCAGAAAAACTTACTGATGTAAACAAGCTGGAGTACAGAGGACACGATCATGCTATCCACGATTCCGTGCAGCTCGAAACTTTTCATAGCAAAGATGGCCACCAGCAGAGCCCAGACCATCATGCCGAATCGGCAGTTCGTGAACACCTTAACGTCGAAGCCCAAGATTCTCGGATACAACTCGGTGCCCCAGTAATAGTCGAAGATGACATTGCCCGTGGAGCCCGAGTCTGATGACGATGGGGAGTAGATTCCCTTCAAGTACAGGCCAATACAAAACACCAAACTGAACACGTTTAAAGTGGTTAGGATTTCCCCAAAGCTGTCATACACCACTGACGGTGTGTATCCTGTCAATTTCAAAGCGAAAGCCAACGCGAAGAAAGTCATCATCGTTGTGACGTAGTACAGAAAACCATTGTCTTTATATACTGGGGTATTGCCTTTGGGAGTTAACGGACCTTCCACGTCTTTGCCAGGGAGAAACTTCATCATCACCAGTCCCCAGACGGCGTAGCCTAAGACCAAGCTGACAGAAAGCGGACTACAGATCCGGACTGAACTCCACATCTCCGTCAGGCCGTCTATCACACCTTGGCTGGCTAAATATCGGATAATGTTTGTAAAGTTGCCGTCTGACTGGACAGCCGTGTACCAAAGTATAAGGACGAAGTTTGGCATCAACGTGATTAGTACTAAGGGCAGAACTGTTCGACTGAGACACCGACGTAGATCCCGGGATAGTTTGTTTTGGGTAAGTTTCTCGTATCCTTCTTTGTACTCGTGGAAACTACTGACAAAGACGTCAGCACCATGTGTTATCGTCTCTGTGCTGGAATGACCGTTTGACTTCGGATCCGTATCCGGACTGCTAACGTCTCTTCTCTGTGTTAACACCGCATTCTGTAGTAGAGAGACAAAATGTTACACTTTTTCAAGTTCAGTTTCCGTACAAGTTCCGTTTTGTTGCAAAGAGGCAAGGCGTTATGATATATATTCAAACGTTTTATTTTGTAGGACAGCCGTAAGATGTTATAATTTATATCTAAACGTTCCCCTTTTGTAGGAAAGAGGCCAGACGTTATATTTCCAAAGGTTCCGTTCTGAAAAAGACAGGCAACGCATTCCGACTTATGTCCAAACGCTTTATTTTGTTGGACAGAGGCAAGACGTTCTGATTTATGTCTGTAAACTCTGTTTTGTACGAGAGAGGCAAGACGTTATGATTCGTATCGTCACCATCAGACATTAAGTCATGACGTCATCACACACACAACTGGGTCTAATAAAAACATCTTGATTCTAACGTCGATGACGTCAAACTGAGTTAATGTACCATTACGTTTGGTCATCGATTAAAATGTAGTGAAACGCCGTTTCCTGTGTGCACATATTAACTGTTACACTGGGACAATAAGTGCTTAGTTTATAGAGAAAGAAAAAAAGAAGTTTGCGACCTAATCAGCACTCAACACAAGATGGTCAAAACGTCCAGGTCAGAACTCAAATATGTGAATACATTTAATTCTGTTCAAGAAACGTTCAAGGAAAAAATAATTTAACGATATTTTAGATAGAGTGATCAGTGGTGATATGCGATGACAGTAACTTCATTGTATGTTACGCAGTCCACGTAATATTACTATCCCGTGTTTTCCCAGACTAAGGAACTAAGGAAATTACTTTTGAATTACAATTTAGATAAAGTAGCGATCTATAGAAGGTTGAAAGAGACGACGCTAATGTGGAATATAACATAAATAAGGAAAATTGTTCCTACACTCAATGAGTGTACGCTTTTTATTTATTCATTTGTTTTGTATTTTACTCCGCATTCAAGCATTCAATAATATTTCACTTATACCAGCATAACTGGACTGGGCAGTGCTAGACGTTTACTCGTGACAATTCGCAGGTTGCTAGAAGGCCTTCTCGCGTTCGACTGGGGAGAAAGCCAGCATGAGCTGGACAACTCAAAGCCATCACATTAGTGAGAGGCTCCTGACTCACTGTTCTGCACTAACAACTCGGGCATGGTGGCTTGATCTCTGGCTCATATCATCAAATATTTGCCACTTTACTTTATATTTGTCGTATAATCAAATCGTGGACATTTTTGTACTCACCATACTGTTGATTACTATTTATGGGGCTCAGTGATCGGTTTCCAATTCGTCGTGTCGTCTGGTATAACGTTAGTCAGATATTGACAGGAAGCCTGGAAGGCAAGATTCGCCAAAAGGTAATCAGTCACGCAGAATGAAACACATTTGAGCACAAGAGTTACAGCGTCTGAATTGATTTAACCATGTTAATAATGGAGTGGACAAAAATCATTCCTTGCTTCCATCAACGTCCATGCACATATATGTATCTGTGGTTGAAGTCGAGCAAATCTTCTGTGAGAAGAAAACGGGAACCATTAAAGGATATTTCAGAAACCATTTTCAGAGAAATTTTCTTTGTTTACATACCTACAGCAGACACAACCCGTTTCTGGTTACCATGGTTATTGGAAGCTCAGTATTGATTTGTCAGCTGATTTTCTTAGAGAAAACCCAACAGAAGATTGGCTATTTAGCTTTTTTGAAGGAGTTGTCGGGCAATAGTGACATATTAGATAATAGCGAATATTCTTATTGGCGTCGGACCTGCACCGGAGAGAAAACTACACCAGGGGTCTACACTAGTATCACCCACACAAGAAAAAACCCCACAGTGTATTTCAGAGGTTCCGTCCATGTGTTTGCTGCATTGTAATAACGAGTACCAGATTTCCAGGCCAACTCAATAACCGTCCCAATCTTGTATTCATCTTCACACAGTCAAGCACTGGCAAGTTGTAGGCGATATTGTTTATTTCTTTGTGGCCGTATGGGAACGAGCAGACGACATTAACACCAGCGTTTTTCAGCAATCATGGAAAATGCTGCATAGCTAACAGATGACGTTATGCAGATTTAGCAGGACTGGCCGTATTCTCAGGGTGTCGGAAAAAGCATTGAGTGTTTGAGGTAAGATGAATGTGTACAAATGAGAGCTTACATAAAGGACTGTACATTGCATTTTAACGATGATACCGGTTCACTAGGAAATAACGATAAAATACCTAATCCCAAGGTTCTGGTTTGATACTGGTTCACTAGGTATAACGATTAAATACCGAATCCCAAGGTTCCGGTCTGGTACTAGTTCACTAGGGTATAACGATAAAATACCGAACCCCAAGGTTCTGGTCTGAAACTGGTTCACTAGGGTATAACGATAAAATACTAAACCTCAAGGTTCTGGTCTGAAACTGGTTCACTAGGGTATAACGATAAAATACTGAACCCCAAGGTTCTGGTCTGAAACTGGTTCACTAGGGTATAACGATAAAATACCGAACTCCAAGGTTCTGGTCTGAAACTGGTTCACTAAGGTATAACGATAAAATATCGAATCCCAAGGTTCTGATCTGAAACTGGTTCACTAGGGTATAACGATAAAATACTGAATCCCAAGGTTTTGGTCTGAAACTGGTTCACTAGGGTATACCAATAAAATACCGAACCCCAAGGTTCTGGTCTGGTACTGGTTCACTAGGGTATAACAATAAAATACCGAATTCCATCGTTCTGGTCTGAAACTGGTTCACTAAGGTATAACGATAAAATACCGAACCCAAAGGTTTTGGTCTGATACTGGTTCACTAGGGTATACCAATAAAATACCGAACCCCAAGGTTCTGGTCTGGTACTGGTTCACTAGGGTATAACGATAAAATACCGAATTCCAAGGTTCTGCTCTGATACCCATTTACTAGGGTATAACGATAAAATACCGAACCCCAAGGTTCTGGTCTGATACTGGTTCACTAGGGTATAACGAAAAAATACCGAATTTTATGGTTCTGGTCTGACACTGGTTCACTAGGCTATAACGATGAAATACCAAATCCCAAGGTTCTGACCTTCACTAGAGTATACCATAAAATGCCGAATCCCGTTGTTCTGGTCTGAAACTGGTTCACTATGGTATAACAATAAAATACCGAATTCCAAGGTTCTGGTCTGATACTGGTTCACTAGGGTGTAACAATAAAATACCGAATCCCAAGGTCCTGGTCTGAAACTGGTAAGCTAGGCTATACCATATAATACCGAATTTCAAGGTTCTGATCTGATACAGGTTCACTAGGGTATAACAATAAATACCGAATCCCAAGGTTCTGGTCTGAACTGGTTCACTAAGATATAACAATAAAATACCGAATTCCAAGGTTCTGGTCTGATACTGGTTCACTAGGGTATAACAGTAAAGATCGAATTTCAAGGTTCTGGTCTGAACTGGTTCACTAAGGTATAACAATAAAATACCGAATTCCAAGGTTCTGGTCTGATACTGGTTCACTAGAGTGTAACAATAAAATACTGAATCCCATGGTTCTGGTCTGATACTGGTTCACTAGGCTATACCATATAATACAGAATTTCAAGGTTCTGGTCTGATACAGGTTCACTAGGGTATAACAATAAAATACTGAATCCCAAGGTTCTGGTCTGATACTAGTTCACTAGAGTGTAACAATAAAATACTGAATCCCATGGTTCTGGTCTGATACTGGTTCACTAGGCTATACCATATAATACAGAATTTCAAGGTTCTGGTCTGATACAGGTTCACTAGGGTATAACAATAAAATACTGAATCCCAAGGTTCTGGTCTGATACTGGTTCACTAGAGTGTAACAATAAAATACTGAATCCCATGGTTCTGGTCTGATACAGGTTCACTAGGGTATAACGATAAAATACCGAATCCCAAGGTTCTGGTCTGATACAGGTTCACTAGGGTATAACAATAAATAAGGATCCCAAGGTTCTGGTCTGATACTGGTTCACTAGGTATAACAATAAATAAGGAATCCAAGGTTCTGGTCTGATACAGGTTCACTAGGGTATAACAATAAATAAGGAATCCCAAGGTTCTGGTCTGATACTGGTTACACTAGGGTATAACAATAAATAAGGAATCCCAAGGTTCATGGTCTGATACAGGTTCACTAGGGTATAACAATAAATAAGGAATCCCAAGGTTCTGGTCTGATACTGGTTCACTAGGGTATAACGATAAAATACCGAATCCCAAGGTTCTGGTCTGATACAGGTTCACTAGGGTATAACGATAAATACGAATCCCAAGGTTCTGGTCTGATACAGGTTCACTAGGGTATAACAATAAATAAGGAATCCCAAGGTTCTGGTCTGATACAGGTTCACTAGGGTATAACAATAAATAAGGAATCCCAAGGTTCTGGTCTGATACTGGTTCACTAGGGTATAACAATAAATAGGAATCCAAGGTTCTGGTCTGATACAGGTTCACTAGGGTATAACAATAAATAAGGAATCCCAAGGTTCTGGTCTGATACTGGTTCACTAGGGTATAACGATAAAATACCGAATCCCAAGGTTCTGGTCTGATACAGGTTCACTAGGGTATAACAATAAATAATGATTCCCAAGGTTCTGGTCTGATAATATTACCAGATCCATAGGCATATGCAACCAACTCAAGAATCGTTTGACATGACTGTTAGATAAGCAAATTCATACAATCTTACATTTCTGAGTCGACTTTTATGGCATGAAAATGTATTTAGATATTTAGTTTTTTATTTACATGTTCTGATCAAACTCAAGAAGGTTTCCTTTCATTATAGACAGTTGAATGTGCGGAGTTTGTACTGTTTACAAACTGTAAATCAACACTCCCTGTTTTAGGCTAAAGGAAGGGCCACTTTTAATATTCTCACACTATAGTATATGTTGGGGCCTCCGTCGCTCAGTTGGTTAGCGCGCTAGTGCAGCGTAATGATCCAGGGGCCTCTCACCAATGCAGTCGCTATAAGTCCAAGTCCAGCTCACGCTGGCTTCCTCTCCGGCCGTACGTAGGAAGGTTTGACAGCAACCTGGGGGATGGTCGTGGGTTTCCCGTGCCTGGTTTCCTCCCGTCGTATAAGTGAAATATTCTTGAGTACGGCGTAAAACACCAATCCAATAAATCAATAATATATGATATTGCTATTTTTGTAAGCTTTCGGTACAGCTGGTAATAGTCCAGCAAACCATAAATGTCGTAGTAATCTAATCACAGGATAACTAAAATTTACCCAACAACTCACGTCAGGTACGTCAGGAAAATGATGCCATATTGAAGACAAAAATTACTTACTGCTTAAAAAAAGGCCTAATTACCTGCTAGGCCAAAACAAACAGAGGCATAACAGCCAGGTAGGTTTAACCCTATTTCAATGTAGGAACATTTAGTTAATGTCGATTTGTCCAGCAAAAGCTTATAGTGGGGTAGCAAGAGGCTAAAAATAGTCATCTATGTGACTTGTTCAAAATAGACGAATCATGTCCGCTGATGTCCTAGAATCAGCTTAGGTGATACTGCCCGGAGCAGTTTAGGACCGAAAAGCATGGTTTTGCCACTCCCCGCCAGTGAAATGAAATAAGACAAACATATGTCGTTGGCTGCAAAAATGCAGATTACGAGAAGAAAAAGTTGACTAAAGGAAATTAATGTGCAAATTATATGCATTGTGAAAGGCTGTATATATAATAAAGCGGTAATAACTGAGTTGGTACAACGCCTCCAATTTATGAGATAATACGAGCTTACGTAACAGCTTATGTAACAGAGACCCCCCCCCCCTCCCAAAATAGCTTTAGCACAGCGTAAGGCGCACGTGTTCCACATATGTGGTCAAAAACTACAGTACCTTCATTTCTGCCCTACACTCCGAGCTTCAACATACGCCATTCTGAAACCACGAGCTATTCCTGTCATAAAAAAATAGGGACATTTTCACGTCAGAACATCCGGGTTGGTGATCTCCAATTAAAAACGTAACGTCTTGAAGGTCATGAGCTGCAAACAGGTAGTGTTTAGTCCCATTTATGCCAATTGCGCCCTTGCTCATTTGCAAAAAACAGCTTCTCGCACATTTTGTGGGGTTGGGGTTGGGGTTGGCGGGGGTGCAGAGCGCATCCGGATATTGAGCCTATTACTGTATTTGAATTACGTTAAAATGATTTTGAATGTTAATTGATTCCAAGATTGTTTGTTTAATGTAAAATGGAAAACGTAGTTCCTTGACCCGCTTTCTGACATAGCATTACTGCCAAAAAAGACCGTGGTCTATTTTAAAACATGTCCGTCGGCTGGCCAGTGACGCCATCAGGGCGGTAGGGCTGTCACCCCATGCCTTCTGTCTTGCAAGACATTTTGAAAATGGCGGTCAGCTTTGCCAGAGCTGATACTCATGGTAGATATAGTTTCTATGACAATGGGTTCATGGTGGTTAGGTCTGGAATTAAATGACTGACATTTCTGTATCAGAGGAACTTTATTTAGAGGATGCTGGTCTCCGGTATTGGCGCACCCTTCCCCACAATGAAGCGCGCAGAACAATGGCGGTACAGAGACATATCCCTCATACCACGGAGTGCACGCTTATATTGTTAGTGAATGGTCCCAAGCGGGACAGCTTATACTCTCTGACTTGGAAAGTAAAGCTCTTAGTGATAAGCAGAACCAGCCTCTAAGTTTGCAGTGTCCGTGGTTTTGTCTGTCAGGCGGTGGTTTGGTTGGTTGGTCGATGTGTCAGTCAAACGGGAACAATCCTCAGTGAAGCACATTATCCGCATAACAGCATAGTCAAACTTTGTCAGTGGGTAAGCTTTGTTTCGCAACTTTTTTTAAAATAAACTTTGTTATTCGTACGAATATTCCCAGATAGAATGGGGAAGCTTTCCCACCAAAAGTAACTCGGGCTTTAAATACCTTGCCAATTGTTCATTCTCTCTTTTGAGATTACGATTTACGACTGCATGTATTACAAGAAAACAATGTTACGGCTTACGACTGCGTGTATTACAAGAAAACAATGTTGAGGTTTACGAATGCATGTATTAAAAAGAGAACAATGCTGAGGTTTACGAATGCGTGTACTACAAGAGAACAATATTACGGCTTACGACTGCATGTATTACAAGAAAACAATGTTACGGCTTACGACTGCGTGTATTACAAGAGAACAATGTTGAGGTTTACGAATGCGTGTATTAAACAGAGAACAATGCTGAGGTTTACGACTGCGTGTACTACAAGAGAATTATGCCACGGTTCACGACTGCGTGTAGGCCTACTACATGATAACAATTGCGGTCTACAACAGTTGTGTATTACTGTGTGTATTACAAGAGAACAATGGTATTTCCGGTTTGGGCCCGAGTGGCCATTGCACAGGAGAAGGTAAATTTATCCACCCTCGCTGGATTTAAAGGAACCACAGATTATCCAGATGGTGCAACCCATCCGGACCTATATATAGACCAAAACAGTTTCGTCTCTCGCAGATTTTACAAGAGGGGTAGTTTTCATTTCTGAGATAATTGTATTAATTACCCTTACTTGAACATCAATGTACCGAAGGGTCATGCATACGAGGTGTATAGATCTCGCCTTGTACATTTTTAGACTCTACGTGTTGTGCGACGATTTCAATCAACGCCACCAGTTATTACTGCAAAAACGAGTGTGTCAAGGTTATTCGATCAAAAGCCTTAACTTTAAATTAAATTTAAGGTCAAGCAGATCAATTTAATTGTCATCCACACGTGTGAATATATACCATATTTTAAGAAGCTTTGCATACATTAGGTGCTTGTCCAGTGACAAATATGAACACATCATACCGACATTGAAAAGACGGTGTGTATATCTCTGGACCACAGACGATCGAGTATTAGGGGAATCCAAATCAGATCATTCCGTTGTGTATATGTAAATGAACATGTAATTTACACGCGATTACATATTTATTTACTTTTAGACCGTGACTTTCCCTTCAGAGGTTGTTAATTCCACGACCACGATATATTTATCCTAAATGTTCTTTACAACAAACCGTGAGCGGAGGATCTGGGTTAGGCTTGATATAACCTGTGTTATCCATACATACGTCAGCGTCAAACTTGGCAAGAGGCCGGATCTCACCGGTAATAAGTGTGACGATTTGCCAAATATCACATGTCGCGCTGGATTTACTCTTTATGTTGTAGCCTTTCCTACTGACAACATCAGTTAGATGCTTTGTCTTCTTCACAGAGAAGTATACTTTTAAGATTGGCAGATTTAAAAAAAATGACTACGATACAACAGTTTAGTCTCGCTCTTGTTGGTAGCGATTAACAGCAATAGTATGTACTAAGGTACACTAAAAGACAAATATATACACCTTTCCCAGTCCACTGAGGAGGGTATATGAAATGTCTTGTACAGAAGTAAACACATGGATTTGTGAATCCAGTATATAGATTATATGTGTAAAATATGGACCGGTGACTGCTTCCCCTACAGGCACGACAACGTAAATAGATTACAGATCGGTGACTGCATCTCCTATTGGCGTGACCACGTGTATAAATATTACGGACTGGTGATTGCTTCTCCTATAGACGTGACGTGTATATATTGCGGACCGGTGACTGCTTTTCCTATAAACGTGACAGCGTGTATATATTATGGACCGGTGACTGGTTCTCTCATGGGCGTAACAACGTATGTATATTACGAACTGCTTCTCCTGTAGGCATGACAACGTGTATAGACATTACGGACTGATGTCTGTTTCTTCTATGGGCGGAATAATATGTATAAATTACGGACCGAATTGCTTCTCCTGTAGGCGTGACAATTTGTAGAGATTACGGACCGGTGACTGCTTCTCCTACAGGCGTTACAATGTGTATAGATATAACGGACGGATGAATGCTTCTCCTAAAGGCATGATAACGTGTATAGATTGCGGACCGATGTCTATTTCTCCTGTTGGCGTCACAACGTGTATAGATATTACGACCGATGTCGTAAAGGCGTGATAACATGTATAAATTATGGATCAGTATCTGCTTTTAATTCTCCTATGGGCGTAAGAACGTGTATAAATTACGGACTGGTATCTGCTTTTAATTCTCATATGGGCGTAAGAACGTGTATAAATTACGGACCGGTGACTGCTTCTCCTGTAGTCTTCACAACGTGTATAGATATTACGGACCGGTATCTGCTTCTCCTATGGCCGTAAGAACGTGTATAAATTACGGATCGGTGAATGCTTCTCCAGTGGGCGTGACAACGTGTATAGATATAACGGACCGGTGAACGCTTCCTGTATTCGTGACAACGTGTATAGGTTACGAACCGGTGACTGCCTCTCTTATAGGCGGACAACGTGTATAGATTACGGACCGGTGACTGCTTCTCCTATGGGCGTGAAAACGTGTATGGATTACGGACCGGTGACTGCTTTTCCAATGGGCGTGAGGACGCGGTTACATCTCTTAGATGTTAGATCTAAGTTAGATTCTCGGTTCCATTAGGGTATATTTGTGATAAAATGTTGTTTTGGATGCTGAGCAATTGCTCGAATATTTTAGGGTTTATGCTGTTATGGCATACAACATAAGGCTCGCTGATATGTGTAGCCAGTTAATTCATATGATTATATACGGCACTTAAACGCTGGATTTACTCTTTATCTTGTAGTCTTTCCTACTGACAACATCAATTAGATGCCTTGTCTTCTTCACAGAGAAGTATACTTTTAAGATTGGCAGATTTAAAAAAAAATGACTACGATACAACAGTTTAGTCTCGCTCTTGTTGGTAGCGATTAACAGCAATAGTATGTACTAAGGTACACTAAAAGACAAATATATACATCTTTCCAAGTCCACTGAGGAGGGCCCATGGGAGAAGCAGTCACCGGTCCATAATAAAGTAAGTAAGTATCTAATACTGGTACTTAATGGCTTGGTATCTATTTGAATTCACTTAAACATCCAAAAAATCAAGTCGTCATCTAATTGTGTTTTAAGGCATATATAATATTTTTCAAACTTGCATTTGCGCTTTCGAAAAAAAACCCCAATAAACCTATCCCAGAGGAAAGTAGCTATACAGTTTCGTTTCCCGACCATTAACATTGTTGTAATTAATGAGAGAGATTGTGATCCTAGCTCTATTACATCAACATTGATCAGTGGGAACTACTAATTAGATTGTTTTTTGCTGTACGGCCTGAATAGTGATTTAGAAATTGACCTATCGGTAGTATAATAATCATTAGCAACATTTAAATATTCAAATTCCCCTCTCACATTGTCTGCAGGACAGAGAGGTTATGATGGCTGTCAGATATCTGGTTTCCTCTGGTATCAGTCCGGGTTCGTTCAGTCACTCCCCATCATATTTAAAATGTACAGCTTATAAACCCATAATGAATGAAATAAATAAATGAATTTATTTCCAAAAACGCTTACGGTTGCACAAATGCCGAAAAAGCGAAAACGTGTGTGCGCTGGAATTCTAGCTGACGTGTGCAAAACTTATCTGTCCCGTACAACATAAAGGTTGGCAAGACATAGTGAAGCAGGGAGCTCTGAAAGTGGAGGTCACCACTGGAAGTGGAGGTCATCACTTTGGAAGTGGAGGTCACCACTCTGGACGTGGAGGTCACCACTCTTTACACTTTGCACAGCACTTCAAATTTCCTGACGGAATTTACACAGATAATGGATACCCTGGAGATTGGAAAAATACTTAGCACTACGGGTCGGGTCGACGAAATATTTGTTCCTCCTGTTATAACACTTGGACGTCTCTGTCGCCAATGACTGAATGTTTGCTTAAAGGAAAATTATGACAGGATGCATTATTCAATGTTGGATAGAAACTAGAGAAAAAAAAGACGAAAATCTATCTTCATATCTTAGTTCCCAGCTCAGTAAGTCAACAAGATTAGAGAATCATGCTACGATTTCAAAATGTTGAAAATGGTAACTTCTTCAGCAAACGGCCATTTGAGATGAGAATTATTCAAAGTTACCAGATGATATATTCTCTGAAAAGTTGGAACTCCATGAAGAAAAGTTGTAGGTGATTACGAAGTCCGTTCATTTTGATCTTTTACTACATACTGACGTTCCACTCGTAAAAAAACATTTTCACCTTCTACACATACGAGCAGTCAGTGGAAACATTTGAAGCAACGCACATTTGGCGTTTGTTCTTCGCTTTGTTGCTAATAAATCAATCCTAATAAGATGGCAGGTGTAAATACAGGCCAATACATGTGTAAATACAGGCCAGTACAGGTAAATACATATACATTTAGCGTTCAAGCAAATACGGGTGGGTATACTGACATTTTCATGTAGCATGGTCTGAGTCATAGACATATATAAAATCACAGCGTGTGATTTCTGCTGGTATCTATGTAATTTTGTTATCATCATCGTCATAAGGTCATCACCCGGTACTGAATTTAAACAAAAGCTTCCTTGAAGAAAGTCTCAGAGGAGATGGAAGTGGCGTAGGATGTACAGAAGTATATCTGAGTGTTTGCTAAGAGCTCAGACTGATCTTCTCGTCAAAGGTTCAAGCGAGTTTCCCTCGGCCATTCCGAGACGGGGGATTTGTTGGCTTTCCTCTCTGTATAGATTGGGTCGTGTTAACTGAGATGACCGCGAAAGTCTGTCCCGGTGACCTGGCTTTCCGTCTAGCCGTCACTAATGACGCTGTCCTCACGCCATGTCAACTGCTTAAGTCCGCTCTGGCGTGAAGTGCGAGGTCTTACGGTGCTTATGCTAGGGCTTCCCCAACTAGGAAATCAATAACTGGATTCATCACGAGGCTGACGTAACAGTGCATACACAGCTGAGGAGGCTTTGAAAGGGACCTCTGTTTTGGTTCACGATCGTATTTTGATCACTATGGATGGGATACCGCATCCGATTAGGCCTACAACAGATCTGTTCGGCTTTTTTTCGGTTATTTAACCCCCTTTTCTATTCCACGTTTATGCGACGGTTCATATATTCAAGTTCAGAAGTACAGAACAGGGAGTGTTGACTTTTGGTTTGGTATTTAACGCCACCCGCATTCATTTTTCACTTTGATGACAGCAGTCATGTTTACAGGTGGAGGAAACCAGAAGGTCCGAGGTAAAGCACCGCTCTTCGCCAGATACAAAACAAAACTGAACTGTTCTAAACGTTTCTTTCAGCATAACACAAGCTTGCTGATGAACCTATAATAAGCCCGCATGCCCAAACCGACCAATTAAAGACGCTTTGTACCTCATTCTGAAATAGAACTAATATTATTTCCGCCGAAATAATTATTGTTTTTACCGAACTTCTTTCAACGATCAACTGGTAAGGCCACTCGATCTGTTGGGAACCGTCATGTTGGGAATACCCAGTATAAATCACAATCGTTTTCCTTGAAATATCTTTCACTTTTGTTCCACGTGCAATTCTAATGATACTTTTAAATCAGATTTGTAATTTTCTTTCTTGTCGACATTCAAAAATGCTGCCCAATTTTAGTGGCAAATATTCACGCTCCAACGGCACGTAACTGCGCGCGAGAGCTGTCTTATTCTGGTGTTGTCATAGTTTCGAGCCCCTGGGTTCCTGGCGAGGGATGATAAATAACATGGAGTTAAACGGGTGAAATGCCGATTTCTGCCAATTCCTAAAGTTCAAAGTAATTCAGGACGCTGAACGTATCATACTGACTACTTTTCCAGGTAGAATTTCTTACCTAAAAGCTATATCTTTCATTTTTTTCAATGCTAAAATCTTCTCCAATACCTATCTCACCTGGGTTAAATTGACTTTTTCACATCCAGGACTTTACCCACGTGACCAAAGAGTGTGCTGGTGATTGGCTCGTTGCAGCTATGACATCACTGCAAAACTATGAATATATGGGTTCTCAAGAGAATACGATTGGTGAAACCTGCTGAAAACGTTCGTTGGATGTATGCGATCAAAAAGAAGCTCACCTGTCGAAGTGGGGTTAAAGTTATGTAACCTTTTCTCATTGGCTTTGATTCTGATCCCTTCCCAGCAGACGCTGCGAGATGCCCAAAGCACAATGGCATTTGGTGGATCAGCCGTGAAACCAGCCCTTAGCTTAGCCGGCTACGTTACATAACAGGAGGTGAAAGCTTTCACGGAGGTCAAAGAATTTCTCACTGCCATAAAACCTCCCAGACAAAGCTGGGTTGATAAAAGTTATCCCTGAGATCAGACAGCTTTCCTTGTCTACACCCAGCAAGTTCGATCATGTCAATTGTCTGCCATTGATCACTGGCGAAGAGGGCTTTTCTTCAGACGAAAACGCGCCCAAAAGGTGCGCTACAGTGGCTGCTCATCCCAGACAGGAAATTCGACGTTTACTACTGCTGAGTACCGTCAGTAGGGAGGCAACAGGCATCAAAAACTTTGGGCATCAAAAAGATTATAATATACTGACCATCTTCGCTAAACATGCGTATATGCAAAAGTTAAGATAATACCATGAAAAGAAATATATTTAAAACATTGAAAAAAATTGAAACTTGGAAAAGTTGCTCCTGGTCAAAAGTATAGCAAACAATCCTGAGTGTGATGTATAACAATCTTAAGTACGACGCAAATTAATCTTGAGTAAGATCTAAAACAATCTTAAGTACGACGCAAATTAATCTTGAGTATGATCTAAAACAATCTTAAGTGTGACGTAAAGCGGTCAAATTTTTGTTCATGTTGATGGTAATTTCAGACACCAGTTTCATAACACAGTAAAACAATCCCTTTGTTACAGAAAAAAGGTGGGATGGTCTAAATTAACATTCTAAGAAAAACAGGTTCTTCTTTCTTTTCTCTCTTCTGAATATATGTTTGTTATTAAGATCTCACGAACTCATCTGGATGGGAAGCTGTACCTATACATGAAGACGTCTTAATTAACAGATATCAGAGTGATGGCTGCCTCAATAAACCCCCAATATATACGTCACTAGCAACAAATCTTCTCGAAACATACTCCTTAAAAACTAACTCTCCGACGCAAAGTAATTTAGACAGAATTGTCGTCTAACGGATTAGTGGGGAGATAATGCATAAAAAATCTCGTCAGAATTCTTCCTGAAGATTAAGTGATGAAAGAAAAGAATTGTATGTGGACAGGAGAGATTTACTTTGAATGTATTTTGAAAACGGAAGCAAGCAGTTCTTTCACAACGATAATTGAAATGTGAAGAACCACACGTGACTTCGGCCATCACAGTGCGGTTTGATTTGTCATTCCACTAACTACAGCGAATAGCCCGTGACCTACTGGTATAGCAAGTCCAGCCCGTAACCTACTGGTACAGCAAGTCCAGCCCGTGCCCTACTGGTATAGCAAGTCTAGCCCGTGACCTACTGGTATAGCAAGTCTAGCCCGTGACCTACTGGTATGGCAAGTCTAGCCCGTGACCTACTGGTATAGCAAGTTTAACCCGTAACCTACTGGTACTGCAAGTTTAGCCCGTAACCTACTGGTATAGCAAGTTTAGCCCGTAAGCTACTGGTACAGCAAGTCTAGCCCGTGACCTACTGTAATGGCAAGTCTAGCCCGTGACCTACTGGTATAGCAAGTTTAACCCGTAACCTACTGGTATAGCAAGTCTAGCCCGTAACCTACTGGTATGGCAAGTCTAGCCCGTAAGCTACTTGCATAGCAAGTCTAGCCCGTCTCGGCCAGCAGATGGAGAGGGAAGAACTCAGTAAATCAGGCTGATGGACGAGGCGACACTTTCGGGGAAAAATCACGCTATCTCTTTTAGATCTATCATTTGCTAAGTCAAATTCAAATGGAATGAGATAGATATTTCAATAACATCCACTACAAGCATGTCTCACAGGCTTATATGTATATTATTACCGAATTATCAGATTTGAATGGATTAACCAAGTGCCTAAAAGCAGCTGCTTATCTCAGAGTTAGGATCAACACGGAAACAATCGAAGTTTGTCGAAGTGCTCTCAGTGGGTCACGGTGAATCGGCACTTTGGTTTATAGGCGCATTAGCGGCTGCGGAATCGACAAGACCCACGCACAACCGGAGTTTGCGAATTCCGTCATTTCCTGGTTCATTGCTAGAAAAGCTCGAGTCGGCACGTCTTGGCCAGGGCATTCCTAACGGGAATTGTGTCACCTGAATCAACACTACCTCGGTAATAGACAGGGTCCAGTCGCTAGACGGCTCACGTACAAACTCTGTCAAATCTATGGCCTTCAAAGTGTCGCGTGCCAGCTTTAAATGAAATCAGTGGGTGCAAAAGTAAGCGATCAGATGGACTAATTGTTCAAACTCCAAACGACATTACAGGTCAATGCTCACATAAAACAAGCGATGACATGTACATTATAATTGTTACACAGAGTATCTCACGCTGGTGACCTACATTTCAGGCACAAAGTATAAGATCAGGACTGAAGGCGAACAAACCAGACTGACACAAAGGTGTAGCTTACAGAATCCAAGTCTTACTAATAGCATCCAAATTCGTGAGCATCCTATATTCTTCCTCTTTACAAAGGAGATAAAACAGGAAGCCTAGAGGAAGGCAATATTGTTTTCAGCTATAGTCGGAAACTACATCGTATTGGTGAAGGATCAAAGAAATCAGTTGTTTGATTGTTTGTATGGGGTTTCAATGTCAATTCAAAATTACTTTTGATTATAACATCCCGTAGCAGTGCTTTCGGTGTTCCACTGTAGAAGGCCTGTCTAAATACTGACACATTGGAACGTGGTGACGCTAGACATGACACCATACACACATTATACTGACACTGAATCGATCGAAATTGCTAACTCAAGAGTCTCAGGAAAGAGCCGAGTCGGAGTTGACCAACTATAACACAGGCAATCTTAATAAATGATATTACTGTATGAATCATATTGTAATAAATATACTGATTCAAACATAAATTGCATAAGTAAGGCCGCCTGGTTATGTACAAGTTGAAGACCTCACGATAGAACTTCATAATTTATAGGTGCAGTGTACTAATACATATAGTATATAGGCATGCCACACGTCGTTCGTATAGATGTACGACAGAGCTGCAAGTTCTGAATAATTTAAACGTGTACTGGATGTGTACCTGTTGTGTACTGGATGTGCACCGGGTGTATATTTGTATACTGGATATATACCGGTTGTGTACTGGACGTGAACTTGGGGTGTACTGGATGTGAGTATTCAGATACATGATCTGCTTTTGGTTGCAGAAAGGAATAAATGAAGAGGCGCAATTTGTTTGACTATGGGCCCAACTGCAGCCTTGTCGAAGTAATTTGAAAATGTTCCATTAATCGATAATTTTTTTTTTCACAGGAAATTACCCATAGAGTTTTTTTGTCTATAACTGAGCGGGTTTTCCTCTGTAGAACAAACAATGTGTAACTTTCATGTCTTACGACGTACAGCATCTGGCACATGAAATTTATCTTCAGCAACTCTAGGCCAATCTAAAAAAAATAATTCGGAAAAAGTAAGTGGTCCCTCCAGGTATAAGCCTCTATATATAGGTTTTCCACAAACAAGCACATGCATTGTGAGCAGATTCTGGAATGCATTGTCTTAATGAAATACGTATGAAAACAAGAGGTTGACTTACCGTGTTCAGTATGGTGTACACTACCCCTTCTCTGGGCTAACGGTGCTGGTTTTAGAGCGGCCACTCTGACATGATCTGCCGTGTGACTTCACGAAGCGGTCCGCAGATACTGCGTGTAAAGATGAAAATCTAGGGCCGGCCAGAACACAACGTCTTCGCGTCGTGACCATCTGACAGTTTCTCCAGCGCTGCCGCACATTATATCGCCTTATGTCTCTTCTTATGCACATCGTACGATGTAAGGTTAACACTGAGGGTCACAACGCATGCTCACTACAGTGCAGTTTAGCCAAATCAGCGGGTCTGGAGAAATTTTATGTTTTACCTATTTGCATAAGCTGCTGTGGGACTCTCCCTCGCCAGAAGTATAGATTATACCGACCCTGATTATACCCAGAGCTCTGAGCTCTGCCCGTGGTGTAAGGAACGCCTGACTGTCCAACTTTGACTGTAAACCTCATACTAGTCGGTGACGGTTTAATCGCTACTGTATTATTCAGCAAAACTGTCAACTCCGGTACCGATCGTCCACACATTGATTTTTGCGGCAGAAACAAAAATACAACAAATCCATAGTTTGATATACATAGGATATAGGTGTATATCACGACGGCTTACACACTGATAATTGCTGGCTTGTGAGTGTAGTAGATAAAGTTAATGTCGCTTCATTTCAACAGTCTTCCGCCAACGGAGGACGCGAGTTCAAATCCTGATTCCGTCTTATCCCTCCCTAAGATTTAGAAATTTTTCATGACCGAGCTTCCAAATACTAACCATCACCGCTGAAGCATTGGCTGTATGTCGAAGGCTCATTAAATATTCAATAGCACAGTTGGTAGAGCGTCCGCTTCTGGACCGGTAGATCTAGGGTCGAGTCACATCTAAGACCTTAAAAAGCGGAAGTTGTAACTTCCTCGCTTGTCGTTCAGCACGAAGGGGAAAGTGCAACGACCTGTTGACCCGTATCACTGTAATGGGTCGGGCGGGCCGGCTTACTTCCATTCAGTAAGGCGTCTCAGTGAAGCAGCACTAGATAAAGGAGCGGTGGAAATCCGTCCTGCAGCAAGGAGGCACATTACATGCACTCTAAGGATTCCTTCGTCGTCAAATGACTGAAAAAATGTTAAGCAAACCGAGCCCTCACTCACTCTCTTATTAAATATTCACCGTTCGATGTGGGCCAGTTTTATGGTTGGAGGAAACCGGCTTGCCCCGGGTAAACCACCGATCTTTGGCAAGTTGCCGACAATCTCTTCTACGTGTACAAACTGGTTCTCCACATTGGCAGAAGACAAGCTGTCGACAACACTGTGCAAATGGCCTCCGGAGAGTCGTCAACCTCTTATTAATTTATTTATTTTATTTGATTGGTGCTTTACGCCGTACTCAAGAATATTTCACTTATACGACGGCGGCCAGCATTATGGTGGGAGGAAACCGGGCAGAGCACGGGGGAAACCCACGACCATCCGCAGGTTGCTGGCAGACCTTCCCACTCACGGCCGGAGAGGAAGCCAGCATGAGCTGGACTTGAACTCACAGCGACCGCATTGGTGAGAGGCTTCTGGGTCATTACGCTGCGCTAGCGCGCTAACCG